>NC_137970.1:5652943-6050443 GCF_963924665.1 Micromys minutus
GCATACATGATCAGAGTTTTATTGTAAGAACTAAAGGCATCCCACTAAGGTCAGTGAATCTTTATATACTATTTCATAAGCAAGTCCACTTCATTTTAGTAGGCATGTTACCTTCAATTTGGCATCCTAAACTGGAATGCTAAAGTATTTTCACATCTTCCTCCATCATAGTGAAATTCTGTCCTTAAGTCCATAATCAAATATTTTGAAATTAGGCTTGAAAAAACTGAATTATAAAAGTATAAGAATGAGTCAGAAATTTGAATATAGCACTTGTCATATACAAGTAATAGCAGTTAAAACAGTAGAAGTTTATACTTCTTGGCCCCATCAGATGGATTTTTTGAAAAGACTGCTGAACTAAATCTACAGAATACTTTAAATTTGGGGGTTCACAAAAGGCACCTTTGCTACTGAGTAAGCATTCATTGAGAATGTCTTATGCTCCCTATGAAAAAAACAGAGAAGTTAGAGCCAAATTCTGCTTCTAACAAGTACCTGCCTGATGATACTGACACAGGAGCCATTGATTGTGGTATGCAAAATAAAATATCAAGCTAGAGAAGTACTCACGAGAAAACTATCTTTTATCCTTATCCTTATGAGAACAGTAGAGGATAAAGATAATGACCTAAGAACATGATAGGGAAAAAAATGGTGATATTTAAATTGGTATTTGAAAGGTGAGCAGGAATTTTCTGTATAAGTGAAAGAGAAGAAACAACTATTTAGATCTACTTTTTTTTTAAACGACTTTATTTTGCAAAACAAAGATAAATGTAAAGATTTTAAACATTTTTTGCTTAAAATTATACATTTTTGTCAGTACTGTTTTTTCAGACATTAAAATAAATTTTACATAAAACCATGTGAATATGTTTTTTAGTCAGTACTTGATTTTTTTCAAGGGCTTGACAGTATGCATTGAAAACGTACTAGTTGCAATAAGCGTAAAGTACATCTACTTTTTAAACCGCTTGTTATATTCAGATACTAGGAAAACAATATTGGTGTTCTGGTTGATAAAGTCAAGGATGGCCTTGTTAGGATTTCCATAAATGAAAACAATTGTATTCCCCTCAGGTCTTTGTTTCTCTTATTATTATGTTAAATCTAGTCAATGGCTGGATGAAACTCAGGTGACCTTGACAGATAAGGATTTATTCTCTATATGATGCTCTTTAGGGATTCTCTTTTGCAGATACATTTCAAATATAATTTTCACGGATGAGAATCTATGTAAACTGATATTTTTAGCCCATTCTGTTTCATGTTAGTGGAACAAATTATTGAAAAATATGCTTATCAAAATCAATGAATACATAAAAGTTCAAAAGAGTTAATATCCAAAATATATGAAGAACTCAAGAAGTTAACCTCCAAACAAAACAAATAACCCAATTTTAAAAATGGGATAAAGAGCTAAACAAAGATTTCTTCAATAGGGGAATCTTTAATGGCCAAGAAGTATGTAAAGAAATGTTCAACATCCTTACTAATCAGGGAAATGCAAATCAAACTGACTTTGAGATTCTAACTTATACTAATCAGAATGGCTAAGATAAAAAACTCAATTGAAAGCAGATGCTGACATGGCCTGTGGAGAAAAAGAAACACTTTGCTAATTGCTGTTAGGATTGCAAACTTGTACAACCGCTCTAGAAATCAATCTGGCAGTTTCTCAGAAAACTGGAAATAGCTCTACCTGAAGACCCAGCTATTCCATACCTGGGCATATGTCCAAAAGATATTGTACCATACCACAAGGGCACATGTTCTACTGTGTTCATAGCAGCCTTATTCATAATAACAAGAAGCTGGAAACAACCCATATATCCCTGGATCAAAGAAGAAAAACAGATAATGTGGTTCATTTACACAATGGAATACTATTCAGCTATTAAAACTAAAGACATCATGAATTTTGCAAGCAAATGCAATGAACTAGGAAATACCATCATGAGGGAGGTAACCCAGACAGAAAAGGAGGGGCATGGCATCTCTTCACTGATAAGTGGATATTAGCCAAAATGTGCAGAACACCCAGGATACAACTCATTGACTATATGAAGTTTAACAAAAAAGAAGGCCAAAGAGAGGATACTTCAATCTCACTTAGATGGAGGAACAAAATAAGCATGTGAGTCAGAGGGAGGGACCTGGGTAGAAGAGGGGAGGAGGATAGGAAAAGAAGGACAGGATCAGGTATGAGGGGGGCAGGAATGAAGCCCAGAGCGCTAGGAGAATGGATGGACATATGCAAAGCTTCTGGAGACAGAGGTGGGGGAACCATCTAGAAAGTTCCAGAGATCTGGGATGTGAGAGACTCTCAGGACTCAATGGGGGTGATGTTAGTCAAAAAGCCCAAGAGTTGAGAGAGGAAACTTGAAAAGACCACTTCCAATAGATAGACAGGACCCCAAGTAAAGGGATGGGGTTACTAACCTGCAGTCAAAATTTCTGACCCAGAATTGTTCTTGTCTGCAGGGATGAAAGAAAGAAAGGAAGAAAGAAAGAAAGAAAGAAAGAAAGAAAGAAAGAAAGAAAGAGAGAAAGAAAAGAAAAGAAAAGAAAGAAAAGAAAAGAAAAGAAAAGAAAGAAAGAAAGAAAGAGACTGAAAGAAAGGCTGTTCAGTGACCAACCTAACTTGAGATCCATCTCTTGGGGGGGGGCATCATCAAGGTCTGACACTATTACTGAGGTTATAATGTGCTTACAGAAAGGAGCCTAGCACAGCTGTTCCATGAGAGACTCTACCAGCAACTGAGAGAGACAGATGCTTACACCCAACCATTGGACTGAGGTCAGGGTCCATTATAGAAGAGTTAGGTGAAGGATTGAAGGAGCTGAAGAGGATGGAAACCCCACAGGAAGACTAAAAGTATCAACTAACCCAGACCCCTCAGAACTCCTAGAGACTCGGCCACTAATCAGGGAGCATACATGGGCTGATCCAAGTCCCCTGGTATATCTATATCATCTCTATTTCTATCTCTTTATCTCTATCTCTATCTCTTATCTCTATCTATATCATCTCTATCTTTATCTCTACCTATTTCTATCTCTATATATCTCAATATAGAGTATAGATATAGATAGATTATAGATAGATAGAGATAGAGATAGATAGAGATAGATAGAGATATGGATATGATATAGATGATATAGATATAGATAGAGATAGAGATAGATATGAAGATGTAGATAGAGATGATATAGATAGATAGATAGATAGATAGATAGATAGATATAGAGAGAGATAGAGATAGATATAGATATAGAGATAGAGATAGAGATAGAGATAGAGATAGAGATAGAGATAGAGATAGAGATAGAGATAGAGATAGAGATAGCAGAAGACTGCATTGCCTGGCATCAGTGAGAGAGGGTGCACCTAATCCTCTAGAAACTTGAGGATCCAAGGAAGGGGATGCTGGGGGCAAGTACCTCTCAGAAGCAAAGGGGATAGGGAATAGGATGAGGAACAAGGTAAGAGTTAAGGTATATATCAGGATAACATCTTTGGTCCCAAATAAATTCAGATAAGAATGCAAAGGTGCATTAGAAGAAGTGTAATAAAGAATATTTATATATTGTCCTAATTTTCTGTTTGTTGCAAAACTTCCTTATTTCAGCATACACAAAAACATAATCCAACTTCCAGGTTCTAAATGTAAATCCTTTAGATAACAAAACTGGTCAGTTCGACTTGAGTCAGGTACTTATTTTTAGCCTGTTGGTCAGGAGACACCCTCATATAAACCATTTACCACTTAACATGACCTGGGAAATCCTCAAAAAGAGGTGTGTCTGCTATAGAGGAATTTAATCCAGCAACACAGCTGCTCGGGCAAGGGATCATATCCAAAGACCTTCTGTGTCTATATGATCTAGCCAGAATGCAGATATGCCCTGAGTTACAGTATGATTTGGCTGGAACATAGACATGTCCTTAGTACTTACACATCATTAATCCCTAACAATGAAGGTAACATTACTTTGAAAAAGGAAGTAACCATGTTTGAAAATAACATTTAATTGAGGGTCAGACAAAGTAACACATCGGAGACAGGATATGCCCAACTCACATGAGAACGGCACAGGAAAGAGGCAAGAGGAGAGGGGGATGGCACTTTTACCAGGAGAGTTGTACAGAGTTCTTACAGAAAGAAAAAGCTAGATACAGGTAACGACAAATGAGCCGGGGAATGAGAAGGATCCAGAAGATTAGAACAGATTGCCAAAGTTATTATGAATCCAAGCAGAGCAATTCAGGCAGTGGCAGAGAAGCCACATTCAATTAGTCCCCTTGGAAGATTAGATTTTTATGGGGAGACTAGAAGCTTCCAGGCCTAGGCCTAAGGATAGCTAAAACAGAGAAAGAAATGCTCTAGGCTCAGTCCACGTGGTGTATTTGCCCAGCTTGAGTGCAGCTCTCATCTCTTCATCTGAGGAAGTAAAGTGACATTTACAGGCTGCCAGTAAAACTAGTGAGCATGGACTGATTATACCTTTCCCTTGTCTAATACCTTGAAATTTAACTGCCTCCAAATTGATTAAATATACTTGGAATGAAGCACAACAAATGTTACTGAAAGCCCAAAGCACATAGAATTAAAGCAGGCAGACAAGGATGCTTGAGAATAAGAAGAGAAAAATATGTTATTGGTGAGTGATATGGGTCTGGAAGTGACAGATACAGAGAAAGAAAAAGCACTGTTGATTAGCTTGAGCCTCAAACCCACACGATTCCTTTTGTCTGCCTTGTGGGCAGAAAAGAACAAGATGGCTGCGTTACTTTCCTCACATCTGTGACCAAATTACTAACAGAAGCCACTTAGGGAAGTGAAGTTCATTTTCGTTCACTGATTAACAGCTACAGCCTATTGTATCAGAGAAGGCATGGCTCCGTGATGATGGCAAGAATTTGAAGCTTTGATTACTCACATCATGGCAGAGCAGGAAGAAGAAAGCTTAGGATAAAAATGGAACAGGAAATATAACCTTCAAAATCAGTATCTCATTTCATTCACCTAGGCCCCACCTTCTAGAATGTCTATGGTCTCCCAAAACAGCACTATTAGCTGAAGATTAACTGTTAAAACATGAGCAAATCATGGCTAAAATTATATTTATCATTTAATGTCATCAAAAAACAACAAAGTACACTTATACAATAGAAATGTGACCTGGGTACTAACCTTCAACCACAAATGTGTAACAATGCCAACTGTGATTCTTATGATTTCGACAATTGCCAATATGAACATAGCTAGTTGTATAGGGTCCCAAAACTGTTGCTGTCCCCTTTGATACTCGAATAGCAGATATTCAGTTTCTGAAATATCTATTGGTCTGTGATAACAGAACAAAACATAACAACAATTCAAAGTTCGCTTATTGAAAGGGTTTGCAACCCCATGGAAAGAACAACATTATCAACTAACCAAACCCCTCCAGAGCATCCAGGGACTAAAACACCAACCAATGAGCTCACATGGAGAGACCCATGGCTCCAGTTGCATATGTAGCAAAGAATAGCATTGTCTGGCATCAATGGGAAGAGAGGCCTTTGGTCCACTGAAGACTTTTTTTTCCCAGTGTAGAGGAATGCCAAGGCACTGAGGTGGGAGAGGGTGATTGGGAAAGAGAGCACTTTCATAGAAGCAAGAAGGTGGGGGGATGGAAGTGAGGAGAAAGGGGATAAAATTTGAGGTGTACATACAAGGAATATCCAATAAAAATAAAAAAAACATGAGCAAAAATATTAAAAAATTAGCCTGCAGAGAACATTTTATTTTCAAGTCACAATGCTCTGGATACCTCATATCAGTTATGGGAATTAAAGTTGCCTGTTTACCTGCCATTCCCCAGGATAGCTACAAACTCCGGGAAGGCAGAGCTGGTGTCTTATTCATTAGCTTTAGCGCTTGACAGAATATTGGCAAGCAAAAGAAATAGTGATACTAATTAAATGGATTACTGGTCTAAGCTGCAAAATCACACTGTGCTTTCTTTGGAAAAGAATCAGCTGTCAGAGTTTTTTATGATGAAATGCTATAATCTTTTATTCTCTGAGTCATACATAATACCATTTCCCTTTTTTGAAAATAATTTTTGTATCTGCTAGATATCTCTGAAAGGTTGAAGCTTATAGAATTCTCTTCAAATCAGATGAGTACTGGTTATCGCAGCAAGTTTTTATTCTTCAGTTGAGGTCTTATCTTATAGCTTAAGAAATGCTCTATTTTTACACCCTTCATTAGTTTCAAAGAAATGTACAATAATCAGAAGTGCTAGTGACCCCAAACTATGACCCTCAAACATTCTCTGGATTTGGGTACAGAATATTGCAAGGAAGACTGTATTGAGCCCCCCCCCCCCATGCAAGGTTTATACAGCCGTTAAATATAAGACTAAATAAAAGGAATATCTGTCCTCCCTGGGCACTGAGACATAAAAGCCTCATTTTCTGTGAAATGGCAAAATATAGCTTATGATTTCACAGAATCATTTGTCATTGGTTCTCAAAGAGCTAAGACAGCACAAGGGCTGGGATTCAGATCTCTTGTGGCCTATTCCCTTCAGGGCTAGGAGCCCTGGGTTCTGCTTTGTCACAGTGTTCAAAGGCTAGAATCCAGATCCCCAGCAAGAGCTGAAACTGTCAGCACAACCTAGCACTCACATCACTTAGCTTTGAGACTGACAATGGAAGGCTAGTGTTACAACTTTCATATTGTGCCTTGTATAAATTTATTGGGTGTCTGGGGGCTATTTTGAAAGTATATTTAAGCATTAGTTACAGTTGTAAAATTACTGATATATAATGATTTAGCTTGTTTCATGAGTATAACTTGAAATAATTGGCTTCTCATTTCTTTTAAAGCAACACTGTAATTCTTTTGCTCAGTAGCACTGTGTTTGATCTAAAGTTTGCATAGTGGCGTCCAGCTGTTGAGGAAATTTGATCATGCCATTTTGCTTATTTTTCTTTGACAAATTCAGACAGAAACCACTTAAAGGATAAAAAATGAATTTTGCTTATGGGTCAGAGGTTTCAGTTCATGGCAGGAAGGATATGGAAGAACAGTTCAGTTCATATCTTAGAAGACGGGAATCAGATTGGGTGAGTAATAGGAAGGAATGAAGTTAAGATATAACCCTCAAAGACATGACTTCGACAGATGACATCATCTACTAGATTCTACTTTGCACAGTTTCTCAGCTTTCTGTGAGCTTTAGAAAATAACTACAGAAAATTCAAACCCATCAGTGAATCGAACCATTCATTAGGTCAGAGGCCCCAGGCTACATTCCTATGTGAAAAAAAAGAACCTTCTCAGACAAATTGAGAAGTATGCTTTACTAATATCCTAGGCACTTCTTAATCCAGCCAAATTCACTATCAAGATTAAACATCATACCACAGTGGCAATTTTGTTATAAGGATAGCTGCACAGATGAGCTTAGAGCAGTTGTGCTCTACCCATTGCTGCCCTTTCCCCAAGGAAGAACAGCTCAGTGTCAAGATCTACCTCTCACCATAGGATTGTCCTCAGAAGGAAAGGGAAGAGCACTGTGTACACAGCATAGTGGCCCAAGATAAGAGATGTTGCCAAAGAAGTTTATTTCTTTCTTTTCCCACCTAGAATGCTGAAGTGATCGGCATGCTGCCTGGCTTGAAGATGTTAAGAGCACAGAAGAGAGGCAAGACTCCCACAAATCAGTACTGTAACTCAACATATCCTACTACAACATCCAAGAGCCGAAAGAAACATGAGCTTCTTTTTAAAAGAGAAAAAAAAAAAGAGCTATTTTTATTTACATGCAGGTGGGTGAGGCTACATGAGTTTATGTGCATTTCACATGTGCAGGTGCCCAGAAAGGCCAGAGGGAACAGATTTCCTTGAACTAGAGTTACAAAGGGTTGTGAGCTGTCTGGTGTGTGGGTGATAGGAACTAAACCTGGGCCATTTGTGTGAGCAGTAAGCACTCTAAACCATTTCTCTAGATCCAAGCATGAGCTTCTTAGAAAACATTGTGGAAGAACTTCCCCACGGCATCACAGAACCAAAGATTTGTGTTCATCCACCTCCTTTCCTAATTGCTAATTCCTCACGAGTCCTTTGCAGGTAGCAAATAGGATCCTTTGCTAAAAGATTATGGCATCAACGGACAGCTGGTCTGTCTGAAAGCAAAGGGGTAGGAAAAGATACTCCATGCAGAAGATAGACAGCAAAGGTCACTATACACAACTATGTAAATTCCTATTAAGTCCAAAACTGTGTAATAAGAGAAAGGTGGTCATTATATCAAGTCAGTGAGAAGGCTCAGTGGTAAAAGTGTTTCCAACACTGACAATCTGAGTTCACTCTTCCAAACTCACATGCATAGTAGAAGCAGAGAACTGGCTCTTGCTAGTTCTCCTCTGATCTCCAGATGAATGGTATACTTCTTACTTTTCCCCAAATAAATGAGTACATGCTTTTTAAAAAAAGAGGATTATTTTATAATAATAAAGGGTCTAATTTTTCTACAAGACATAAAAATTTTAAGTTATATACCATACTGGAACACCATGATATCTAAGGCAAATATTAACAAATCTGAAGGATAGAAAGCAATATAATAATAGCAGAAGACTTTGCCATCTCATTTTGAATTCTTAATCACCTAGATGGAAAACCAAGTAGGAAATCTTGATTTTGAACTAAAGTTTAGATCAAATTAACCAAAGCCATATATACAGAACATTCCATTCAAAAGGAGCATGTTTCTCAAATGAACAAACACATTCTTCAGGAGAAAGCACATGTCAGATTGCAAAATAAGTTTTAACTTACTTAAGAAGATTTGCATCATACCAAATAATCTTTTCTAGACATGATGGTATGAGAACAGAAATCAGTAACAGAAGAAATACTGAAACATTTACAAATATGTGGATAATAAGCAGTACAACCAGTGTGTCAAAAAAAGTATATGAGAATAGAAGTCAGGATCTTGGTACAAATGAATGTACAAAATAAAACTTCTGTGACACAGAAAAAAATGTATAAAAAGGGAGGCTTATAGTGATAAAGCATCTACAATGAAAATGGTTTCAAATTAGTAACCTATGAAGGTCCTCTCAGGAACACACATGCACACACACATACACACACACACACACACACACAAACACACACAAACACACACACACACACACACCAGAAACCAAGCTAAACATTAACAGAAGAACATAAATAGTGAAGATCTTAGACAAAGCAAATGAGTTAGAAACTAGAAAACCAAAAATCAATAAAACTGAACTGGTATTTTGAAAACATAAACTAGATGGACATTCTTTTGGCTAAACTAAAAATAAGACTAAAGGTAAACAGAGAAATGAGGAGAAACTGTGATTAACACTAGAGAAATACAAATAGATCAAGACAGAATGCTACATGAATAACTATATACCAACAAAATAAATAACCTCTGTCTCCAGAAGTATGCCGCCAATGAATAAAACCCTCTTATAAAAGCATTCTCTGGAGTTCTAATGAATGCTACCATGTTTTAAAAGAATAACTAATACCACTTTTCAAATTTTTCTAAAGTTGAAGGGGAGGAAGACTCTCAATTTTATTTTTCAAAGTGTTACCAAAGTCAAACAATGATATTACAAGGAAAGATAATTGTAGGCCAAAATGCCTGAAAAATATAGATGCAAAATCTCAAGAGAACATGTATAAATCAAAGAACAGAAAACTGAGAGGGTCATTCACTATGATCCGTTGAGATTTTTTCCTGGGGATACAAAGATAGTTTAACATTATTCCAATCATAAAAGAATATACTATATTAACAACATGATCATGACAGCCATATGATCATTGTGGTGGTTTGAATAAAAGTGGTCCTTATAGGCTTATATGCTTGAATGTTTAGTATCCAGTTGTTGGAACTGTTTTGGGAAGGATTAGGAGATATGACCTTGATGGAGGAGATTGTCACTGTGGGTGAGCTTTGAGGTTCCAGAAGTCCATGCCAAGCCCAGTTTTCTTTCTGCTGCCTACGGATCATACTGTAGATCTCTCAGCTATTTTTCCAGCACCATGCCTGCCTGTATGTTACCGTGCTCCTTACCATGATGATAATAGACTCACCCTCTAAAACTGTATGCCAGCCCCAGTTAAATGCTTTTTTTTAGTAAGTTACCTAGGTTATTCTGTGTTTTTACAGCAACAGAAAAGTAATTAAGACAACATAATACATGCAAAAATATTTAAAAATTCATTATCATTTCATGGTAAAACTTGTACTAAATGAAGAAATGTAATGCAGCTTTACATAATAAACACCATACACCACAAGACCATAGGTAGCATCATGCCTAATAGTGAAAAGTTAAAAGCATTCTAAGGTAAAAAAAATGACAAGGCTGCCCATGCTTATCACTTCAGGTCAGTATAGTAGTACATGGCAGGTCTAGGTAAGAAAAAGAAATAGAAGGCACACAATTTAGACAGTAAGAAGTTAAATGGTCGGCTGTCACACAGTACAACCGTATAAGCCCTAATCAACTCTAAGTTGGCAAGGTTTCTCAATGAAATACCAATCAGTTGAATTTTTATACATAAAGACCTATATGAAATAGTAATTAAAGAAACAACTCTAATTTATAACAGTGACAAGAAGAGTTACCTCCCTATGTATAAATTTATCCAAGAAAGTAGAAGTTCTACAGACTGAAAATTATAAAATCCTGATACAAAACATTGAAAGATAGGAATATAAATATAAAGCCATTCTTTGCTTATGCTTTTAAATACTTAGTATCATTTAAATAACCATATAACTAAAAACAATCTGTAGATTCAATGCAACCAATATCAAATTTTTAGTTGCATTTTTCATATAAATAAAAAAGGTATCTTAAAATCTATGTAGAATCAAAAGGCTCCAAATGGTCAAAGTAATTTCAAGAAGGAAGAACCAAGAAAGATAGCATTTTACCTTATTTCAAACTTTATTGCAAGCCTATAATAATCAAAACAAGAGCATACTGACATCAAAAACAGACATAAATTAATGGAGCAGCAATAAACTTATTTATACACATGTATACACATATGACTCACACACACACACACACACACACACACACACACACATATATATATATATATATATATATATATATATATATATATAGTTAACAATAACAAAGGAGACAAGAATGACAAAGATGACTATATATAAAAGAATGGGATTGAACCCATTGAAAATCATTTCCATACTGACCAAAGAAACTTTAAACTCCGTAGAAAAAAAGAACAGAAATTTTCTTTTGGTATTGGCCTTATCAATAAATTATTTTTAAAATTTAACATCCAAAGCATAGCAACAAAATGAAAAAAAAAAACTTTGCAAAGGTTTCTGGGCAATATAGGAAACAATTAATTAAAGAACTGAAATAGCAAGTAAGAAGTGAAGGAAAATATTAGCAACAGGATATATTTAATAAACTTAATTATCTATATAGATATCACAACTCAATAATGTAAAGTAAACAGCACAACAAAGCTTTAGATAGCAGAAATATACATGGAGATTCTGTATTTCCAACCTTAGAAACTCTCTTTGACCATGATTATTTCTTTTAAATTCCTCACACAGCAACACTACAGAATGCAGGGAGCTCTCAGTCTCCAGTGAGAGTCTTCTAGCATTTCTTACTCAGCACAGAAGCATATCATTAAAGAGGACATTTATTCTGTTCCAGGAAGGAAACACCACTGGGGATAGAAGAGGGCTTAGCTTACTGTGGAAGAAAGAGATTTCCATATAGCAATGTTGATGCAGGCAGGGTCTATGCTTGAGAAGCCATATTGTAAGATGAGGGAGGAAAGTGTGCTTGTAGGCTGAAAGTCACAAACATTCAGCTTTTGAGAGATATCTAATTCTACAATGCTCTGGATTCGGTGAGTTAGATGTGAGGACCATGTAAGTAAGCCTTCTATTGACTTTCAGCTCTGACTAATAACTAGGTGCCTGCTTCCAGGTTAAGTGGAAACTAAGAACAGAAAGGGAAATGCAGGACCCCTAGCTCCTCATGCACCACTGTCAACTACTCCTTGGGGCTCCCATATAAGTAATCATAAGTAATCAGGAGCTTACCTTTAATTTGCTGAATTATTGAGAACTCATGATGTTTTTCTCCTGGCCTTCCCTTCGAAGGACTTAATGAAAAGAAACCTTTGAAGATCTCTGCCACGGAGAGATTGGAAGATGTATATAGAGAGCAGCTGTTTGTTTTTTTGTACTAGAAAAGAGAAATATTTAAGCCTTGATAAGTGCACAATGTTTTGCAATGATAACAGCTCTTTTGTTCTAGCTATTTTTCATTGGTGAACCCAAGTCCTGTGACATACAGTTTGTTCAGCAACATTTGTTGAAGTTATAGTTTTTGATGTAGGCTATATACATAACAAGTCTGATGAGACTCTAGAGAATTGTGTTAAACAAAAGAACTCATTACAAATGGCTATGCACTATAATTATACTTATCTAACCTTCTGAAGAGTAAGAAACTTTTAAAAAGGAAAAATAACATCAGTTGATGTCCTACATCAAGGATTGGTCAAGGTAGAAAAAGTAGGTGATATGGGCTGATGGAATTTTTTATATCTGGACTGTATCAGTATAGGTAACTGGGTTGTAGCATAGTTTTTGAAAAATGCTTCCAGTGGTTGAACATGAACAAAGAATGCACATGTATTGCAATATTATTTTTTTATAATTGTATGCACATCTGTAAGTATCTCAAAATAAAAAGGTTAGACAATAAAAGATGCAAGAAGATGACCATTGAACATGCAGGTAGAATGGATTGCAGGGCCATGACTCTTAGGAAAAGAGAAAGCCCTGTGATGTAGCATGAAAAAAGCTTTGCTTGAGCTGCCACTAATAAGCTCTAGGAAAGGATGAAATTATATTGATAAAATATAGGAAGGTTTGCCCACTTGCAGCAAACCTTCATTACTCTTAGGATATCCTAGCTTGACACTTAAGAAGAAAGCCAAAGTTTGAGAGTAGAACTTGGAGACTCATCTGAGGGAGCCACCAACTCAGAGCCGTGATATTAAAGAGGCTGATGAGCAATGGTATGAGTGTTTCTGTACTTTGTGAATGCTAAGGATCTCCATAGCTCTTTTGTACAGCACATCAAGGGTGATATGACGCTTGGTAAAAACTATCTGGGAGAATGCTTCCAAGAATTTCCAAAAGGGACTGAGAAATTGTCAAAGTTGAAAGAGCCACCCATCACTCCTGTGCAACAGGAATGCTGCTTGGGACTTCAAACTTAGACATATGTGGTTTTGTTACCTTGGACCAACAAGACTGACCAGAAGGAGAATCTCCTTTGCCTGCTCAGGAAAACAGCATGCTTCTAAGCTGCCTAGATTTACACTCTCCCCTGCAAGGCTTACTTTGAAATGGAAGTAAACCACAAACTACCAATCTTCACAATTCTCAAATTCTCTAACTTGATTCAGGACTCAAGAGAATCCATTGGCAGTGGTGCCAGAAAGTGAGTGCCTTTTTGGAATAAGAAAAACCAAAAGCCCTCAAATGACAAGAAAGCTTTCCAGAATAAGAAACCATAGTTGTAACATGGGTTTGGGCTCAACACAGGCCTCTGCTTATGTGGAGCTTCAGAAACAGAACCCAGAATTCCTGACACAACTACTTTTGCTCCCAAACCATGATTGAGTTCTCTCCAACTTTATGGGAAAGTTATCCATGTCAGCACTGAAAAGGGAGAAATCTACAAACATTTTGTTGGGATGGAAAGAAAAGTTATTGGTAAAGGGAGATTTGGCTCCAACAAGAAAAATAAAAGTTGGACACCACTCGGTCATTGCACAGGACTTTTGTGTATCTCCAGGACAGGGGTCCTGAGTCCTGCTTGGTATTAAGAGACAACAAGGTGCCAACATTCTTCCAAACTGAACAGGTTTTTCTTCAAGACACAGAATGACACAGAACTATCTTCCTCCATCTAAAAAACTGCTTCCCCTGTTGAGATCACACTCATTTATATAACACGCTTTTTAAAGACTATGTTTGTGGCTGTGATAACACAGAGGATAACTATATATGACAGTATTTGCTAAAGATATTTTTGAGTAAAATGTACTCAGTGTTGAATAATTTTGTAAAATGCTGTATCATCTAGGTGTTTTTTTTTTATTATTTTTTTATCACTTACTTTATGTCCCAATCACAGCTTCTCCTCCTTCCTCTCCTCCTGGTTCCTTCCTCTTACCTGGCTTCCCTGAATTCACTCCTCCACTTCTTTCTTCTCAGATAACAGGAAACCTCCCATGGATATCAATTAGCTTTGACATATTAAATTGCAGTAAGACTAGGTGTATCTTCTTCTATTATGGCTAGACAAAGTAGCCCAGTTAGGGGAAAGTAATCCAAAGGCAGGCAATTTAGTCAGACACCACCCCTACTCCTAATTTATGAGTCTCACATGAAAATTCAGATGTACATCTGTTACATATGGGCAGAAGGCCTAGTTGTGTCCAGTACATATTTACTGGTTCACAGTTCAGTCTCTATGATTCCCTATGGGCTAAAGTTAGTTGATGCTGTAGGTTTTCTTGTTATGTCCTTGACCCTTCTGGCTCCTTCCATTCTTTCTTCCCCTCTTTTATAGGATTCCATAAGCTCTAATTAGTATTTGGTTGTGAGTCCTTGTGTTTCCATTAGTTGCTTGGTGAAGCTTCTCTGATGATGGTTAACCTAGGCTCTTGTCTGCAAGTATAGAAGAAAAGCATGACTAATGTCAGAGGTGGGCTCCAACTCATGACATGGGTCTCAAGCTGGTCTAGTCATTGGCTGGCCCCTTCTTCAAATTCTACATTGTCTTTTATCTCTGGACATCTTTTTATTAGATACTCTGTATTTACATTTGAGATGTACATAATTTGTAGTCAGGACAAATTGTGGGTCTAAGATTTGGTGGCTGGGTTGGTGTTCCAATCCCTCCACTGAAAGTCTTGTCTGGTTATAAGAGATTGCCTGTTCAGGCTTTATAACTCACATTGCTAGGAGTCTTAGCTAGGGTCTCCATCAGTTTCCTGGGAGTTTATATTGTCCTGTTTCTCGCCCATCCCAGAGAAGCCCCCTCAATTGAATTGTCCCTCCTAGTACTTCTCCCTCCCCCACACCTCATCCCTCCTGTTTTCAATTTCTACCTTCTTCCAAAACCAGTTCCCTTCCTCCATCCTTGATGTCCAATCTATTTCCCATTACCATGTGATTCGTGGACCCGTCCTCCCCACCACTGGACCCTCCTTGTTACTTAGTTTCTTTGGGTCTGTGGATTGCAGCATGATTATCCTGTACTTTATGGCTAATATCTAGTTATCAGTAAGTACACACCATGGCTATCTTTCTGAGTCTGGGTTACCTCATTCAGTATATTTTCTACTTCTATCAGTTTGCCTGCAAATTTCATGGTGTCATTGGCTTTAATGCCTGAGTGGTAGTCCATTGTATAAATGAACTATATTTTCTTTTTTTGTTCTTCAGTTGAGAGACATCTGGGCTGTTTCTAGTTTATTGCTACTACAAATAAAACACAGGTGAATAAGTGTCCCCATGGTATGGTGAAACACCTTTTAGGTATATGTTCAGAAGTGATATAGCTGAGTGTTAAAGTACATCTATTCCCAATGCTCTGAAAAACCACTGAATTGATTTCCAAAGATGTTGTACAAGTTTGCACTCCCACTAGAAATGGAGGAGTACTTCATTTGTTCTACCTCCTTGCCAACATAAACTGTCTGAACTTTTGATTTTAGCCATCCTAGTGGGTGTTAAAATAGAATCTCAGCGTCATTATGACTTGTATTTCTCTCATGACTAAAAACATTGAACATTTAAGTTGTACTCTGCCATAAGAAATTCCTTTGTTGAGAATTCTCTGTTTAGATCTCTACATGATTTTTAATTGGGTTATTTCCTTTTCACATCAGCTATTTTAAAATGGCAAATTAAAGTGTGGGAGAGGTAAATTGTTAAAAGGTTTATGTAACTTTGTTTATCTTGACTTGTAGAGTTATGTTAAGGTGGTACATGATTGGACCGGAGAGAGATAGGGGGAAAGGTCTAGAAAAGCGAAGAGGAGGAGGAAAGAGTTGAGGCCAGAGGAGATTCAGGCAGACATGTATGCTTCTCTCTGCATATCTCTGGTTTGATAAGGTTGTTATTATTATTTCTAAGGGTTTCTATGGGTCTATTTATCTCATATAGATGGGCAGTTTATATCTTTGTCTATTGATTGTAAGCTTACAGTGTGGATGGTTTGTGGATTGAGAATTTGACATATAAGTCTGTTTAATAAGCTAATGGGCTTTGGAGTCATGTTTGTGCCAGGAGGTAGAGGAAAGGAACATGCTGGGGTTTTTGTATCCACCTGGAACAGAAGCAACAGAGGCGGTAAAGTAAACCGTGCCAGAGTTCATAGAGGTGGCATAAGGCTGCCAAATTAGAGATCCTTGCAGTGCTAGATGGACCCACGTGGGAGCCAGCAAAGCACTTGAAAAGGTTAAGCATATTTTTTTTAATTTTATTGGATATTCTCTGTATTTACATTTCAAATGTTATGCCCTCCCCCAAACTCCCCTCCATCCTCCTCCTCAACTTCCTTCCATGAAGGTGCTCCCTCTCCCAATCACCCTCTCTACCTCAGTGCCTTGGGCCCTGACTGCTCTTCCAAAGGTCCCAAGTTAAGCATTGTTTTAATATTTACCGCAACATTGACTTACCAAAAATGCATTTGATTGTACAATCCTGTATTTGATTGGGCAATCCTGACAAGAAATGATGTTTAAAAAGTCAAAAATCATGGTAATCATGCAACCATAGCAGTAATGTGTTAAAATATATCTCATACAGAGACTTATTTACCTGGTGATAGAATTGATAAGATGGTAAAAACTGCTTTATAGCGGAAACTTTGATTCCAAAATACATAGGCACTGAAAAAAAGATTAAAGTGAGATTGCTCTGTTGCTGAAATGCAAAACACGTAAATGTCCTATGGGCTTTAGTTTCCTTGATTAGCTTAAGTTACATGGCACAATTAATCTTAAAATGAGAAGATTGTTACAGTAGCCTGTGTTAATGATACAAGCTCTTTCAAAACAGTTTTTTCTCACGGCCCCAAAAAAATAACTGAGTCTCAAACTACAAGTATTTAATGTATCATTGGTAACATAAAGATGAAAGGGGTGCATAACACAGGATAGTAATAATATCAAAAAACATAGAGTGGCTATCATTAGCAAGCAAGGAACTAATTTTTTCATCAAGGATAAGTTTAAAGGAAAACACAGGATAAAGCAATTTAACTTCTAAATTCTAGCTAACATTTAAAGAATAACACCAGTATTCTTCAATTTGTTCTGTAAAATAAAACTGGGAAGGACACTATCAAACTCAAGCTGCAAAGCCAGAATTAGCCTGATAACAAAAGTAGATAAGACATACTCACAAAAGAAGCAAGGTGTAGACATTTTTTTCTTTTTTCATTTTTAATGAGCATATACACAAGCGTGACAATCTGGCTTCAATCTCCAGAACTCAAGGTAGAGGGAAGAAACTTTGTCCCAAAAGTTGTCCTTTGATGACCTCCATAAGTATGCCTTGTCCAATATTGGCCACTCCCACAAACATCTTATATACACATATTAATAATATGAATCATTATATGAACTATATAATTTATTATAGGATAAATTATACATAATTATATTATATGTTATAATGCTATATTAATTATTATAGATTTTACAAAGAAAAAGTGAAATCATTACATTTTTTGCAAAATGAAAGGAACTGGAATTCATTATGTTAAATGAAATATTCCAGACACAGAAAGACAAATACCTCCTATTTTTCTCATATATGGTAGCCATATTTGTGTACATGTTTATGCATGATTGTGTGTTACTCATGAAACTAGAAAGGGAATCAATCATGAGAGAGGAAGAAATGATTTTAAAGAAAACAGGTAAGAAGAATTGAGAGTAAAAGACTATGTGTGACATGAAAATAGAAGGGGTGTTATTTAGTAAGAGAAATGGGACCAGAAAGAGGAGGCCAATGGTGAATGGGAGAATGTGAGAGGGTTATTAATTAAAACAAAATATGATATATACGTAAAAAATGCCGGGGCTGGAGAGATGGCTCAGTGGTTAAGAGCATGGACTGCTCTCCCAGATGGTCCTGAGTTCAATTCCTAGCAGCCACATGGTGGCTCACAACCATCTGTAATGGGATCTGATGCCCTCTTCCGGTATGTCTAAATACAGTGATGGTGTACTCACATATATAAAAAATAAATATTTTTAAGAAAAGAAATGCCATAATAAAAACTACTATTTTACTGGTCAAACCTTTGATTTTCAACTTGTGATGCCAGGAATAGTATCATGCTATGCTAGACTTCTCACCTACAGATTTATGCATTAATAAGTATGTAAATATATGATTATTGTCTATAACAGCCAAAAACTTCACATCTAATCAATTATAGTTAGCTTTAGTTAACAACATAACATAGCATACCTAGGTTAGCCTGAGAAGGTAGTCTCATTTGCTGGATTGCCTAGATTATATCAGTATATTGTAATGTCTGAGGAGGATTGTAGTAATTACTAATTACTAAAAGAGTACTCAGGCTACTGTGGGTACTGTCATTCCCTGAGCAGGTGATTCTTGGCTGTATAGGAAAGGTATTTAAGCATGAGTCTTTGAGTCGGGCAACAAGCAGTGTTCCTCCATGGCTTCAGCTTTAAGTTCTTGTTTGAATTTCTATTTTTACTTTTTTCAGTGGTAGAGTGTAACCTGGAAGTGAAATAAATCCTTTTATCCCCTAACTTGCTTTTGGTCATGGTGTTTGTTACTGCAACAGAAATCAAACTAGAACAGAAATGGGAACCCAGAGAAGTAGATATTGATGTGATGACCCTAGCCATGTATGTGGCTTTTATTTTTTGACTCTTTTGTTGGAAGATTGAGAAACAATTCAAATTTTGAACTGGAAAAGTCATTGCATTCTCAGAGCTCAACAAGTTGTTTTAGTAGAGGCTTGTGGGATGTAAAAAGTATCCTGGTTCCTGGTTGAGAGGTTTGAAACCCCGGTGACCCTAAGGGACGTTAGGCATCTCCCTAAAACTCCAAAAACCAGGTACTGGTCACTAGCCACAACCCTCCATAGATTCATGGTCACATGAATCACATAAGGACAATCTGCATTATAATGAGGAATCTAAAGGCCTGGAGGCTTTGCCAATTAGCCTTTCTTCCCTAACACTCCCCCCCCCCCCCCGCAAAAGGTATTTAATCTCAGGCCCACCCTGAGAAGGTGGGGTACAGTTTTACTCATCCATGTTCCTCTGTAACAATAAATGCCTTAAAACCATGGACTGTCTCTTTCCACCTGGACCCACCATCGGGAGCTGTAGAGGAGCCCTTTGCCTACAGAGCTGCCATCTAATCTCCCGTAGAAGGCCTCTCTGGTTTTCTAGTCACAGCTATGGCTGCCACCAAAACCAAACCTGCAGCCGACTGACAACACAAGGACTCCCCACTGTAGGACAAGCCAGAGCACCCCCACCCTTTTCCCCTTGGCCCCAGCTAAATCCCACCCGAAAGCCCCCACTCTGTTCTCAGCTTTTCCGCTGCATTCAGCTGTGCATGGTGTTCAAGAGGCTGGGAAACAGACGACCCCGGTCTCGTTGCAAGACCAGGAACCCCCAAGCGAACTCTGGCTGACCTTAAACTGTGGCCACTCTATAGCCGGACACCTGCCCTGCGTGGCATGGGGTGTGGTCAAGCTTCCCATGTCCTGCCTCCCCGAGCAGTGGATCAGATGCTGTACCCACCTCACCAATAACCCAGCGGCGTGGGAGACAGCAATGCTGAGAGAAATGTGACCTGTGGAGGTATGGACCGTTGTTTCATGAAAGAGCTATGTCTTTAATCAGTGGCTCAGGAGGCATTTGAGTGGTATTTAGGATTACAAATCTGTCTTTTCTGGTTAATCTGGGGTTTAAAAGAAACATCTATGATTAATAAAAGACCAGCACCACTGAAGAGAAAAAAATTTTACTTCATCAGAGCAATAGGATCCTGGTCAGTTGGGGTTGAAGAATTGAATATGATTAATAAGAGATCAACATTGTGGTGGTTTTAATGAAAATATCTGCCCCAGAATCATAGGGTATGACATTATCGGAGGTATAGCCTTGTTGAAGTAGGTGTGGCCTTTTTCAAAGAACTGTGTCACAGGGGGTGGGCCTTGGGTTTCAAAAGTTCAAGCCAGGCCCAATGTCATTTTCTCTTCCTGTTGTTTGCCTATCAGATGTAGAACTCTCAGCTACTTCTCCAGTACCATTTCTGCTTTTACACTGCCATGCCGCCTGCTATGATGCTAGTGGACTAAACCCCTGAAAATGTAATCAAGACCCAATTAAATGCTTTTTTAAAATAAGAGTTTCCTTAGTCATAGTGTCTCATCACAAAAATAGAATAGTGACTAAAACGGTGAGTTCCAGACATCAATTATTCATCTATAGGATTTAGATTTATAGTTTTGTGTTTTGACTTTTATTATTTGT
The DNA here is from genome assembly GCF_963924665.1 of Micromys minutus. Taxonomy (NCBI): domain Eukaryota; kingdom Metazoa; phylum Chordata; class Mammalia; order Rodentia; family Muridae; genus Micromys; species Micromys minutus. Next base: position 5,673,634 of record NC_137970.1, read on the forward strand.
GATTATTTTTATGCCCTGAATCTTCTGTTTCAGAGTAAGAAATGATATAACATGTTTTTGTTTTGTTTTGTGTTCTTTATTTTTCACAGGCACCAACAGTTAAAAGACTGAATTTTTTGTTTGTTTGTTTGTTTTTTTGGGGGGGGGGGATATGGTTTCTCTGTATAACAGCCCTGGCTGTCTTGTAACTCATTATGTAGGCCAGTCTGGCCTTGACCTCATAAAAATCCACTTGTTTCTGCCTCATATGTGGTGGGATTAAAGGCATTCATCACCATGCATGCTTCAAGACTTTGGATTATTAAAAACACCTTAGACTTTTTTTTCTTTCTTCCTTTCTCTTTTCCCTCTTTCTTTTAGAGACCTTATAAAGTGTTAAAATCTATCTAAAAACTGAAACTTTAATCTGCTTTTATCATGGAAGATTTTTATTTCTACCTCAATTTTAATTGATATCTTTGCTGGGTATAACAGCCTATATTGATGGTTGTAATTTGTCAGAACTTCTTCCCAGACCCTTCTAGTTTTAATAATTTCTATATAAGAATCAGATAATATGTGAAGGCATTATAAGTAACTTAACATTTGTCTCTAGAAGCTCTCAATACTCTTTCATGATTCTATATTTTAAATGTTTTAACTAAATATAGATCATGGAAAATTTATTCTCTAATTTTACTTATTTGAAGTATTATAGGCCTCTTGTACTTCATTGGGCATCTTTTTTGCCAGTTTTGGAAAATTTCTTCTATGATTATATTGAAAATATATTCTACAGCCTTTGGTATGACACTATTTCACTTTTTCTATGCCTATAGATCTGAAGTTTATATCTTTTTATGGTTTTCCCATGTTCTTCTCATAGGGTTGTATAATTTATCACTGATTACTTTAACTAATACATTTCATCTACTGTGTCTTACAGACATGATATTCTGTTTTATGATCCATTCTGTTAGTGACACTATTGTGGTTTTAATGTGACTTGTTACATTTTACAATTTTAGCATTATTTTGGTTTAGTTTTTCATTCTGTTACTGAATTACATTTTCATACTGGTTTTCTTATTTCATTATGTCTTTGTTTTTGTCTTCTTTAGTAGTTTAAATGTTGTTATAATTATTTTTTGAATTATTTTAGGTCTCTCTTACTGTGGCCAATTATTATGGAATTAGTAATTTTTTGAGTAGATATGTTCTCTTGAATTGTCATGTAGCTTCTGTGTTTTTTTTTTTCTTGTATGGACATTTGTCCATTACAGTTATTTAGTTGAGTTGAAATATGGGCTTGTGGCTGATAGTGTTCATCAGTTCTAAGAGCTAAAGGAACTGCAGAAATATGAGTAGGTGTTCAGAGTTTGTGATCCCTTAGTAGAACTGGATAAACTGAGTGGTCTGGCTCTAGTGGGACCTTTTCTATTGATTTCAGAAGCTGGGCAGATTGGAAATGTGGCCACAGAGATTTTGGCATTATTTAAATTAATTTCCTCTAGATTTATAAAGAAGTAACAGAAGTAAATACTATACTTATCTTGCCAAATAAAATCCAAACACCAAATGAAGAAACATACAAACAAATAAAAAAAAATCTCAACCAGGTAGAGTTTATCCCAGAAATGTCATAATATCTTGCTGCAAATATTAAAAGTGTGGCTTAATCTTTTATCAGCCCCTGTGGCATCACTCCGTGGACACTGTTCTTCTAGTGTGGAGCCAAGTGCACGAACAGGCTGTCACGTGGTCTGCAAGCTTCCCTCTCGACGCTATTCTCTTCCCAGCTGATTAACTCTGCCTGCCCTGTTGCTTCTGTCCCTTGTGGATACAACTGCCCCAGCATCTTTCTTTCCTCCACCACCAGGCACAAACATGACTCGAATGTCTGGTAGCTTATCAAGCAGGTTTATATATTAAATTCTCAATCCACAAATCCTCTACACAATAAGCTTATATCCAATGGACAAAGATATAAACATCTTTTCTATATGAGATAAAATGACCTATAGAACCCTTAAAAATATTCATATCTACCCATCACCAGTTAAGACCATCTGGATCTAGATTCTGTTTTTCCAGCTCTCTCTTGATTCCTCTCAGAATCCCTCCTTCTCTTCTGCCTATCTCTCTTCTGTCCAATTGTGTATTGCCTTAACAATAATAGAAAATTTATGGATATATTTCATAAAAATAAATGATATATACTCTACTCTTCTCTGACTGATAGAACAACTAAGCTAAGAAGCTCCTAGCTAAGAAACCATTAAAAATATTCTCCCTACAAAGAAATTATAAATGTGTTACAGAATGTTAAGCCAGTTGGCCTAATTCATTCATTCAATAATGTATGTATGTGTTGAAATATCACATTATCCCCTATAAATACACATAATTATTAATAGTCAATAAAAAGTTTTGAAAGTGAAAAAGTAGTCTCGGGATGATTGTATTTGAGGAAGTCTAGAAGAGAATAATATAAAAACTCTAACTAGATACATCTTCAGTATGGTCCATACCAATTCTACAGAAAAATTTTCTTTCCTTTCCACCGAGCAGGAGCTTACAATAAAAATTATAATGCACATCACTACCATGGGTGGGATGAGGATAAGAAAACTTCACATAGTAAAATTACATATTAACTACCTAATAATGTTATATTAATTAAATAAGGAAATCAGAAATTTGAAATATACTTATGAGAAACAGAAAGATTTGAAATTAATTAAAGAAGTCTTATAGAAATAAACATATGTTCTTTTACATTACCAACAGAAAGTGTATGTTAAAGGACACAGTAGTTGTTTGTATTTTGATGCTAATTTTGCTTCCTTAAGAGGAGCTGCCCCAATGAGGAGGAGTAGAATCATGTACTTAGGTGTTTGTGTGAACCTTCTATCCATTTTAACTGGAAAAATAAAGGCTAGAACCTGTGATTGGGCAATGGAAGGGAAAGGTGAGGCTAGAAGTTTTAGAGAAGGAGGAAGAGGATGGAGGAATTAGAGACTATATGATGGAGGAGCAAAGAGAGAAGAAGATGGAGGAATAAGTGGATGATGGAGCAGAAACATGTGGTCTGAAGGAGCTGCAAGTAGGAAGGAATTTCAAAGCTGGGGAATAGAGTAATGTGGTGGTAGATCTGGCAATCTAGATGTGCAGCTTATAATATTATAACTGAGTTATGTGTTCATTACAGGGGCATATTAGAGTTAGAGGTTTATTAGTAAAAATCTGGCTGTTATTAATATTAAGGCTATTTGGTGTTTTCCATTTTCGATGGTTTAGGTGGACATGGGAGAGGGCAAAACCGTTAAGCAGTCAGTCATTGGTGATTGGTGCAGTCAAATTGCCAGGGCAGTCATTCTGAAGAACACGTGTGGTAGCTTCGGGCTTCTCAGGAAGGATGGGTTTGGGCAACTTAGCAAGCCAGCTATTTTCGGGATCAAAAAAGAAGGAATGGGAGGCTGCTGATTCTAGAGCCTTGGCCAGAGCTAGTGTGGATTTTTAAAATTACACACAATAGAAAAGTAAGTAAAGTGAAGTATACAGGAACAGGAATTACTTATGTAAAAGCAATGTTCACCAGCCATTTCTCTATTACAAGTCTCATAAGAAAAGAATGTAGTACACAAAAGAGACACAATATTTGAAGAAATAATGAAATTAGAAACCAAGACATCCAGGCACCGTGACATAAACCTATATTCCTAGTACTCAGAAAACTAAGTCAGATGTAACAAAAGTTAAATCATACCTGGTTTACACAATGAATTTAAAGCTAGACTGAGATACATAGCAGAAACCTGGCTCTAAAGTAAAATGAACAAACAGGACAAAATAAAACAACAAAAATGACTTGTAATGTCGTGAGAATATGGCTCAGTGATATAGATCATTTGTCTAATTATGAAGCTCTGGGCTACATCCATAGTGCCATGAAAAATAAAATTTCAAGCTAGGTAAATTCAGAAAATATAGCCAAATACAAATTAAAACTATAGTAAGGAAAAGTTTTAAAGTATTGGAGAAAAGCAGATTACAGATAAACTTATCTGATATGCTTTATCTAAAATAGTTAAGCATAAAAGTCTTTTTTAAGCACTAAGAGAAAACTGGTACATCCAATTAAACTAGGTTTCAAGATTAATGTCAAAAGAGAATTACAAGCAACACCAAATCCATCACACATATAGTACCCACGAAAGAATTTGTACCTTATGGATGCCTTTCAAGAACTTTAGCTGTACTCACTGCATTTGTATGTCTTCCATATTCTTACTTTCTGGGCTGCCTTTTTGTCTTTTGATTTGATTGAATTTTTACATACTATTTCTCTGTGACACATAATTGGACTCTATATTATCTTGATTAGAAATCTTTGCTTTTTTGGAACCCCCAGAAAGGGGAGAAAAAGGAGGCACCAGAGTGGTCAAGAACACCAGGAGTACATGGCCTAATGAACTAAGCAGGGATCACAGGGGCTCATGGAGACTGAACCAACAATCATGGAGCCTCTATGCATCTGAGCTAGGCCCTATGCATATACTTTGTGGTTGTGTAGATTGGGGCTTTTGTAGCACTCCTAACAATGGGAATCGGAGTGTCTCTAACTCTTTTGTCTGCTTTTGGGACCCACCTACCTGATTGCCTCTTCCAGCTGTGATATGAGCAGATGTACCTAGTCATAAGTCTTATCTCAACTAATATGCCATGTTCATTGAAGTTCCCTGGGAGACCTAGTTTTTTTTATTATTATTTTTTTGAACAACTTTATTTTAAAAAACAGAGATAAAAGAACAAATTTTAAGCATTTTTGCATAAATGTATATGAATACATTTTTGTCAGTGCTTGGCTTTTTTTTTCAAAGGTTTGAGAGTGTGCACTAAGGTCTTACTAGTTACAATGAGCAAAAAGTACATGTAAAACAGGATGTAACCAAGAATTAGTCAAAGTTTTCTTGGTGTGTAAGGATTGAACATAATGTTTTTTTTTTCTTGAACTTCACCCAGTCTGTGATTTGTTGCTGGGGTGTTCAGAGCTTTCTGGGGTTAGTATCCAATTATCAGTGACTGTATATTATGTTTTTTTCTTTTGTGACTTGGTTATCTTACTCAGGAAGACATTCTCTAGATGCAACCATTTTCTTAAGGATTTCCTTAAGTCATTGTTTCTGATAGCTGAGTAGTACTCCATTGTGTAAATGTACCACAATTTTTGTATCCATTCATCTTCTGAAGGACATCTGGGTTCTTTCCAGCTTCAGGCTATTATAAATAGACCTACTATGAACATTTTGGTGCATGCGTCTTTATTGTCTATTAGAGTGTCTCTGGGGTATATGCCCAGAAGTGGTATAGCTGGCTCTTCAGGTAGCACTATGTCCAGTTTTCTGAGGAATCATAAGACTGATTTCCAGAGTGGTTGTATTAGTTTACAACCCCAACAACAGTGGAGAAGTATTTCTCTTTCTCCACAACTTCGCCAGCATCTGCTCTCATCTGAGTTTTGGACCTTGGCCAATCTGACTGGTGTGAGGTGGAATCTCAGGATTGTTGTGATTTGCATTTCCCTGATGGCTAAGGATGATGAGCAATTCCTTAGATGTTTCTCAGCCATTTGATAATCCTCAGTTGAGAACATTTTGTATAGCTCTGTACCCCATTTTTAATAGAGTTGTTTGATTCTCTGGTGTCTAGCTTTTTGAGTTTTTTGTATACCTTGGATATTAGGCCTCTATCTGATGTGGAGTTGGTAAAGATCTTTTCCCACTCTGTTGGTTGCCATTTTGTTTTCTTGACAGTGTCCTTAGCCTTACAGAAACTTTGAAATCTCATTGAGTCCCATTTGTCAATCTTTGACCTTAGAGCTTGAGCCATTGGTGTTTTGTTAAGGAAATTTTTTTCCTGTGCCTATGTGTTCTAAGGTTTTCCCTACTTTCTCATCTAATAGGTTCAGTGTATCTGGTTTAATGTGGAGATCTTTGATCCACTTACACTTGAGCTTTGTACAAGGAGATAAGAGAGGGTCTATTTTCATTCTTCTGCATTCTGAGTGCCAGTTGGACCAACACCATTTGTTGAATAGGCTTTCCTTTTTCCATTGAATGTTTACAGCCCCTTTGTCAAAAATCAGGTGACCATTTACATGAGAGATCATTTCTGGATCTTCAATTCTATTCCATTGATTCACATGCCTATTTCTATACCAGTACCATGCAGTTTTCAGCACAATTGCCTTGTAATATAGATTGAGGACATAAATGGTGATTCCCCCAAATGTTTTCTTGTTGTTGAGGATGGATTTCCCTATTCTAGGTCTTTTGTTATTCCAGATAAAATTGCACATCGCTCTTTCCAACTCAATGAAGAACTGGGTTGGAATTTTGATGGGGATTGCATTGAATCTGTACATTGCTTTTGGTAAGATGGCTATTTTTAAAATGTTGATCTTTCCTATCCATGAGTATGGGAGATGTTTCCATTTTCTGAGATCTTCCTCAATTTCCTTTTTTAGAGGTTTGAAGTTCTTGTCATACAGTTCCTTCACTTGCATAGTTAGAGTCACACCAAGGAATTTCATAGATTTGTGACTATTGTGAAGGGTATCTTTTCCCTAATTTCTTTCTTCACATGTTTGTCCTTTGAATATAGGAAGGCTACTGATTTGTTTGAGTTAATTTTATTTTCAGCCACTTTGCTGAACTTGTTTATCAGCTGTAGGAGTTCTCTTGTGGAATTTTTGGGGTCACTTAAGTACACTATCATGTCATCGGCAAAGAGTGATGTTTTTATCTCTTCCTTTCTGATTTGTATCCCCTTGATCTCCTTTTGCTGTCTAATTGCTCCAGCCAGGAATTCCAGTACTATGTTGAATAGGTAGGAGGAAAGTGTGCAGCCTTGTCAAGTCCCTGATTTTAGTGGGATTGCTTCAAGTTTCCCACCATTAAGTTTGATGTTGACTCTTTCTTTGCTGGATATTGCTTTTCTTATGTTTACATATGGGCCTTGGATTCCTGCTCTTTCCAAAACTTTTAAAATGAAGGGGTGTTGAATTTTGTCAAATGCTTTCTCAGCATCTAGTGAGATGACCCTGTGGTTTCATTCTTTGAGTTTGTTTATATGGTGGATTACATTGATCGATTTGTTTTTTTTTCTTTAATTTAACAACTTTATTTTTTTTTATTTTTAAATGACTTTATTTTACAAAACAAAAAGAAATGTACAGATTTTAAACATTTTTTGCTTAAAATTATACATTTTTGTCAGTACTGTTATTTCAGATATTAAAATAATTTTTACATAAAACTCTGTGAATATATTTTTTAGTCAGTACTTGATTTTTTCAAGGGCTTGACAGTATGCATTGAAAACCTAATAGTTACAATGAGCGTAAAGTACATGCAAAACAAAACATAAGATGGAAATAGTCAAAGTCTTCTTTTTTTGTAAATATATTTTTTTTTGTTTTCTTTATTTCTTGGACTTCATACAGTCTGTGAGTTGTTTCTGGGGGAGTGCAAGCCTCTGGGGTTAGCATCCCACTATCAGTGACTGCATATTATGTCTGTTCTTTTGTGACTGGGTTATCTCACTCAGGATGATATTCTCTAGATGCAGCCATTTTCTTAAGAATTTGGTTAAGTTATTGTTTCTGGTGGCTGAATAGTATTCCATTGTGTAAATGTACCACAATTTTTGTATCCATTCATCTTCTGAAGGACATCTGGGTTCCTTCCAGCTTCTGGCTATTATAAATAAAGCTGCTATGAACATTGTGGTACATATATCTTTGTTGTGTATTAAAGTGTCACTGGGGTATATACCCAGAAGTGGAATAGCTGGGTCTTCAGGTAGTACTATATCCAATTTTCTGAGGTATCGCCAGACAGATTTCCAGAGTGGTTGTATTAGCTTGCAACCCCACCAACAGTGGAGAAGTGTTCCTCTTTCTCCACAGCCTCGCCAGCATCTGCTGTCATCTGAGTTTTGGATCTTGGCCAATCTGACTGGTGTGAGGTGGAATCTCAGGGTTGTTTTGATTTGCATTTCCCTGATGGCTAAGGATGTCGAGCACTTCCTCAGATGTTTCTCCACCATTCAGTGTTCCTCAACTGAGAACGTTTTGTTTAGCTCTGTACCCAATTTTTTAATAGGGTTATTTGATTCTCTGGTGTCTAGCTTTTTGAGTTCCTTGTATACCTTGGATATTAGGCCTCTATCTGATGTGGTGTTGGTAAAGATCCTTTCCCATTCTGTTGGTTGCCTTTTTGTTTTCTTGACAATTTCCTTAGTCTTACAGAAACTTTGCAATCTCATTAAGTCCCATTTGTTAATCTTTGACCTTAGAGCTTGAGCCATTGGTGTTTTGTTCAGGAAATTTTCTCCTGTGCCTACGTGTTCTAAGGTTTTCCCTACTTTCTCATCTAATAATTTCAGTGTATCTGTTTTAATGTGGAGATCTTTGATCCACTTACACTTGAGCTTTGTACAAGGAGATAAGAAAGGGTCTATTTTCATTCTTTTGCATGCTGAGTGCCAGTTGGACCAGCAGCATTTGTTGAATAGGCTGTCCTTTTTCCATTGGATGTTTACGGCTCCTTTGTCAAAAATCAGGTGACCATATACATGAGGGCTCATTTCTGGATCTTCTATTCTATTCCATTGATCCACATGCCTATTTCTGTACCAGTACCATGCAGTTTTCAACACAATTGCCTTGTAATATAGCTTGAGGTCAGGAATAGTGATTCCCGCAGATGTTTTTTGGTTGTTGAGATGGATTTAGCTATTCTAGGTCTTTTGTTATTCCATATGAAATTGCACATTGATCTTTCCAGTTCCATGAAGAACTGGGTTGGAATTTTGATGGGGATTGCATTGAATCTGTAGATTGCTTTTGGTAGGATGGCCATTTTTAAGATGTTGATCTTTCCAATCCATGAGCATGGGAGATCTTTCCATTTTATGAGATCCTCCTCAATTTCTTTCTTTAGAGGTTTGAAGTTCTTTTCATACAGGTCCTTCACTTGCTTAGTTAGGGTCACACCAAGGTATTTCATAGTTTTTGTGACGATTGTGAAGGGTACCTTTTCCCTAATTTCTTTCTCCACATGTTTGTCCTTTGAGTATGGGAAGGCTACTGATTTGTTTGAGTTAATTTTGTATCCAGCCACTTTGCTGAACTTGTTTTTCAGCTGTAGTAGTTCTCTGGTGGAATTTTTGGGGTCACTCAAGTACACTATCATGTCATCGGCAAAGAGTGATGTTTTTGTCTCTTCCTTTCTGATTTGTATCCCCTTGATCTCCTTTTGCTGTCTAATTGCTCCAGCCAGGACTTCCAGTACTATGTTGAATAGGTAGGGGGAGAGTGGACAGCCTTGTTGAGTCCCTGATATTAGTGGGATTGCTTCAAGTTTCTCACCATTAAGTTTGATGTTGGCTGTTGGTTTGCTGTATATTGCTTTTATTATGTTTAGGTATGCACCTTGGATTCCTGTTCTTTCCAGGACTTTTAACATGAAGGGGTGTTGGATTTTGTCAAATGCTTTCTCAGCATCTAGTGAGATGACCATGTGATTTTGATCTTTGAGTTTGTTTATATGGTGGATTACATTGATGGATTTCCTTATATTAAACCATCCCTACATCCCAGGGATGAAGTCTACTTGGTCATGAATGATTGTTTTAATGTGTTCTTGGATTGGGTTTGCAAGGATTTTGTTGAGTATTTTTGCATTAATGTTCTTAAGTGAGATTGGTCTGAAGTTCTCTTTCCTTGTAGGGTCTTTGTGTGGTTTAGGTACTAGGGTTATTGTAGCCTCAAAAAATGATTTAGGTAGTATTCAATCTGATTCTATCTTGTGGAATAGTTTGGAGATATTGGTATTATGTCTTCAATAAATGTCTGATAGAATTCTGCACTGAACCCATGTGGTCCTGGGATTTTTGATTGGGAGGCTTTTGAGGATTTCTTCTATTTCTTTAGGGGTTATGGGATTATTTAGATGGTTTATCTGGTCCTGGTTAAATTTTGGTATCTTGTATCTGTCTAGGATATTCATTCATTTCCTCCAGATTTTCCAGCTTTGTTATGTATAGGCTTTTGTAGTAGGATCTGATGATTTCTTGAATTTCCTCAGTTTCAGTCATTATTTCTCCACTTTCCTTTCTGATTTTGTTAATTTGGGTACTCTCTCTTTGCCCTCTAGTTAGGTTTTATCAATCTTGTTAATTTTCTCAAAGAACCAGATCTTAGTTTTGTTGATTCTTTCATTGGTTCTTTTAGTTTTTATTTGGTCTATTTCAGACCTAAGTTTGATTATTTCTTGCTGTCTACTCATCTTGGGTGTATCTGCTTCCTTTTGTTCTAGACCTTTCAACTGTGCTGTCAGGTTGCTAGTGTATGCTCTCTCCAGTTTTCTTTGGAAGCACTCAGAGCTATGAGTTTTACTCTCACTACTGTTTTCCTTGCATCCCATATGTTTGGGTATGTCATGATTACATTTTCACTGAATTCTAGAAAATCCTTAATTTCTTTCTTTATTTCTTCTTTGACCCTGCTATTGTTTAATAGAGCATTGTTTAGTTTTCGTATTTATATGGGCTTTTTGTTGCCTTGATGTTATTAAAGACCAGGCTTAGACCATGGTGATCTGAAAGGATGCATGGGAGTATTTCAATCTTCTTATATCAATTGGGGCTCATTCTGTGTCCAATTATGTGGTCAGTTTTGGAGAAGGTGCCATGAGGTACGGAGAAGAAGGTGTATTCTTTTACTTTAGGATGATATGTTCTGTAGATATGTTAATTCCAGTTGGTTCATAGTCTCTGCTAGTTTTACAGTATCCTTGTTCAGTTTCTGTTTCCATGATCTGTCCATTGGTCCAGTATTAAAGTCTCCAACTATTATTGTGTGGGGTGAAATGAATTTTTTGAGCTTTAGTAGGGTTTCTTTTATGAATATGGGTGCTTTTGTATTTGGAGCATATATGTTAAGGACTGAGAGTTCCTCCTGACAGATTTCCCCTGTAATGAATAAAAAGTGTCCTTCCTTATCTTTTTTGATAATGTTTGGTTGGAAATTTACTTTATTTGATATTAGAATAGCCACTTCAGCTTGCTTCTTGGGGCCATTTCCTTGGAAGTTTTACTCTGAGATAGTGTCTGTCTTTGTCTCTGAGATGATTTTCCTATATGCAGCAAAATGCTGGGTTTTGTTTATGTATCTAGTCTGATAGCCTATATCTTTTTATTGGGGAGTTGAGTCAATTTATTTTAATAGATATCAAGGAATAGTGGTTGCTGTTTCTTGCTATTATTGCTTTTGTAGGTTGAATTGTGCCCATGTCTTTTTCTCCTTCTGGTTTTCTTGCTTAGGTGTTTTCTTGTTTTTACTAGGATGTAGGTCCCCTCATTGTATTGGGTTTTCCACATATAATTCATTGTAGTGCTGGTTTGTGGTCAGATATTGTTTAAATTTAGTTTTGTCTTGGAATATCTTCATCTCTCCATCTATGGTGATTGATAGTTTTGCTGGGTATAGCAGCTTGGGCTGGCACTTGTGCTTTCTTAGTGTCTGCATGATGTCTGTCCATGCTCTTCTAGCTTTTATAGTCTCTGTTGAGAAATCGGGTGTGATTCTGATTGGTCTGCCTTTATATGTTACCTGACCTTTTTCCCTTACTGCTTTTAGTATTCTTTCTTTGCCCTGGGCACTTGGCACTTTGACTATTATGTTTTGAGAGAAATTTCCTTCTGGTCCATTCTATTTGGAGTTCTGTAGGCTTCGTTTAGGCTCATAGTCATTTCTTTCTTAAGGGTAGGGAAATTTTCTTCTATGATTTTGTTGAAGATATTTACTGTGCCTCTTATTTATTATTCTTAATCCTCTTCTATTTCTAGTTTCCTTAGGTTTGGTCTTCTCATTGTGTCCTGGATCTCCTGGACATTTGTTTTAGGAGTTTTTTTGCTTTTGTATCTTCTCTGACTATTTTGTCTATGTTTTCAGTGTTGTCTTCGGCCCCTGAGATTCTCTCTTCCATCTCTTGTAGTCTGTTCGAGATGCTTGCATCTGTGACTGCTTTTTTCTTTTTTAGGTTTTCTACCTCTAGGGTTGTCTCTTTTAGTGTTTTCTTTATTATTTCCACTTCCATTTTAAATTCCTTCTTCAATTCCTTCATCTCTTTGGTTCTGTTTTCCTCTAGCTCTTTTATTTCTTTGTGTGTTTTTCTTGTTTCCTCTTTAAAAGCTTCTATTTCTTTACACTTTTCCTCCCATTCTTTTTTAAGTATCTCTATCATCATCTTGAGGCATGATTTCAGGTCTGAGTCTTCTTTTTCTGGAGTGTTTGGCATTTCAATGTTTGCTGTGATGGGAGAGCTGGGTTCTGATGTTGCCATGTTGTCTTGGTTTCCCTGGGGTAAGTTCTTTTGCTTTCCTCTTGCCATCTTGTTTTCTGTGTTTATATGTGTTCTTGTTTTCAGTGATTGGTTCCTGTCTCTTCCATGTATCTGGCCTGTGTCTCTGGATCTCCGCTGTTCCTGGTGGCAGATGGCCTGAGAGCCTGTTCTGCATGCACCTGCCCTCCGGTTGGAAACCAACTTCCTAAGGCAGTATTCCTGCTCCCTTGAACCAATAGAGGGAGGGGTGCACTTTCTGGGTGCTCGACCCAGACCTCTCTGTGCCCTAGCTACTCGGGGCCCAGTCTCACCAGGCCTGTGTCCCTGGATCTCCACTGTTCCTCCTGGCAGATGGCCTGAGCATCTGTTCTGCACACATGGGCCCTCCAGTTGGAAACCAATTCCCTATAGCAGGGCTCCTGCTCCCCTGAACCAATCCCTGGCTACTTGTAGTGCAGTCTCTCCAGGCCTGTGTCCCTGGATCTCCACTGTTCCTGGTGGCACATGGCCTGAGCGCCGTTTCTTCATTCACCAAAAGACAACATTTAAATGGGGCAGGCTTACAGGTTTAGATGTTCAGTTCAGTGTTGAGGCAGGAGCATGGCAGCATCCAGGCAGGCATGGTAGAGGAGGAGCTGAGAGTTCTACATCTTCATTCAAAGGAAGCCAGGGATAGACTAAACATCTTCAGGCAGCTAGGAGGATTTTCTCTAAGCCCACACCCAAAGTAACATACTTCCTCCAACAAGGCCACACCTTCTAATAGTGCCACTCCCTGGGCTAAGCATATGCAAACCATCACACTAAGTGCCCTTGGTTTCTGTTACTTAGGTTCTTGCACTTGCCTCTTGCCATCTGGTTATCTGTGGTGTTAATTGTTCTTGCTGTCTCTGACTGAAGCTTGTCCCCCCCACCCCCACCCCCACCCCCACCCCCCCCCCCCCCCCGCCCGCCCTGTGAGCCTTTGATCTTAGATGTGTTTGCATTCCTGGAAGATCAGCTCTCACCTGGCAGGATTTAAGTCTGGGGAGCTTTACTACAGTTTTATCTCAGAGGCACACAGATGGAGACCCAAAGGAGCCTGTCCCTAGTTGCTCCATGGTTCCTGAACCTTGTTGTCTCCTGGCAGGCCAGTTATTCAAGCAAAAATGTTCATCTCTGCTGTGGACTGAGGAGTGTCAACACTCATGGGATACCAGATCCCTCAGGGTGGGATATGGGTCCAGAGATTTGTGCCACATGGTTAACTCCTAAACTAATTATTTCAAGCCAATATTACCTTAATATCCAAATTGGATCACGACATGATATAAAAAGACTGTTATAGACATTTACAACTGTTCAAAATGCAGAAAATATTTTACTGTGGGTTATCTAACCCCAATTGCTACATCTACAAAGGAACCCTCACACCTAAATCTCAGGAAACATGATGGAAGAGGGATTAAAAAGATTGTGAGAGTCAAATGATCAACATGCTTGTTGTAAAACAGTGTCTTCTAGATATGACAGGGAATCGGTACTCATCTCAACAATATGGTTGAGTAAAGACTTGAATGGCAACACCAGTCAATATGACAAATGGATATGGAATATATTGCATAGCTCTAGATGCAGAGCCATAGGCAGTCAGAGGCTACTAAAAATGAGGCATCAGTTTTCTCTGGGAATGTGCCTCATGATAGGTTATATAAACCCAGTGGTCATCCCTAAATACACGTACATATGGCCAACAGTAAATGCCTCTCTTTCTGCCCTGTGTGTGTACATATATGCATGTGTTGCAATTATAGAAACAAAGGGATTTTGAAATTATTCTGTAAGCAGTATCAATAAATGACAATGGGGTTATATAATATTTAAAAGTTTATGAAAGGCAAAAAAATAATTAATTGAGAAATTACTACAAAGTGGAAAATATATTTACTCACCATATATAAGACAGAATATTATTATCTAGAATATAGAGAGAGCATTTTTTAAAAGTCCTATATGTTAAATATACAAGCTATCAAAATATCTCTCTTAAGGTTTTACTGTTATGAACAGACACCATGACCAAGGCAACTTCTATAAAGAACATTTGATTAGGGCTGGCTTAGAGGTTCAGAGATTCAGTCTATTATCATCTAGGCAGGAGCATGGCAGCATCCAGGCATGTATGGTGCTGTCAGAGCTGAGAGTTCTACATCTTCATCTAAAGACTTCTAGGAAAAGTCTGTCTTCCAGGCAGCTAGGATGATGCTCTTAAAGCCACAGTGACATACTTCCCAACTGTGGTGGTGGAATTGGAGACCTTCCTCTCCATGTGGGAGCCAGTGTTCTGTTTGCATTCAGATAAAGATGGAGTACTCTAAGCTCCTCAAACACCATACCTGCTTGCATGCTGTCATGCTTCTTAGCATGATGATGATGGACTGAATTTCAGAACTTGGAAGCCTGCCCCAATTAAATGGTGTCATTTATAAGAGTTTCATTTGTCATGATGTCTGTTCACAGCAATAGAAACTCTATGGCAGCCCAAATTGCATAAGGTGTGACTTTCTCTGAGCAGAAAGAAAATCTCTCAGCACCTGGATGTAAGATTCAAGTTGCTGCAACTTTTTAAAAAGTCTTTATCTTGTCAGTATACCTAGCAGATTGAATTCATAAAGCTTTCATAATTATGAGTCAATTTCTTAAAACAAATATCACCTAGACAGACAGCCAAACATGTGCACATGCACATGCGTGAGCGCGAGCGTACACACACACACACACACACACACACACACACACACACAAATCCTGTGGGTATTTTTTCTTTCTTTGGAAAATCCTAATATAGTTCATTTGGTAGATGTGAAATCCAAGACTTAAGGACTCAGATTAATATTTCCAGTGTTGGCACTTAAAGAGCTGCCATCTCTGACATGAAGAAACTCCTCAAAATAACATTCCTCTGTCCCAGTACTTTAACTTTGTGTTGCAGAACTATGAGCTGATACTAAATAAAGATGACAAACTTAAAAATGTTGCTCTCAAGACTGTCACTTCTTTTTAATAATTTTTTAAAGGAAGTCCCCAGAGACCCTTAGATACAGTTGCAAAGAAATTAAAATTTTAACCATGACTTGTTCATTATGACTGACACATGAGAAAGATAATTCACTAACCTATTTCGGGAAAGAAGAATCCAGCTTCTAGTTTTGTGCAAAAGATGCTGGCTGCTGCTTTGGAGAGTGAAGATTCTGTTCTTTGTCTAGCTCTGTGATTTGGGAGTCACTAGTGAAGCCTAATATATTGGACACTATATAGAATGAAAAGCTACCCAAACAACTTCAATTTGAGCCTTCCCTATGTGAAGATGTTACACTTGTATGTATAAAGAGTCAATGATCCCGACATACTCAAGACCAGAACAGATAAGCTTTCAAGCTCAGGGAAGCTTCAATATATGGAGAAGTTCCCATATTCTTTCAAATGATCTTTATCTGCACTGTATTTGTGAAGAAAATACTTTAGATAAGGAAGATCCACCTGCATTTTAGAAATAAGGAAACATTTCAAAACAAGACAACTTGCTCAGTGCCTCACAGCTACGTAACGAAGTGCTTTGTTGGGAAAGCATTATTTTGGGAACCAGGAGAAAGTCAGAAGCTGCCCTTCATGACTACAGTTAATAAATCTTTATCTATTTTTATTTCTTGGCAATGGTTTTGGTCTTACTCTCACCAAGATGCTAACTTGCTACATTCACATTTGCTGTAATAACAGAAACCCTATAGTTTTCATATAAGAGCATCACATGTAGCTGTAAATTTTAATATCACAAAGTTGAATACCATATAGAAACTACTCAAAGTTATGGAACTAAAAAAGAATACTGAAAACAAATTGGGAGGGTTCTAGGAAATCAGAGGGAAATTTTCCATTTTCAATTTAAATCTGAAGTGAGCTGTTTATTTATTTTAAGAAAACTGCATCCTTTTTAGTTTGGCAAGGCAGATGGCTAGGGGAAGCGAAGGTCACAAACATTGCTAAGACCCACCAGCCTTCCAAGCAGATTGTATGCACACCCTCTGATAAACTTCATAAATATGAGATGAAGAATCATTGTTTTCATTTTGTAAAAGTCACAGAGAGGCAATGAGCTCAGTGCTGGTACATAGCAAGGACATAACAAAGCGTGCTCCAGATGACCCTTGTCTAGCTCAAAACCCTACTGAAACTTGTTTTGCTTCCTTAACTGATAAAAGCATCTTTAATGGCCATGACCCCCAAGTACAGCAATGCTTGCTCCCATGTAAACTTTGCTTGTAGATAAATAGCCATCCTTTAGTATTCATGTATTACTAATTCCAGGATTCCTATGGATATCAAAAAGTAGTAGATGTATAAGTCTCTTACATAAAATGGCATAATACTTTCACATGACATAGACATATTTTCCTATATACTTTAAATCATCTCTAGTTCTATATAATACAACTTACAGTGGAAATTTTATGTAAATAACCAGCATCCTATACTGGTGAGGGAATAACAAAGGAAAGAAAATCTGTACAAGTTCTACACAGAAACCATGTATAATTCCCATCTGCAGTTGGTTAAATCTACAGATTCAGGGCACTTGGCTACAGGGAGCTGACTTTAGCTGCAACAAACTCTTTACCCTGCCTTTTGCTCTTCCATCTCTTTGCAACTCCTATTATTTTGGTGTCCCTTGTATCCATATTATTTTCCTGGAGTAGAACTCATATACAATCTCTACCCTTGGAAGGTGTTTTGCTTTTAGAGTTGGGTATGAAAATGTAGTGAGCAAGTAAAGAAATGAATGTCCCAGCTCAGAATTTGAAGACTATATAGCAGTTCCAGATGAGTATGTTAAGGCTAATACAGGCAGAGTATCTACTCATGGATCAGTTAATAATGGCATTGCCTTAAGCAATGAGACATACTGATGCTACTTCTGGACCAGGAAGCAGATGTCAGCAACACCTATAAGTGAAACATTGCTAAAGGGTGGGCTTGATCAAATTATATTATATGTTTGGTAAGAACCTTCCGAAAGTCCCACAACTGCCACTGGGATCCCAGGGGACTCTGGAAAGCATCACACCCTAAAATCCCCACTTGTTGAATACTACTCCCCTTCCCCCCCAGGCTTTTCTACTGGGACAGACTGCTAACTAGTCTGTTCCCCTGAAGACACCATATCCTGATGTGCTGCATTCAGAGCATTTGATAGCACATCCTGAGGCATCCCAGGAGATCTGCCACACTCAGGATATCTGACAACACAGCCAGAGACATCCCTGAAAATCCAATACACTTAGAAAACTTCCACTTGAAGGCATCTCAGGGGTTCCTCTGTATGCAGCACAGCAGGGCAACTGATACCACAGACTGAAGACCTCCTGGGGTTACTGTGGCATGCAGGGCAACTTACCCAAAAGACTGAAAGCCTTGCTGGAGTTCTACTACAACCAGTGACACAGAAACCACAGTCCATTGGTGCCCCTGGAGAACAAATTCACATAGGACAACAGCTTGACTGCTCCTCTGAAGACCAGTAGTCTGAAAGCCTCTCAGGAACTCTACTGAAGCCAAGGCAACAGATCAGCAGCTTATTTGCCCCTCTGAAGACCATCCAGTTAAAAGACATCACATGTCTGCTACAGTCAGAGCTGTAGGCGTACCAGGAGACTTGAAGCAATGCAGGGACAAGAGAGGCAGACTCCCCACATCCAATAGAGGGCTGATATCTAAAACATATAAAGAACTCAAAAAGCTAACCACCAAAAATCAAACAATCCAATAAAAATGAGGTATACAACTAAACCAATAATTCACAACAGAGAATCTCAAATGGCTAAGAAGCACATAAAGAAATGTTCAAAGTCCTTAGTGATCAGAGAAATGCAAATCAAAATGATCCTGAGTTTCTGCCTTATACCAATCAAAATGGCTAATGGTATCACCTCAGGTGATACCACAAATATTGGTGAAGATTTGGAGAAGGAAGAAAACTCCTCCATTACTGGTGGGATTGCAAACTGGTACAACCACTTTGGAAATCAATTTGGAGGTTCTTCAGAAAATTGGATATAAATCTACCTAATGACCCAGCTATACTACTCTTGGGAATATATACCCAAAAGATGCCCCACCATGCCACAGTGGCACAAGTTCCATTATGTTTATAGTGACCTTATTTGTGATAGCCAGAAGCTAGAAACAACCTAGATGTTCCACAACAGAAGAATGGATACAGAAAATGTGGTTCATCTACACAGTGGAATACTACTCAGCTATTACGAACAAGGACATCCTGAGTTTTGCAGGCAAATGGATAGAACTAGAAAATATCATCCTGAGTAAGGTAACTCCAACCTCAAAGGATGTGCATGGTATGTACTCACTAATATTAGCCCTCCCACCAATCTACAGAATACCCAAGATACAGTCCATAGACCTCAAAAAGTTCAATAAGTTGAAGGGCCCAAGTGAAGATGCCTCAGTCCCACTTGGGAGGAAGAAGAAAGTAACCACAAGTAGGGGAGACATAGGAGCATGGGAAGGAAAGGTGATGGGGTGGGGATGAGAGAGATACATGATCTGATATTAGGTGGGGGAAAAAGGACTGAAGCACTGAGGGTCAGCTGAAAGAATGGAATCAGGCAAGCTCAGGAGGTAGGAGGTTGGGTGAACCCTCCAGAATGTACTAGAGAACTGGGAAGTGAGAGACTCGGGACTCAATGGGAGGGACCTTAGATGAAATGCCCTATAGTGGGGAGAAAGAACTTGAGTCCACCTCCAGCAGAAAGACAGGGCATGAAGGGAGGGATGGGGTTGCTCTCCCACAGTCAAAACTCTGACTCATAATTGTTCTTGTCTGCAAGAACTGCAGGAATGGAAATGGAGAAGAGCCTGAGCAAAAGAAGGCTCAGTAACAGGCCCAAAGTGGGATCCAGCTCAAGGGGAGGCAGCAAGGCCTGACACTATTTCTGAGGCTATGGAGTGTTCACAAAAAGAGACCTATCATGACTGTCCTCCAAAAGACCCAACAAACAGCTGAAAGAGTCAGACGCAGATATTTGTACCCAACCAATGAACAGAAGCTGCTGACCCTGTGGTCTCAATCAACCTGGACCCCTGAGATCTCTCAGACACTGGATCACCAACTAGGCAGTTTGCACCAGCTGATATGAGGCCACCAACACATATAGAACAGAGGACTGCCAGGTCTGGGTTCAGTCAGAGAAGATGCATCTAACCCTCAAGAGACTGGAGGCCCCAGGGGGTTTAGAGGTCTTCTGGTGGGTTGTGAGGGATGGGGACATCCTCGGGATATGGGAGGAAGGAGTAGGTTGGGATATGGAACATTTGGAGAGTAGACCAGGGGGGAAATAAAATCTTGAGTATAAAAAAATAAAGAAATAATAATAATAATAATAATCACTATTATTATTATTTTAAAAAAGAATGATATTATTGCACTACAAAATGGAAGGTCTCAAGTAGAGATGGGAAAAGAAAACAGCAATTTGTAACTGAGGACAAGTATGGCCTCATCTTCATTACATCAGTAATGACCATAGTTTCAAATACAGTCACAGTTGGTGTACTGGAGACAAGGATTATAGTGCAATTTTTGTGTATTAAAAGGAGACACAATAATATTATACAGATCATATAATGACATATACTAGAATTCTGTCAATGCTACATTTCCTAAGTTGATAACTGTGACTGTACAGAAAAATATTCTTATTTTTAATGTCATACTATCTAAAGTATTTGCACAAAATAATGACATGAACTTTCCAACTAACTCTGAAAAAAATGTCACAAAATCTTAACAATGTGTAAATCTAGTTATAGATGCCTATCCATATACTCCTTATAATACTCTTAGAACTTCTTGTTCATTTGATAGCTTTCCAAAGTGTTTTTACAAATCAAGAGATATTTAAAAAAGCCAAAGAAGAGACCTAGCTTATGATATACTATAGAAGACGTTCTATAGTCCGCACTTGCCTAACCTTTACAATGGGCTGTTTTCCATCCACAATACTACAGATAATAGAAGAAAGAATCATTTCAAAACTTGCAGTGCTCTGCCTTCTGTAGAATGAGCATCTTCTGAAAGGTGACTTTTCCTCTGTGCCCAGTGGTACCACTTAGGGTATCTTCTATACATGTCTCTTTTTGGGATTTTCCTAACTGCCTCTTTTATTTCTTCTCTTCACTTTCTATAAGAAAAGGTCTCAATCCAGCCCATCATTCACCTTCCTCTACCAATGTTGTCTAAAGCCTGGGAGATGCTAGCAAGCATCCTCTGCTTCCACTACGCTCACGTGAAGCAGGCAAATTATTAGAGCTACTAGGCATTTGTTTGTGAATGTAAGAAAGGAATTTGGATACTTTCTCCCAAACCCCTATCATTTTCAGTTAAAAACAAAAAACAAAACAAAACAAAACAAACAAAACACATAGGGCTGCACGTAGTGACACATGCTTCTAATCTTAGTACTCAAGAGGCAGAAGGGGATAGATCTCTGTGACTCAAAGCCAGCCTGATCTGCATAGTGAGGCCCAGGATAGTCAGAACTATGTAATGAGATCCTGCATCAAAAACAAACAAAAAATGACAGTAAGTCCCTATTGCTGCAGACAGCACATATGCAACTCTTTGAACAGGTAGAAGTTTCGCTGTTGCACAGATAAAATCTTCAGGCCTTTAGATTCATGACAATAGTACTGAAAACACACTGCATTCTAGCAAAGGAGCAAGATGAATACCAACCCAGCTAAAAACCTCCTGATCTACAGTGGTGACCTACTGAAAGATACCCTTATTGCAATAGTGACTCAAAGCTTGTGGAAGTAATCAAGATCTAATTTGACTTAAGGCCCACTCCATGAAATGGAATCCATACTTGACACTGATTGGGTGACTGAGAACCTGAGACAAGGTAACCCAGAGATCTGGGGTAAAAACAAATACCACCAGTCTTAAAAAAACAAAGTAACACTAAAATGACTTATGACATTCTGCTATGCTCAGAGATCAGTGTCTTGCTCAGCTATCATCAGAAAAGATTCCTACTGCAGCAGATAAAAAGAGAGACCCACAGCCAGACAATGCAAAGATAATGAGAAACCTTTGAGCCATACATGCTAAATGTGATGTCTCCATCAAATCCCATGTAAGAAAAGTCAGAGAGAATATAAGGACTAGAGAGGATGGAGGACACCAAGAAAATAAGGTCCTCTTAAATCAATACTGTTGACGCACATATGATGTTTCAGAGACTGAGGCAACGTGCACAGGCCTGCATGAGTCTGCACCAGCTGAGGTCCTAGAACTGAAAGGAAAAGAAGACACTCCCCATCTCTAACCCAGAAGCAATATCCAAGTGATAAACACAGGCAAATAAAAATTTATTTTTTCAAAGGGAGTCTTACTGGAAGAATAAACTACTCTTAAGGGTAGGCTGCATGCCCAGATGTAGATGGCCAATAGAAAACAGACTTAATGGTATCTTGGGAGGTTCTATGTTTTTTGATGTGTGAGAGCATTTGTTAACCTTTGGATATAAAAAATTGTTTCATATAAAATGAAGAATATATAACTTTTATGTTTCTAAATATTGAAAACATAGGGACTTTCATAGAAAATTTGTTACATGTACTGGAGGCACACAATGCCCACCTGTTTTAGTGTTTCTTTAATTGCTATGATGAGGCACTATGACCAAGGCAACTCTTATAAAGCACAACATTTAATTGGGGCTGGCTTAGAGATTCAGAACTTTAGTCCATTATCATCATGGCAGCGTCCAGGCAAGCATGCTACTGCAGAAGAAACTGAGAGTTCTACATTTTGATCCAAAGGCAGCCAGGGGAAAACTCACTTCAGAGGGCAAACAAGAGGAGGGTCTCAGAAAGGCCACATCCAGAATGGAACACTTCTAACAAGGCCATACCTATTTCAACAAAGTCATACCTCCTAATAGTGGCACTTCCCATGGGCCAAGCACATTCAAACCACCACATGACTCAAGAGTATATTATTTTGTATTTCCCTGAAAACATCCATCCAGATGTGAATTCCCTAAGCAAGTGACCAGGTGTTTCTATTCAAGAAAAACCCCTCAAGTCCTTGACTCTTCAATCAATGAGGTTGCAAGTCTTTCAGTGTATTCTTTATAGAGCCAGGCTGGGACTTGAATGATATCTAGATATATATCATATCTCCATGTGAGATAGGTACAAATGAAAGGTCTCTAATCTTGGAAGCCCTAGCCAGGAAAATCTTGCCTCTTTTTTCTATTCCAACTATGGATGGAAGTTATCAAGATCCTAAGCCTGTGTCACAGACCACTGGAAAATTTGTCAAACACAAAGCTTGAAGCTGTATAAAGAGAAGAATGAGAAAAAAAGAAGAATCTTTTAAAAAGTGGTTTAGCCAGTAAAAACACTTGTTACATGAGCCCAAAGACCTGATTTTGATCCCCAGAACTCACATAAAGCCAGATATGAAGGAATGTGTTTGTCATCCAAGCATTCCTGATATGAGACAGGAGGCAGAGACAGGAATATTCAGCTAGAAGTTTACAGACCAGCTATCCTGCAGTATTCGGCACAGCAGAATCAAGAAATCTGCTATCAAAGCAAGATGAGAAGCAAGAACCAATTCCCAAAATGCTCTCAACTCCTGTCACATGTATTGAGTTATACCATGTGCCCATAAGCACATACTCACACACACAAAGGATTTACCAATCAATCAACAATCAATTAATTAATCAAAATGTCAAGAACTTCCTTGTGTCAGATCTACAAGGATGGCTAGTGCATGAGAACAAGCCAGTAGAGCTATCCACTAAACATTTGAGATGAAATGTTTTTTCCCATCAAGTTCATATAAGAGAACCTATTTGAATAGGCTCTGTATCTTAGTCAGGGTTTCTATTCCTGCACAAAACATCATGACCAAGAAGCAAGTAGAGGAGGAAAGGATTTATTCAGCTTACACATTCCACATTTGTTTATCACCAAAGGAAGTCAGAACCGGAACTTAAGCAGGTCAGGAAGCAGAAGCTGATGCAGACGCCATTGAGGGATGTTACTTACTGGCTTGCTTCCCCTGGCATGCTCAGTCTGCTTTCTTATAGAAGCCAGGTTTACCAGCCCAGGGATGGCACCACCCACAATGGGCTGGGCCCTCCCCACCTTAATCACTAGTTGAGAAAATGCCTTACAGCTGGATCTCATGGAGGCATTTCCTCAACTGAGGCTCCTTTCTCTGTGATCACTCCAGCTTGTGTCAAGTTGACACAAAACCAGCCAGTGCACTCTGTGAGAGTATTGCCACAGACCCAGCATCAAAGAACCATGCAGAGTTAGCATCTCTCAGGCTTGTCCCATCTGCTTCTAGGAGTCCAATACCAAAAGCACAAGATAGACAAATCATAGAGCCAGAGTAACATTCCCTGGGATGGGAGTTACCCTGTATTCTTATTGATAAATTGCCTCATCCAAATTAGCTGAAGTCAGAGAGTATACAGAATATATAATTGGAGACTCTAAGTAGCAAACACTAGCCTTTCAGTTGTATCGTGAATGTCTGTCTGTTTCTTCTGTAAGAGGCATTTGGAGTGTCTTCTTTATACCTGACATAGATGAAGTACAGTTCCTTTTAAATCACTTGAACACTTGTGAATAGCTTACACTCAGAGTGAAATTCTGAGGATGCTGATGTTACACTACTAGCTCATGGTCATTCTGGCCACATCCTTTCACTCGCCTCCATGATTACTGGCTTTTGAGGTCGAGCAATAGGGGAAAAAAAGTTGATGGGATTTGGAGATAGGAGACACTTTTAGAAAGATTACCATGGCAACAGTAACCATGGAAATAAGGGATAACAGAGGCAAGCAAACAACAAATAAAAAGACAAGTGTACAAGTGTCTCTATATGGAGAAAATCAGTCACCTCTAACCTCTGGCTCTTCCATCATCGGCACTGGACCCTAAAAGACCTTATAACCAGGAGTGAGCTGAACAAGTCTAAAGGAGTACAAATGCAGCTTTAAAATTATATTGTGGTTTATAGTCACATTTATATAATATCTTAATATTTCCTTCTTAGGGCACAGAATATACACAAGAATTCTCATGTGAGTGATTGTTTACAGAGTGTTCTTAGGAAAATGGGTCAAAAAAAAAAAAAAAAACAGAATGTACTGTGAGTCCATGAAGTTGGCAGGAATGTGGATTCAGTGAGTGACTATCTTCTGTGTAGTCACATAGGATGCTCTGAAGCATGCATGGCACCGCAGAGTCAGCCCTGCCTTGAAATAACAGTGCTGCCTTTCTACCTCCTTATGGGCCATTCATTGTCTGGTATCTGAGGGACATGTCTCTAGATAAAGTGCCACTTGAAATTTGCCATCAGCTAAGAAAATGAGTACAGTAGGAAGCAAAAGCAGATCTAAACCCAACACCAGTTCATCCATTGCAGTTATCTCCTGCCTAATGTACTTTTTTTTCTTACAACATTATTTTAAAAGAGATACATGTACAGATTTTTAAAAGCATTTTGGCATAAAACTATATGAATATATTTTTGTCAGTATTTGATTCTTTTAGAGGTTTGATAGTATGCATTGAAATCTTACAGGTTACCATAAGCATGGTACATGTAAAACAGGTTCTATTAGAGGTTTAAGAATATGCATTGAATCATAACATGGAAACCGAGAATTCTTGGTGTGCATAGATTAAACATAATAATTTTTGAATAGCAAAAATTGCCACAAGGTTATATTCTTAGATTATTTTTAAGGTCCAGGTGTACCACACTCTGAGAGGGTGCTATACACTTTCTTTTTTCTAAGAAGGACGGAGGCTTTCACTTTTGGCCTTTGCTTTTGTTTTGTTTTGGTTTGGTTTGGTTTGGGTTGGTTTTTTTGTTTTGTATTTTTTTTTTTTTAGCTTCATATGGCCTGGGAATTGTTTCTGGGAAAATTCAGAGCATATTGGGGCTAGCATCCAATTATCAGTGATGGCATATTATGTCTGTTCTTCTGTGATTGGGTTACCTCACTCAGGATGATATTCTCTAGATGCATCCATTTTCCTAGGAATTTCATAAAGTCATTGTTTCTAATAGCTGAGTAGTACTCCACAGTGTAAATATAACACAATTGTTTTATCCATTCATCTACAGAAGGACATCTGGATTCTTTCCAGCTTCTGGCTATTATAAATAGGGCTGCTATGAACATTGTGGTGCAAGTGTCCTTATTGTATGTTGGACCATCTCTGGGGTATATTCCCAGAAGTGGAATAACTGGGTCTTCAGGTAGGAATATGTCCTGCATCCCAGGAATGAAGCCTACTTGATCATGGTGAATGATCATTTTGATGTGTTCTTGGATTCGGTTTGCAAGGATGTTGTTGAGTATTTTTGCATCAATAAGTGATATTGGTCTGAGGTTCTCTTTCCTTGTAGGGTCTCTATGTGGTTTAGGAATGAGGGTTATTGTAGCCTCAAAAAATGAGTTAGAAAATCCATCTGATTCTTTTTTGTGGAATAGTTTGGAGAGTATTGGTATTAGGTCATTAATAAATGTCTGATAAAATTCTGCACTATACTCATCTGGACCTGGGCTTTTTTTTTTTTTTTTTTTTTTTTTTTTTTTTTTTTTTTTTTTTTTTTTTTTTTTGGTTGGGAGGTTTTTGATGACTGCCTCTA
This sequence comes from Micromys minutus, assembly GCF_963924665.1. Classification (NCBI taxonomy): domain Eukaryota; kingdom Metazoa; phylum Chordata; class Mammalia; order Rodentia; family Muridae; genus Micromys; species Micromys minutus. The sequence goes on from NC_137970.1 coordinate 5,699,776, forward strand.
TTTCTTTAGGTGTTATGGGATTATTTAGGTGGTTTTCCTGGTCCTGGTTTATTTAATTTTGGTATCTGGTATCTGTCTAGCTATCCACCCATTTCTTCCAGATTTTCCATTTTGTTTAGTGTAGGCTTTTTTAGTAGGATCTGATTATTTCTTGAATTTCCTCAGTTTCAGTTGTTATATCTCCACTTTCATTTCTGATTTTGTTAATTTGGTTACCCTCTCTTTGCCCTCTAGTTAGTATGGCTAAGGTTCATTAATCCTGTTAATTTTCTCAAAGAACCAGCTCTTGATTTTGTTGATTCTTTGAATGGTTTTTTTTTTTTTTTTTTTTTTTTCTATTTAGTCGATTTCTGCTCTGAGTTTGATTATTTCTTGCTGTCTACTCCTCTTGGGTGTATCTGCTTCTTTTTGTTCTAGTGCTTCCAACTGTGTTGTCATGTTGCTAGTGTATGCTCTCCCAGTTTCTTTTTGGAGGCAATCAGGGCTATGCATTGTCCTCTGAGTACTGCTTTCCTTATTACATCCCGTAGGTTTGGGTATGTTGAGCTTTCATTTTCATTAAATTCTATAAAATCCTTAATTTCTTTCTTTATTTCTTCTTTGACCATGCTATCGTTTAGTTGTTCAGCTTCCATGTGCTTATGGGCTTTTTGTTGTTATTAAAGACCAGCCTTAGACCATGGTGATCTGATAGGATGCATAGGAGTATTTCAATCTTCTTATATCTATTGAGGCTTGTTTTGTGACCAACTATATGGTCAATTTTGGGGAAGGTGCCGTGAGGTGCTGAGAAGAAGGTGTATTCTTTTGTTTTAGGGTGAAATGTTCTGTAGATGTCAACTAATTCCAATTGGTTCATAACCTTTGCTAGTTTTACTGTGTCCTTGTTCAGTTTCTGGTTCAATGATCTGTCCATTGATGAAAGTGGGGTATTGAAGTCCCCCACTATTATTGTGTGTGATATAATGTTTGTTTTGAGCTTTAGTAGTGTTTCTTTTATGAATATTGGTGATCTTTTATTTGAAGCATATCTGTTTAGGACTGAGGATTTATCCTGGTAAATTTTTCCTGTAATGAGTAAAAAGTGTTCTTCCTCATCAATTTTGTTAACTTTTGTTTGAAAATCTACTTTATTCGATATTAGGATGGCTACTTCAGCTTGTTCCTTGGGGCTGTTTGCTTGGAAGGTTTTTTTCCCAGCCTTTTATTCTGAGATAGTATCTGTCTTTGTCTCTGAGATGAGTTTCCTGTATGCAGCAAAATACTGGATTTTGTTTATGTTTCCAGTCAGATAGTCTATGTCTCTTTATTGGGGAATTTGAGTCCATTTATGTTAACAGATATTAAGGATTAGTGGTTGCTGTTTCCTGCTCTTTTTGCTTTTAGAGGTAGAATTATGTCTGTGTGTCTTCTTCTTTTGGTTTTCTTGCTTAGTTATTTTCTTTCTTTTTCTAGGATGTAGTTTCCTTCCTTGTATTGGGTTTTCCATCTATTATTCTTTATAGTGCTGGACTTGTGCTCAGATATTGTGTAATTTTAGATTTGTCCTGGAATATCTTGGTCTCTCCATCTACGGTGATTGAGAGTTTTGCTGGGTATAGTAACCTGTGCTCACATTTTTGTTCTCTTAGGCTCTGTATGATGTCTGTCCAGAATCTTCTAGCTTTCATAGTCTCTGTTGAGAAGTCAAGTGTAATTCTGATTGGTCTGCCTTTATATGTTACATGACCTTTTTCCCTTACTGCTTTTAGTATTCTTTCTTCATTTTGAACACTTTGTGTTTTGACTATTATGTGTTGGAAAGAATTTCTCTACTGGTCCAATCTTTTTGGAGTTCTGTAGGCTTTTATGCTCATGGTCATCTCATTCTTAAGGGTAGGAAAGTTTTCTTCTATGATTTTGTTTATCATATTTACTGTGCCTCTTAGTTGATGTTCTTCACCCTCTTCTTTTCCTCTTACCCTCAGGTTTGGTCTTCTCATTGTCTCCTTGATGTACTGGACATTTTGGGTTAGGAGCTTTTTGGTTTTTTGATGTTTTCTGAATGTTTTGTCTATGTTTTCAGTGTTGTCTTCAGCCCCTGAGATTTTTTTTTCATCTCTTGTAGTCTGTTGGAGATGCTCGCACCTGTGACTCCTGATTCATTTTTTTAGGTTTTCCATCTCCCGGGTTGTCTCATTTTGTGTTTTCTTCATTGCTTCTATTCCCATTTTCAATTCCTTCATCTCTTTAGTTGTGTTTTCCTGTAGTTCTTTGAGTGATTTTTGTGTTTTCTCTTTTAAAGCTTCTATTTGTTTATGTGTGTGTCCTCCCATTCTTGTTTAAGAGAATTATTTATTCATGCTCTTCTTGAAGGTCTCCATCATCATCTTGAAGTATGATTTCAAGTCTGAGTCTTTTTTTTTTTTTCTGGAGTGTTTGTTAATCAATCCACTGCTTGCTGTGGTGGGAGAGCTGGGTTTTGATGTTGCCAGGTTGTCTTGGTTTCCTTTGCTTAAGTTCTTTCATTTTCCTCTTGCCATCTTGCTATCTGTGATTATATGTTGTCTTGTTGTCAGTGACTGGCACCTGTCTCTCCAGTGGATATGAGGGCCCATGGGCTCAGGAAGAAAATTGCTTCTGAGTGTTCAGCTTTTAGTAGGCAAGCAGTAAGTTCTGGTAGCAGTGACTCAGCTCTGTCTTTGTGGTCTCAGGTGTGGGAGCTCTTGTGAGGCTGTTCTGGTAGCTCAGTCCTGTGCCCACAGGTCCTGGGTACTACTGGCAGGGACCTGGCTTTTTCTCTAGGCCAAAACAGACTTTTTCCAGATAGCACAGTACTTTCTGCTCTCTGAGAACTCCCGGTGTGCTCTCCCTGGGCCTATGTGCCAGACTCCCCTCTATTCCAGGTATAAGAGGGCCTGTATAGTTGAACTTTAAGCACAGCTTTTCCCTGGCAAACCCTGGGCCTGTGTGTTTAGTCTGTGAGCTTAGGCTTTCTGGGCAGATCCTGAGTCCCTCTGCCAGAGGTCTGGCCTTACTGTGGGCCACAGGGGCACATTTTCTGTGTGCTCCACTTAGTTCACTCTGCTCTTTGGTTACTCACAGTGCAATCTCACCTGGCTTGTGTCCCTGGATCTCTGTTCTTCCAGGTGTCAAAGGGCCTGAGGGTTTGGTCTGCATACATGGCTGCCTAATATACTTTAAGGAACAAAAGATAACAAGGAATTGTTGCCACTGTACTGATTAGGAAAATGGAAAACAACTCTTGGCAGCTCTTCCTTAAAAGTTTTAGGTGAAAATTCTGCTCATCGCACATTCACCTTAAGTACCACATCACTGTCATCATAGTAATTTTTATTGTAGTCGTCATCGTTGTCGTCATCATCTTTGTAGTTTTTCAAGAAAGGGTTTCTCTGTGTAGTGCTGGCTGTCCTGGAACACTCTTGTAGACCAGGCTGGCCTTAAACTCAGAGGTATCTGCCTTCCTCTGCCTCCTGAATACTGGGATTAAAGGCATGTGCCACAACCACTTGGCATAGCCCTTAGTATTCTTAAGTGATACATATCTTTTCTGCCTACTTTATTCATTCTTCTGGGCCTCTGAAATTTATCTAAAAGTAGAAGACCTTTTTGGATTAGTAGATTAATGTGAGGTCCAAAATGACTCGGTTATCATATAACTGCATGGTTGACTGACAAAATGTGACCCACTGATAGCAACTCTGCAACAAGATGCTATTGGAACTCAGAGACTTTGACTAATGAGATTAATAGATAATGCTTTTTAAAGGAGAAGATTATCTAGATTGTCAGATAGGCATTGCAGTGCACACCTCTTATCCCAGTTCTTGGGAAGCAGAGGAAGGAGTACCAACAGTTCAAATTCATCCTCTTCTATGGACTAATGTTGAGGCCATGAATGAATATGTGAGACTCTGTATCAAAGACAATGATAAACAAAACACACTTTATAAAACAGGAAGAGAGTTCTAATTATAGCACAGTCCCTGATATCTAAGGGAAATATGGTAAGCCCAAGTCACTGTCATGAAAACAAAAAAAGAGAGTCAAGGTGAGAACTGGTAGATAAAGGGCACTGTGACACATAAACATATCAACTAGACCATGAAGTAGGTTTATTATTGTGGCAGGATGTGTGCATCAAGGTATAGAAGCTGATGGTAGCCAGGATTCATTAAAAAAAACACAGCATGTCCCCTCCTCCATTTCCTTGACCACAAAAAAACTTTTGCTTGTGCTATCACACACACACACACACACACACACACACACACACACACACACGTGTGTGTGTGTGCATAGCTCTCATGATGATGCCATTTAGATAGAACGTAAAAGGAACATGGCTTCTGTTGAGTCAATTTATTCTAAATCAAAACTTTACCTCTTTGATTCTTAGGATATAAAAACTAACTCAGACTTCTGGATGTTGTTATTTAGTCACAATACAGTAATTAAAAAAAAACCCCTCTCTTTACCTCTGTTAAAATGCCTTGGGAAAAGTTGCTTTGGTCTGTGATAAATTTCTTTAATTTGGAGACAATCTATCAGATTACATTGCCTAGGCAGCTTACAAGAGGAGGTATTTTCGTGAGTCATTATGAGAAAGAAGTAAATAGTTAAAATGAAAGCTGATTTTACTGACTTTTTTCTTTTTGCTTTTCTTCATTTTTATTAGATATCCTCTATATTTATATTTCAAATGTTATCCCCTTGACCCCCAATTCGATCCCCCACCCCGTGCTTCCATGTAGGCGCTCCTTCTCCCAACCACCATCTCCTACCTCAGTGCCTTGGCTTTCCCCTACACTGGGAAAAATCTCCTCCACTGGACCAAAGGCCTCTTCTCCCATTGATGTCAGACACTGCTATCCTCTGCTACATATGCAACTGGAGCCATGGGTCTCTCTCCATGTGTACTCATTGATTGGTGTTTTAGTCCCTGGGAGCTCTGGAGTGTTTGGTTGGTTGATAATGTTGTTCTTCCCATGGGGTTGCAAATCCTTTCAGATACTTCAGCCCTTTCTTTAGCCTCTTCATTGGGGTCCCATGTTCAGTCCAATGGTTAGCTGCAAGCATTTTCCTCTATATCAGTGTGGCTCTGGCCTGCCAGTAATCACTTCTTGGCATCGGCAACAGGGACTGGGTTTGGTGACTGCATGTGGGATGGATCCCCAGGTGAGGCAGTCTCTGAGCGATCTTTTCTTCAATCCCTTCTCTTCTATTTGTCCCTGAATTTCCTCCCATGAGTGTTTTGTTCTCCCTTCTAAGAAAGACTGAGGCATCCACGTTCTGGCCTTCCTTCTTTTTGAGCTCTGAATTATAAGGTCTCTGAATTGTTTCTTGGGTATTCCAAGCTTTTGGGAGCTAGTATCCACTTATCAGTGAGTACATACCATGAGTATTCTTTTGGGACTCAAGATGATAGCTCCTAGTTCCATCCACTTTGCTAAGAATTTCATGAAGTCATTTTTAATATCTGAATAGTACACCATTGTACTATTGGTAAATATACCACAATTTCTGTATCCATTCCTCTGTTGAAGGACATCTCTGTTCTTTCCAGCTACTGGGTATTATAAATTTGACAGCTATGAACATGGTGGAGCATGTGTCCCTGCTAATTTTTGAAGCATCCTTTGTGTATATACCCAGGAGTGGTATAGTTGGGTCCTCAGGTATTACAATGTCCTATTTTCTGAGGAACCACCAGACTGATTTCTGGAGTGGTAGTACCAGCTTACAATCCTTTTTTCTTATAAGACTATTTTGAGCATTGCTAGCAGCAGCTGAATGTTAGCCCTACCCAACAGCACAAACATTTGTAGCTATATCTGTTGATCTGTGGTTGCTGGCTTCTAGAAAATACAACTTTATATCCCCAGGGATGAGGGCAGTGCTTGACACAGAGCAAATTTATTGATAACTCTTGGATAAATCAAGGATGTATAAATGAGGAAATAAATGAATGGAGAGGTTCATGAGCAAGAAGTACTTCAAAAGTTAATGTCAGCAGCCCAAGACAGAAAGACAGAAATTTCATACTTTGAAAAGATGTTCATCCTTAAAAGGTTCAAACATGAAAATCTTTAAGTAAAAAGGTTATATATTGTTATTCAACTATCTACTCAAACTGATTATTAATGAATCACCTCTCTGTGTGTCTCTGTTTCTATGTCTGTCTCTGTGTTTCTATGCTTTTCTATGTCCGTCTCTGTCTCTATCTGTGTTTCTGTCTGTCTGTCTTTCTCTGCTTTTCCATATTTGTCTCTGTCTGTATTTCTATGTCTGTCTCTGTATTTCTCTGCTTTTCTATTCTGTCTCTATGTATTTCTATGGTTGTCTCTGTCTTTCTCTGCTTTTCTATTTTGTCTCTGTCTGTGTTTCTATGTCTCTGTCTTTCTCTGCTTTTCTATTCTGTCTGTCTGTCTGTCTGTGTTTCTATGTCTAGGTGTCTCTGCCTGTCTCTGTCTTTTTGTCTGTCTGTGTTTTTATGTGTGTGTGTGTGTGGGTGTGTGTGTGTGTGTGCCAATCTCTGTCTTTCTGTCTGTCTTTGTCTGTCTGTCTGTCTGTGTCTGTATGTGTCTCTCTGTCTGTCTGTCTGTATCTGTGTCTATCTCTCTGTGTCTTTGTGTGTGTCTTTGTGTGTCTGTCTGTCTCTGTTTCTTTGTCTCTGTGTGTCTGTCTCCCTCTGTGTCTCTCTCTGTGTCTCTCCCTGTCTCTCTCTGTCTCCATTTGTCTCCCTCTGTCTCTGTCTGTCTCTGTTTCTCTTTCTTTCTTTCTCTCTCTCTCTATCACTCTCTCTGTCTGTTACTCTCTCTATCTTTGTTCTTTTCTGTCTCCCCTTACTATATTAGAACAAAATATAATCTCATGCTTTTTCTACCAAAATGATAATAGACTGTATTACCTTTGGAAGTATAAGCCAAAAGAAACCCGAAATAAACTTTTTCTCCTCTATGTGGCTTTTGTTGAGGTTAGGTTTTCTATCATAGAAACAATAAGGTAACAAATACACTGGATTAGTCCTGTGATCCTCCTATATCTGCCTCACAAGTAGTTGAAATTATAAGTCTATGTCACTACATCCAGATCTAAAAATCTTTCTCCTTTGGGAAACTTTTTATATTAAGGCCTTTAGCTGACTGAATGAGGTCATTCACATTGTGAAGCGTAGGCTCTTTTATTGAAGTCAACTTGTTATAAATGCTAACCACATGGACACAAGATGCTCATGAAACATCTGGGCTAATGATTTACCCTGCTATTACTGGTGAACACAAACCTATCCAAGTTGATATATAATGTTAATCAGGTCAACATAAAATGTTAATCTGTTAAATATGTACCTGTTCAATGTTTTTTGTTTGTTTACTGTTGGGAAATGTGATGGAGAATTATAAGCATTCTCCACATGCAGCATGTGGTTCCAAGGTAGGTGACAGCATGGTAGAGCAAAGGAGTCGTGCCGCAGAGGTACTGACCAGAGGATAACCATACAGGAATTTAAGGGTGAGGAAAAATAGGCATTGAAGACAGACAGACAGACAGAGGGACAGATAGCACCAAGTTGAGGCAAATGCAGGCCTGTGAAGGAAAGACAGGGGATGCTGCAGCTGCTAGGCCCAGGACTCCAATGCAAGTATTTGGAAAGAGGAAGGACACTAAAGAGGAAGAAAATTTTCTCTTCTGTCAAGCAATTTCTCCATGTCATTAGACTGAAGGAATAGATCTCTTACTTAGCAAATGACTGCTTTGTCAGTATATATTTCTAATTCCAGAACATTTTCCATGTAGAAACTAAACAGAAAAGACTATGCTCATCAGAAAAAAACAAAAACAAACAAAAAAAAAAAAAAAAAAACCACAAGCCTACTCTAAGAATTTTCTCTGGGTTTAAGATTATATATATTTATATATTTATATTTAATTTGAGGTTTAGTTCCTTGTGTGTGACAAGGAAAAACAGTTCCTATATGTTTACAGGAGTCTCTGTCTCTCTCTGTCTCTGTCTCTGTCTCTGTCTCTGTCTCTCTCTCTCTCTCTCTCTCTCTCTCTCTCTCTCTCTCGTGTGTGTGTGTGTGTGTGTGTGTGTGTGTGTGTGTGTGTGTGTGTGTGTGTTATCCTCCTCAGTATTGTGCCTCTCTGTTTTAAATGAAGGGCTTAAAGTGATGATTCTAGCTCTGCTTATCTTCCTGTTTGACTTTGTGGCAGCACTAGAGCATAAGGCCCATCTTGGTTCACTTTGTGTCTCACATTAAGAAACCTAACTGCAACTTGGCTGTAAGAGAAAGGAAGCTCAATGGCCATATTGATATCTCTCTTGCAGACTAACTAGGCTCAGTCAGTCCCGACATCTCAGCAGCCAGTATACCATAGTCATACACAGATATCTGGTAAGCCACCCCTAGGAAGAGAGAAAATTGGGATTTTAGTGAAGTTTGAAGATGAGGCTTCAGATTGAGGATAGAGGATTCACTTGGAAAGACATGAGAGCATTTATTTTTCAGCTTTTTATGATGGATATTTTTAAATGAACAAAAGCTGAAAAGAGTCACATGCTGACTTCATAGACATTCTCCATCAGATCCTATCCTTTACGTGTTGCTGCACTGCATGTATCTCATTTCTATCTTTCTAGCCTTCCTTCTACCATTTATCAATCCATCTTATTTTTTGGATGCATTTCAAAGTAAGCTAGAGAAGAGAGTAGACATTTTCCTTAAACACTTCATTATGTATAACATTAACTGTTTTGAACTGAGTATTTAAAATCTAAAGAACAAGAAAAGCTTGGAATTGAGCCCACATATCATTATGGAATGTGAGCATTATCCCATCCAGCATGGTTGAAGGCGATGATTATAAAAATAAATAAATAAATAAAAGCCCTGGATGGAAAAGAAATGTCAATGCAACTCATGATGCAACTTGTTCTTTCTTTAAAGAGGTTATTATAAAGTCTATCTTTAGTTATTATATGTACATACCTTAATTAGCACTGGTTAATGTGGATATTCACTGTTTTTAAATACTTTTACATAAAGTTTTCATTGAATTTATTTCTACTGTGGTCATTCAGCAGTAGTATATAGTCTTATTTCTGTCAGGCATTTGTATATGTGTCTGTATGTGTGTGTTTATATATTATATATTTTATATGTACAGATTATATATTTATATTTATATATTTTAGTTATTGATTATATGTTATATTATGCATTTATATATACAATATATAGAGAAATTTGTGCATATATTATATACAGAGTGGAGAAAAAGAGGGAGAGAATCAAAGACAGACCCAGAGAGACAGAGACATTAATTTACATATGAATGTTGTAGTTGACAGAGTACCAGCCACTAGAGAATGATTTAAACTATCCCCCTTCCTGTGACTTTCAAAGAGTATACTTCTCTTATCTTCTATGCTTACCCTTTTTTCTTCTTTTTGCTTCTTATTCCACACAATAAACTTTATGGAAAATATCTACTTTCCTTTCCTCTCTGATTCAAAAATGTGCTTCAAGCTAAATCACTTCATCATAACTTTGACACAGAGCCAACACAACCCAGTTTCGACTTGTAGACCTAAGGCAAATGGCATGCCCTTTTTGCTTCATAAACCCTGCCATCAGCATCTCTCAAAGCTGTTGTGAGGCCCACTCATCACAGGTGCTAGCTAACCCTGCTCAGGGTAGGAACATTCTTCTCACATTTTACTCATGATAATTAGCAAAATCTATTTCATAACTGCTTAGTAAGAGGCCCTATAATGGACACTTGATTGGTTTTATCCACTCAGTAGCTATTTTGTAGATTGCCTCTTAGGTGATAGGCACTGAATTCAGCTTCGAGTAAACACATGAAGCTGAAAGTGGAGTGCAGGATCATGGGACTGGTCAGATTTATATGATGCATTAAATTGTAATTGGGACCAATGTTAGTTTTTTCTAGCATTAGGTACTTGGAATGAATCAAATAAAGACCTCATGTAGCTTGTGAGGGCAGAACAGGAAGGGTAGTCAATGATGGCTTCCCTGTGGAACTGTCCTGACACTTGACTCATGAATAAGGGTAGGAAAAAAAAAGGAAAAGACAGAGAGAACAAGATACCCAGAAACATTTGGTTACAAAGGACATGACTAATATCATACTGGCCTTCTTTGCATATTTATTGGGACACAGAAAGAAGGAAACCAGCTAAATAGATAGATTACAGAGTCCTTGTTGCAAGTGTTAAAATTTTGGTATTTAGTGATAGAAACTTACTAACATATTAATGCAAATGGCAATGTCAGTAGGACAAAATGGCAACCAACCGATTGGGAAAAGATCTTTACCAATTCTACATCCCATAGAGAGCTGATATCCAATATATATATATATATATATATAATTCAAGAAGCTAGACTCCAGAGGAAAAAAAGCCCTATTTATATAGGGATAAGAGCTAAACAAAGAATTCTCAACTGAGTAATATTAAATGTTTGAGAAGCACTTAAAGAAGTGGTCAACATTCTTAGTCATGAGAGAAATTCAAATCAAAACAACCCTAAGAGTCCACCTCACACCAATCAGAATGGCTAAGATAAAAAAAGTCAGGTGACAGCAGATGCTGGCTAGGATGCAGAGAAAGAGGAACACTCCTCCACTGTTGGTGGGGTTCTAAGCTGGTACAACCACTCTGGAAATCAGTCTGGCAATTCCTCAGAAAATTGGACATAATACTACCTGAAGACCCAGTAATTCCACTTCTGGGCATAGACCCAAATGATACTCTAACATGTAACAAGGACACATGCTCTACTATGTTAATAGCAGCCTTATTTATAATAGCCAGAAGCTGAAAACAACCTAAATGTCCTTCAACAGAGAAATGAATATAAAAATGTGGTGCATTTACACAATGGAATACTACTCAGCTACTTAAAACACTGTCTTCATGAAATTCTTAGGCAAATGGATGGAACTAAAAAATATCATCCTGAGTCAGGTAAATTAATCATAAAAAACCACACATTGTGTGCACTCACTGTTTAGTCGATATTAGTTCCCAAAGCTCAGAAAACCCAAGATACAATTCACAGACCACATGAAGATCAAAAGAAAGAAGATCAAAGTGTAGATACTTCTTTTTTTTTCTTATAAGGGGAAACAAACTACACACAGGAGGAAATATGAAGACAAAGTAAGGAGCAGAGACTGAAGAAAAGGTCATCCAGAGACTGCCCCACCTGGGGATACATTGCATATACAGTCACCAAACCCAGACAAAATTGTTGATGGCAAGAAGTGCTTGCTGACAGGAGCCTTATATAGTCTCTGAGAGGCTCTATTAGAGTCTGACCAATACAGAGGCAGATGCTCACAGCCACCCATTTCACTGAGCACTGGGACCCCAATGCAGGAGTTAGGTAAAACACTGAAGGAGCTCAAGTGGTAGGAAAAACAACAATATCAACCAGGCAGACCCCCCAGAGCTCCCAGGGACTAAACCATCAACCGAAAAGCACACATGGAGGAACTCATGACTCCAGCTGCATATGAAGCAGAGGATGGACTTGTTGGGCATCAGTGGGAAGAGAATACCTTGGTCCTGTGAAGGCTTAATGCCCCAGTGTAGGGGTATGCCATGGCAGGGAGGCAGGAGTTAGTGCATGGGGGAACATCCTCATAGAAGCAAGGAAAGGAAGATGGGATATGGGTTTGGGGAAGGGGAAATAGTGAAAGGGGACAACATATGTTTCTTTTTTTAATTTATCCATTTAAGTGTGTGAATATACTGTCACTCTCTTTAGACACACCAGAGGGCATCAGACCCCATTACAGATGGCTGGCAAACAATAGTCAAGTAATATCCAATGTCTTTATTAAAAGACTCATTTTATTTATTTATAAAATTCTGGACTATATATTTTGATTATGCATTCTACTCCCCCAGCCCCTCCTAGGTCCTACCTACCTCCATACCCCTTGAACTTTATGTTCTCTCTTTCAAATAAATACCTCCAAACAGAAAAATGATAAGCAAAAACCCAGTAAGACTTAAAAAAAATGCCAAGACAAAAGTTCTACATAAAAAATAAAATATGGAGTTCATTTTGTGTTGGCCACATAATCCTAGACATTCACACAATTTTTATTATGGTAAAATATAACATCTTATACTTGTTTTTTATAAAAGACCATTTTACCTTTACAATCATTCTGTGCAGAATCTAATGCTATTAAACACATTTTCAGCATTGTGCCACTGTTACCACTGTCTATTTCAAAAGCTTTTCACAGCGTAAATAGAAATTTCACAGCTCTTATGCAACAGCTTCTCAACTCTCCTTTTGAGCCTGTGGCTACCTCTAGTTTACTTTTTATCTAGACGCAATTTTTATCATTCTGTGCCCAGATTAACTCACTTCATACAGTATTCCAAGCCTTATTCATACAAAGTAAAGTTTCATTCCTCTTAAAGACTGAATAATATTCCACTGTATTTAAGCACCATAGTATGCTTACCCATTAGTCATTTATGGAAACAGAATATTACAACTTTTGACTATTAAAAATAATGCTCGGCAAACTTAGTCACAGAAGCCTGTGACTTTCTAATTTCAGTGTCTTTAGATATATAGGCCTAAGAGAACAATAGATCACTTATATGGTAATTCTCTTGTAACTTCCTGGACTGCTTTGAACAGTGGATATACTATTTCACATTCCAATCAGAAATGTCTAACTTTCCCAATTGCTCCAATTTCTCTTCAGTGTTTATCATTGTTATAATTGCCATCATACTAAAATTGCAAAGTGGCATCTCATTTGGTCTTTGAGAAGAGGAGATAAAAAGAGAATGTAAGAGCTAGAAAATACAATGAAAGACCACAAAATGCCATTTTCCGGTTATAACTTGGGTATTGCAATCACAATCTCTCAGCTGCTTGGCTACATTGGACCTACACAGTTTACCAATTGTTATGCATGGATCAGGAAGCAGCTCACAGAGCCTTACTTTTTCCCTGGTGACCTACTTCTGGTAGGATATACGGGAGGGGTATAGTTACTGCCTGCAGATGTATTCCCACTACTGAGCCCAACAGGTTTCATTGGACAGTTACAAACCTATGGCCATAAAGATGGTCCTGGTTAAACTTAGTCGGTCACAAAACAAAATAAGACAAAATAAAATAAAATGATATGAATGTGGTTCGTTATGTTCTTTATTAAGTTGGAAATATTGAAAGAAATGGATGAAATTCTAGATTCATCTAAGCCAGCAAAATTAAATGAAGATATCAACAATTAAAAAGACACATGAAACACCAACCAATGAGCACACATGGCCCCAGGTGCATATGCAGCAGAGGATGGCATTTTCTGACATCAATGGGAGGAGAGGCCTTTGGTCCAGTGAAGGCTTGTTTACCTAGAGTAAGGGAATGCCAAGGTGCTGAGGTTGGAGAGAATGTTTAGGAAAGGGAGCACCTTCATAAAAGCAGGGGGAGGGGGAGGGGGATGGAATTGTGGAAAGGGATAACATCTGAAATGTAAATGCAGAGAATATCCAAGTTTTAAAAAGTTGAAAAAAGAAAAAAAAATTAAACAGGACATTAAAATAGTAATTAAATTCTCCCAACTAAAAATTCTAGACCTAGATAGATTCCTAGCAGAATTCTACCAGACTTTCAAAGATCCTCAGCCAATTCTTCCTAAATTATTTTTTTAAAGAAAGAAACAGAATGCATATTCTGAAAATCATTCTCAGAAGCTTATATTATACTAATGACAAAACATGTAAAGAAAAAAGAAAGAACTCCAAGCCAATGTCTCTAATGGACACAGACCTAGAAATGCCCAATTAAAAACTTGCAATTACTGACATATATCTAAAAGATTATTCACCATTATCACATTGACTTTATTCTCTGCTCTGAGATGCAGGGGTGCTTCAACTAGAAAACAGAAAGGCATTCAATACTCGTGGAATAATAGAATTAATATTGTAAAAATGATCATTTTATCCAAAGCCATTTACAGATTCAGTGCTATTGCAATCAAATTCCTCATCCCACACATTACATAAACAGAAAAAACTACTCTAAAACTTATATGAAAACATATAATATGCTGTATACCCAAAACAATCCTGAGCTAGAAAGAATAATTCTAGACAGATTATCATTTCACACCTCAAGCAATATATCAGACTCCTAGCAACAACAACAGCAAAACAGACACATAGACCAGTAAAACTAAATCTAATACCCAAAGCAGAACACACAGAATTACAGCCATTTAATATATGGCATAGGTGTAGGAAAGTATATTCTGAATAATACTCCATTTCACCAAAATTTAAGGCCAATCATTGACAAGTAACACTTCATGAAATTAAAATGCTTCTGCACAGATAAAAACAATCAACCAGATAAAGGGAAAGTTCACACAATGGAGGCTCTCTCTCTCTCTCTCTCTCTCTCTCTCTCTCTCTCTCTCTCTCTCTCTCTCTCTCTCTCTCTCCCTCTCCCTCTCCCTCTCCCTCTCCCTCTCCCCCCCCCCCCCCTCTCTCTCTCTCTCTCTCTCTCTCTCTCTCTCTCTCTCTGTGTGTGTGTGTGTGTATGTGTGTGTATTAATATCCAGAATATGTTAAAAACTCCAAATCAGAGTTGGAAAAAATAGCCCATTTGGAAAATGGGCCAGAGACAAAAACAAGAATTCTCAAAGAAAGAAAAAAATGGCTTTAAAATATCTCAAAAAATGTTAATTGCTCCTAGCAATTAGGAATGGAATACTACTCAGCCACCAGAAACAATGACTTAACCAAATTCTTAAGAAAATGGCTGCATCTAGAGAATATAACCCTGAGTGAGATAACCCAGTCACAAAAGAACAGACATAATATGCAGTCACTGATAGTGGGATGCTAACCCCAGAGGCTTGCACTCCCCCAGAAACAACTCACAGACTGTATGAAGTCCAAGAAATAAAGAAAACAAAAAATATACATATATTCACAAAACAAGAAGACTTTGACTATTTCCATGTTGCGTTTTGTTTTGCATGTACTTTACGCTCATTGTAACTATTAGGTTTTCAATGCATACTGTCAAGCCCTTGAAAAAATCAAGTACTGACTAAAAAATATATTCCCATAGTTTTATTTAAAAATTATTTTAATATCCGAAAAAACAGTACTGAAAAAAATGTATAATGTTAAGCAAAAAATGTTTAAAATCTGTACATTTATCTTTGTTTTGTAAAATAAAGTCGTTTAAAAAAAAAAGGAACTGTTTTACTCATTTTAACCTGGGTGGGTACTGCGATTACAGATGTGCACTGCTGCATCTGGCTTTTTATGCGGGTTCTGTGGATCAAACTGGTATTGTCTGGCCTGCACATTCACCTGTTTGAGATACCTCCTTCACACAAATATTATTTTTTAATGTCCACAGCAATCCCATAAGGTAAATATCATTACCCATGTTTCATAAATGAGAATATTGAGGTTCCGAAACCACATGTGATTTATGATGAGCCAGTTAAAACTTGACCCATTCATTTATGCATTATATAAAAATCATCTCACTCAGTATATACTAGTAGTTTAGCTCTTTTGTTTCTTTTATTATAATTAAATTTCTCTATTTCCCTTTGTTCCTTGGAACTCTTCTGACTCTCCTTTAAATCCATGGTCTCTTTTTTTTCACTATTTTGTTATTGTATGCACCCATATACATATATATTCCTAAATTTAACCCTAGCTTAACTGCTAAGCCATCATTTGGACAATAATATTTATATGTTTGCTTTTGCTTTTAGGTCTGAAATTTCATGTTGGACAAACAATTGGTGTGATCATATGTGTGCTACTGTGAGAATTAATGTGTCTATAGGTTCTGAAACTACAAATGACTGATGGAGAAGAATGGCTTTTAAGGAAGGCACGAGGATGGCAAGAGAACACGTGTAGCATACAAGTGGGAAGGAGAGTCTTGAAGGAAAAGGGGCATAGAGGATGGGCAGGGAGATGGAGGGGAAGAAGGAAAGGTCAGTCTCTCCCCAAAATTATAAAAATTACATTAAAAACTTGTTACTCTGTTAATATTAAAAACTTGTTTTTCTTATGTGTGTGAGAAAGAGAGAAGAAACAGGGATGCGGAAGAGAAGAGTTGGGGATGCCCATAAAGGCCAAGAGGGCTGTAGATTCCCTACAGCTGAAGTTTCAGACATTATGAGCCACCCAACATGGGTGATTAGCACCAAAGTCCAGTTCCTCAAGAAGAGCAACACATTCTTAACTGCTAAGGCATCTCTCTCCATCACTATATACTAATTTTGTTTCTCTCTTACAACTTTATTTTTTTTAAAAAAAGAGGAATACATGTACAGATTTTTAAAGGCATTTTGGCATAACACTATATGAATATTTTTGTCAGTACTTAATTTTTTTTAGAGGTTTGATAGCACACATTGAAATCCCACTAGTTACCATAAGCATAAAGTACTTATTGGACAGAATGTAACATGGAAACAGTTTTCCTGGTGAGTATAGATTAAGCATAATGATCTTTGAATACCAAAAATTGCCACAAGACTATATTCTAAAAATATGGATCGCTTCACGAATTTGCGTATGTGTGCTGCCAAAGTGAGCACTATATACTAATTTTTAAAAAGAAAATAATAACTAGTTATTATCTGCACATTATTTTCCTAAAAAAGTATAAGCAAGCATTTCTTAGAGGACAATGAGAAAGTAGAAAGCAAGTCCATGAGAGATCGAAAAATAAAGTAGATTTTGTTCAAATCAAATAACAAAGGCAAAAATATTTCCAGGCCAGTGGTGATCTGACAGTGGGTCATATGTCAAGCCTTTCTTGTGAATTCATTTTTGCCATATACACAAAAATATGCACAGAAGAAAACCAATCAAAAGAAACCACAGTGTCTCTAAGGTCATAAATGCTTTCATGTGATGCAATATTGCCTGGCTATGTAAGGGAGCTGTTCTAAAGTTAAACTTTTTCACAAATTGCAATTGCATACTTTCCTAAGATATTTATTAAGCAGCACATTGGAGTATTTTCATTGCTAAAACCACAATTTTTGTATTTGATCTATTCTCAAACATAACACAAATATGACATTATTTCCAAGTAAAAACTTTTCAGAACATTTTTTAAAACTAAAACCACATAAGCAGAATAATAATTCTTTGTATTTAGCTTTACTCAGTTTATTAGTCATGTCTCTCTCTCTCAAACCACATCACTGGCATTTTCTGAAAATGTATTTATTCAATAAAATTGCTTGTAATGGTATTCAAATTAGCAATTTATCGTTAATATAAATGAAATATTTAGCAATTTCTTGCTTTCTCAATATGATAATATTTTTAGCTGAAAGTCTTTTTACATATGATATCTGCTAAGTCTAGAAAAAATTATTCTGATTTTATTTGCAATTCTAATTAATTTATTATAAAAGATATAAATATTTGACCTGTTTTGCAACTCTAGTGATTAAATGTTGGGCCATGTATGTGGTAGACATAAATGCTTTGAAAACTAATCACTTTTGTTTCCATTTCAAATTCATGGTATATGATACCTATGTTTATGTTGTTTTTGAACAGTTCACCAAACTTAAATACTTCAAATGGCCTTTTCAAGTTTATACTGTTCTAGTACAGAAAATCCATTTTCCAGTTTAAAATGGGAGCTGTGGAGCTAAAGAGTTGACTCTGCTTTTAATAACCCTTTCTGCTCTTGCAAAGGAACCTGACTCAGTCTCCAGCAATCACATGGCAGCTCACAAAATAACTCAAGCTTCAGGGTACCTGATGCCCTCCTCCTATCCTGTGGGAGTTTCTGTATGCACACAATGCACATGAATTCACTAAATTACACACACACACACACACACACACACACACACACACACACACAAATATAATGAATTAAATGAAAGATATATCAAGATATAATAATGTGCAGTTAAAGAAATATTTATACACAGTGGGCTCTCATAATCTGGTAAGTAAATGATAAAGTGCAATGGGTTCTTATTCACAACTTATTTTTCCATAATTGCAATATGCTAATATGTTTAAAACTCCAAAATTTTCTTGATATTTATTTCTTGAGGATGTTCATTAGATACTTTCAGGTGGTTTTGTATAAAATAAATTCTAAATTTAAATGACATGTTTACAATAATATGTACTAGGACACTTGAATGAATAATGTAATTTTTTAAAGGCTCAAAAATTCTTAAAACTCTGAATCATGATTGAAAGCAAAAAAGAGAGCTCACACATCATGCTAAAATTTTATTTTCTCTGCTCTACATTAGATTTTTCACATAGCTTTTCAATACACTTATTCTAAATGAACAGATGTAAATAGATTTGTAAATGCTAACAACTCCTGCTTCTACTTCAATTTAGTGTTTATCACAGTGTAAATGCAATGATGAATTATGTATGTGTCATAACCAATTCCAAGTGTATGTCTGTTCCATAGGGGTCTTCATTTCATGAAAATATTGCAGTTACTAAGACAATTATAATCCACCTGAACTTATGATTGCATTGTGGTCACAAAACATATTCAGTATAGGATTTTCTAAACAAAATTCACACATTGCCAAAATAGCATTAAAATGTTTTAACTTTATCAAAATGAATTTTCAAATATTACATTCTTATTGTATGTTATGGATAAAAAATTAAGACATTACTGGAACAAACCAGTTTTCTAGTTGAAACATATCACTGATGTAAGTTAGGTATCATTTAGCTTTGGCTAGAGGGTTGGCTCAGCAGTTAAGAGCACTGTCTGTTCTTCTAGACCAACTGGGTTAAATTCTTTACACCCACATGGCAGCTCACAACAATCTGGAACTCAAATTTCAGTTAATCTGGTACCTTCACAGACATGCACACAGGCAAAACAACAATGAACATAAAATAAAAAGAATAATATTTAGACAAATATTGCAATCCAAACTCAAAGATACATTAAAAGCATATGCAAGCTGTCCCCCCACTACTCAATTGTCCCATGAGCTCTCCACCCACTTTCATCAGATCTGCTGACCCAGAACCAAACAGGCTAGATTCCCTTCCTGCACCCATTTTCCTTGTTGGCTGAGTCCTCTGGAGCATGTGCAGGTACACTGAGTGGCCTGCTGTCCGCCAGACCTCCACTAAATACCCACCTCTCTATTTGCCTTCCCCTACTAACCATGTCCCTAGCACACTTAACAGCTGGGAGACTTGCACCATTCCCCGAGTACCACCAGGCCAAGGATGCATACCAGAGGCCTGCCACAGCAGGGTTATCAAGGATAGGTGCCTTTCCAATACCTACACCACAACAGGAATATCCAGGGACAACCAGAGGGCTAAAGGCTATCAAAAGAAGCAAATCAAAATGACTGAGATTCCCCGTCACACCAGTCAAAATGGCCTAGATCAATAATTCAGGTGACAGGACATGTTAGTGAGAAAGTGGAGAAAGAGAAACACTCGTTCACTGTTGGTGAGATTGAAAGATGGTACAAACACTCCAGAAAACAGTCTGGGGGTTCCTCAGAAAATTGAACATAGTACTACCTGAGGACCTAGCTGTACCACTCTAGAGTATATTCCCAAAAGATGCTCCAACATACAACAAGGACACATGCTCCACTATGTTCACAGAAATCTTATTTATAATAGCCAGAAGCTGGAAAGAACCCAAATGTGCTTCAACTGAGGAGTAGATTCAGAAAATGTAATACATTTGCACAATGGAGTACTACTCAGCTATTAAAAACAAGTTCATAAAATTCTTAGGCAAGTGGATGGAACTAGATGCCATCATTATTCTGAAAGAGGTAACCCAGTCACAAAAAGAAAACACATGATATGCTCTCACTGAGAAGTGGGTACCAGCCCAAAAAGCTTGGAATACCCAAAAAATAATTTACAGATATTATGAAGCTAAAAAATAAGAAAGATCAGAATGTGGATGCCTCAGTCCTTGTTAGAAGGGAGAACAAAACACTCATGGGAGAAAATACAGGGACAAATAGAGGAGCAGGTGTTGAAGAAAAGATCATCCTGAGACTGCCTCACCTGGAGATCTACCCCATAAGCAGCCACCAAACCCAAGCAATATTGCTGATGCCAAAAAGTGCTTACTGGCAGAAGCCAGATATGGATACCTCCTCAGAGGCTTAGACAGAGTCATACAGATAGAGTTGAGGATGCTCGTAGCTAGCCATCGGACTGAACACGGGGACCCCAATCAAGAAGAAAGAAGAAGGACTGAAAAAGCTGAAATGGTTTGCAACCCCATGGGAAGAACAGCATTATCAACCCAACCAAACACTCCAGAGCTCCAAGGGAATAAAACACCAACCAATTAGTACATGTGGAGAGACCCATGGCTGCAGTTGCATATGTAGGACAGCATAGTCTGGTATCAATGGGAGAAGAGGCCTTTGGTCCAGTGAAGGAGTGTTTTCCTAGTGTAGGGGAATGCCAAGGCACTAAGGTGGGAGATGGTGGTTGGGAGAGGGAGCACCTTCATGGAAGCAGGGGGGGGGGCAGGATTGGGAAGAAAGGGGATAATATTTGAAATGTAAATATAAAAAAATCCAATAAAAAATAAATTATAAAAAATAAAAAGCAAAAATACAAAAAAAATAATTCTTCCATTACAGTAAAAGCAACCTGGTATTGTCCATTATAATTGGACAAAATGCTTGCTAGTCTGAGTAAAAATATCAAAGAAACAAAAAAAGACACTTGTTACTAAGTGTTCCATGATAGATGGAACAAATAAAAAAATGAAAATAGCATCCTGAGTGAGGTAACCTAATCACAAAGAACACACAAGGTATGTACTCACTGATAAGGGGGTTATTAGCCCAAAAGCTCAGAATACCCAATATACAATTCACAGACCATATGAAGCTCAAGAAGAAGGAAGACCAAAATGTGGATGCCTCAGTCCTTCTTAGAGGGGGGAAAAATACTAATGGGAGGAAATATGGGGAAAAGTGTGGAGCAGAGACTTAAGGAAAGGCCATCCAGAGAATCCCCCACCTGGAGATCCATCCATATGCAACTACCAAACCCAGACACTACTGCTGATGCCAAGAAGTGCTTGCTGACAGGAGCCTGATATGGATGCCTCCTCAGAGGCTCTGCCAGAGCCATACTGACAATGATGCTTGCAGCTAACCATCAGACTGAGCACGAGAACCTCAATGGAAGAGTTAGAGAAAGGACTAAAGGAGGTGAAGGGGTTTGTAACTCCATAAGAAGAACAACAATATCAACTAAGCAGACCCCCCCCCCCAGATCTCCCAAGGACTAAGCCACCAACACCTGGAAGGACCCATGGCTCTAGCCATATATGTAGCAAAGGATAGCATTCTCTGTCATCAATAGGAGGACAAGACCTTGGTCTTGTGAAGGCACATTTCCCCACTGTAAGGGAATGCCAGGGAGGTGAGGTGGGAGTGGATGAGCATCTCATCGAAGCAGCAGGAGGGGAAATGGGAGAGGGGGGAACTGGGAAAGGGAATAACATTTGAAATATAAATAAATAAAATCTCTAATAAAAAGAAAGGGGAAAAAAAGAAAATCAACAAAAGTCTTGGCAATGTGACATCTTCAGAGCATAGCTATGCTACTCCAGCAAGCCCTGGATATTTTAACACAACCAACACACAAGAAAATGACCTTAAATCCAATATTATAAAGATGAGAGAGACCTTTAAGGAGGAAACAAATAAATCCCTTAAAGAATTACCAGAAAATACAATTAAACAGGTGAAGAAAATAAACAAAATTGTGCAAGATCTGATAATAAAAACAGAAGGAATAAAAACCACAACCATTTTGGCCCTCCTTCGTTTTGAGCTTTCTAAGGTCTGTGAATTGTTTCTTGGGTATTGAGAGCTTTCTGTAGCTAGTATCTAATTATCAGTGACTATATACCATGTGAGTTCTTTTGTGACTGGGTTACCTCACTCAACATGATATTCTATAGTTCCATCCATTTGCCTAAGAATTTTGTAAAGTCTTTGTTTCTAATAGCTGAGTAATTGTACCACAATTTCTATATCTATTCCTCTGTTGAAGGACATCTGGGTTCCCTCCAGCTTCTGTTTATTAAAATAAGGCTGCTATAAACATGGTGGAGCATGTGTCCTTGTTATATGTTGGAACATTTTTGGGGTATATGCTCAGGAGTGGAATAACTGGGTCTTCAGGTAGTACTATGTCCAATTTTCCGAGAAACCGCCAGACTGATTTCCAGAGTGGTTGTACCAGCTTACAGCCCCATGAAGAGTGGAGGAGTGTTCCTCTTTCTCCGAATCCTTGCCAGCATCTGCTGTCATCTGAGTTTTTTATCTTAGCCATTCTGACTGCTATGAGGTGGAATCTTAAGTTGTTTTGATTTTCATTTCCCTAATGACTAGGGATATTGATCATTTCTTTAGGTGCTTCTAGGCCATTTGGATTCCTCAGTTGAGAATTCATTGTTTACCTCTGTACCCCATTTTTAATAGGGTTGTTTGATTCTCTAGAGTCTAATTTCTTGAGTTCTTTTTATATATTGGATATTAGCCCTCTATCAGGTGTGGGAAATTATATGTAACAGAGAATAGCAGTGTCTGACATCAATG
This sequence comes from Micromys minutus, assembly GCF_963924665.1. Taxonomy (NCBI): domain Eukaryota; kingdom Metazoa; phylum Chordata; class Mammalia; order Rodentia; family Muridae; genus Micromys; species Micromys minutus. Next base: position 5,722,462 of record NC_137970.1, read on the forward strand.
TGAGAAGAGACCATTGGTCCAGCGAGGGCACGTTTTTCCCTATGTAGGGGAATGCCAAAACACTGAGGTGGAATGGGTGATTGGGAACTAGTGTACCCTCATGAAGACAAGTAGAGGGGAAGGGAGGAAGGGAGCAGGGTGGGCAAATGGGATAACATTTCAAATGTAAACACAAAGAATATCTAATAAAAAGAAAAAAAGAAAAAGAAAACACAAACAGGAAATCCTAGAGATGGAAAACCTAGGGAGCAGAACAGTAACAACAGATGCAAGCATCACCAACAGAATACAGGAGATGGCAGAGAGAATCTCAGAAATAGAATATACAAGAGAACAAATTGATACATAAGTCAAAATCTAAAAAAAAATAATCTCTGACACAAAACATTCAGGAAATCTGGGCTACTGTAAAAAGACCTAACCTAAGAATAATAGAAATAGAAGGTGATGATTCCCAGCTCCAAGGACCAGAAAATATTTTTATCAAAACAATATTGAAAAACCCTTTTGCAACCTAAAGAAAGATACCTGTAAGCATATAAGAAACTTACAGAACACCAAACAGATTGGACCAGAAAAGAAAATCCTTCTGCCACATAGTAATCAAAACACTAAATCTACAGAATAAAGAAAGAATATTAAAAGTGGCCAGGGGACACATGGCACTGTCTACTCTCCAGTGTGGCCTCCAGGGACAGCACCCATGACCTGCCATCCACAGACACTCTTCTCCTTCCAAGAACAAACACAGAGGTGTGAGCTGTGCCCACACAAAGATGGGGCATTGAAGAGGACTGACCATGGAGGTGGGCCCATGTGGTACATATGCCTTCTACATCCTGGAGGTGTAGTTTGCCAATGTGCTCACCACGGAGCCTATTTTTCCGCAGTACATGCCTCAAATGCTTCAAGAAGACCTATTAGATCTGTGAGGAAGAGGGCCAGGAAAGCAAAGCCATGCCAGGAGCCTGCATGACCTGTACGTCACGGATGCTGATAAACTTTTCATATTACCTGTGCCCAGATGGTAGGCCTGCTGTGTGAGGAATAAGTGCTGGAGGTGGACAAGGTCAAGTACCTAAGCTACTGCAAATACCACCTCAGCAACATGAAGACATCCAACCAGCGGGGGCGGAGGAGGAGCAAGAGGAAGCAGTAGTAATGGAGGAGGAGGCAGCGGTGGTACCAGCAGTGGTGGAGGTGGCTCAAGGGAGGCAGCAGCAACAGCTTCCTTAGCAGCAGGACAAGCCTGTGAGCCTCACCATCCACCCAGTAGAAGGAGAATGCTCCCTACTCACTAGGCTAGAAGAGTAGAAAGGACAAAGAACACCATAAACAGAAGCACAAGAAGCAGCCTGAGTTCTCCCCACCCCCAGTATCCTCTCTCTGCCTGTGATTCCCACTGCTAATCAGGTCTACTCAGCTACTACTTCCTCCCACCATAAGGCCAGCACTCAGGAGAACTTTGGAGCAGCAGGGACTCAAAGGGGAGGAAGTCTTCCAGCCGTAGCCTGAGCCCTAAGGACAAGAAACTAGGCAGTGGGAAAGGTTTGAGCAGTTTTGCCCCCTCCTCCTCCTCCTCCTCCTCCTCCTCCTCCTCCTCTTCCTCCTCCTCCTCCTCCGATGCTCCTTTTCAGGCTAATCTCTACAGAGCTCTCCTGACTTGGCAGCATTCCCCAAGCTGGTGCAGCCCTAGGAAGACAAGTACTCCAAGCCCACAGCTCCCACTCCTCCAGCCCCTCCCTCGCCCCCTGTCCCTGAGCCCCCAAAGGCTGACCTCTTTAAACAGAAAGTGGTCTTCTCTGGCTTGGGCCCACCAGCTCCAGCCGGGCCTGAGCCCCCTCACCTGGAGACTATAAGTCTCCCCATGTTTTAGGGCTGGTCCTCAGCAGGTACCCATAAACAGATGCCTGCACTGAGTGCCACTCTTGGACCTGCTGAGGAGGCCCCTGAGACAGCTCTGAAGTAGAAGAAACACAAAGACAACAAGAGGAGTTGACATGGGCCAAGCCGACCCAAGGGCAGCCAAGGCAAGGAATGTGCTACAGGCCAGACCGTCTCCCTCCTTGAGGCTCAGCTGGCTGGCTTTACTGCCACTGTGGCCTCACTTTTCTCTAGGAGTTCTCTGGTCAGCTCGGGGTCTGGGTGGTCTGGCCTCCCATACCTTTGGGCCTTCAGGAAGTTTGCCCAGCTTGAGCCTGGAGTCCCATCTGCTGGGGACAGGCATCTATACAGTAATAAAGACCCCATCTCTCATGGTGGAGGGACCCTACAGGCTGTCTGCAGCACCCCACTCTCTTCCAGCCTGCTGGGGCCCACAGCGACTCAGCCTTTCCCTGCCTCAGCCAGTCCCGGTTCACCAGCACCCTCCCATCATCCTCTTCCGCTCCAATCTCCACCACTCACAGAGTTTTCTCTGGCTGGCTCAACCTTCAACCTCCCTTCATCCCACATCTTTGGAACCTCCATGGGCACTGTTAACCCCCTTCTCACCTAAGCACAGCAGCCACACAGAGCCAGACCCAGAAGACTGCAGCTTCCGGTGTCACAGGACCTCCCCGCAGGAGAGTCTCTCTCCCATGTCTCCCATCAGTATCCTCCCAGCGTTCTTCTACCAGATGACATCAGTGCCCTGGGGAGGTGGCCAGTTAGACTCCACAGCCCCCGGAACAACCAACATGGAGCAGCTACTAAAGAAGCAGGGTGATGGAGAGGCTGGTGTCAACATTGTGGAGATGCTGAAGGTCCTGCATACACTGCAGAAAGAAAACCAGAGGCTGCAGGAGCAGATCCTTAGCCTGACAGCTAAGACCGAGCCACTACAGATCTTTAATGTGCAGCTCTGTTCCCTTCCCTGCCCTGCCCTGCCTGCTGCCCTGCGGGCCACTAACAGCCCTGATTCCTGGGCCCTATGGACTGCTTCCTCAAGTTGGCAGCAGTGACTCCTCGAGCTTCAGCAAGAGCCCTCCCAGGATGAACAGCCTTGGCCTGGACAACTCCCATTCCATATCTGGAAACCCACACTCAGGCGCTCAAGCCACAGAAGCTCATCAGTCTCCCTCTAAGGGATGCTCCCATTGCTGCCACTGCTTCAGCAGAGCCCTGTTGCTCTTCCCTTGGCCCTGCCACAGAGCAGCCTGGGCCAGGCACCCGGAGCAGCCGCAGCAGGGTTGGGAGCCATGCCCATGACTGAAGGGCTGTTGGATAAGCTAGCAAGTAGTGAGAGCCTGCCCCTCAATGGGCTTCTGGGAAAGTTGAAATGGGGCTGCTGCTCCCAACTCTGTGGACTTAAGCCATGCTGGCTCCGGGGGTGGGGCACACTGCAACTGCTAGGTTGTCTCAAAAGCCAGACAGAGCACTAGAGACACCTCCTTCAGCAGCAAGAGCAGCAACTGCAGCAGTCCCTGGCCTCTCCACAGCTGACCCCAGTGAGTGCCTCCCGGCCTTGCCCCAGCTCTACCCAAATTGCTTACCTCTAAGAACTAAGCCTCCAAGGGAGAGTTACAACATGGTAGGAATAGAAAAGAAAGTAGGGAAGAGCTTAGAACACATAGGCACAGGGGAAATTTTCCTGAATAGAACATCAATGGTTTATGCTCTGAGATCAAGAATGAACAAATGGGACCACATAAAAATTGCAAAGCTTCTGCAAGGCAAAGGATACTGTCATTAGGACAAATAGCAACCAACAGACTGAGAAAAGATCTTTACCAGTCCTACATCAGATAGAGGGCTAATATCTAATATACACAAAGAACTCAAAAAGTTAGACACCAGATCATCAAATAGCCCTATTAATACCGGAGTACAAAGCTAAACAAAGAATTCTCAACTCAGGAATACAGAATGGCTGAGAAGCACCTAAAAAAATGTTCAACATCCCTAGTCATCGGGGAAATGAAAATCAAAACAAGCCTGAATTCCACCTCATACCAGTCAGAATCACTAAGATCAAAAATTTAGGTGACAGCAGATGCTGGCTAGGATGCTGAGAAAGAGGAATATTTCTCCATTGTTGGTGGGATTGCACACTGATACAACCACTCTGGAAATCAGCCTTATTTGTAATAGCCAGAAGCTGGAAGCAACCCAGATGTCCTTCAACAGTGGAATGGTTACAGAAATTGTGGTACATTTACACAATTGAGTACTACTCAGTTACAAACAATGACTTCATGAAATTCTTAGGCTAATAGAAAGAAATAGAAAATATCATTCTGAGTAAGGTAACCCAGTCACAAAAGAACACTCACAGTATGTCCTAACTGATACTACTCCACAAAAGCTCTGAATACCCAAGAAACAATTCACAGACCTTATGAATCTCAAAAAGAAGGAAGGCCAGAATGTGGATGCCTCAGTCTTTCTTAGAAGGGAGAGCAAACCAACATACAACAAAGACACATGCACCACAATGTTCATAGCAGCTCTATTTATAATAACCAGAAGCTGGAAAGAACCCAGATGTCTTTCAGTAGATGAATGGATAAAAAAAATTGTGGTACATTTACACAATGGAGTACTACTCAGCTATCAGAAACAATGACTTAAGGAAATTCTTAAGAAAATGGATGCATCTAGAGAATATCATCCTGAGTGAGATAACCCAGTCACAAAAGAACAGACATAATATGTAATCACTGATAATTGGATACTAACCCCAGAAAGCTCTGAACACCCCAGAAACAACTCACAGACTGTGTGAAGTTCAAGAAAAAAAAGAATATATTTTAATTAAAATAGAACTGTATCACATCCCCCTTTCCTTCCTATAGCCCCTCCAAGTTTCTCTCCTATCCCTTCAAATTAATAACCTCTTTTCCTATATTATTGTTACATATATACATATGTGTATGTATATGTACCCATAAATACTAAATTACAACCTTATAAAAATGCATTTGTATACTTTTATGCAAAAATGCTTAAAAATTTGTACATTTATCTTTGTTTTTTAAAATAAAGTTAAAAAAAAGAAGGGAGAGCAAAATATTTATGGAAGGAAATACAGGAACAAATAGAGGATCAGGGACTGAAGAAAAGATCATCCACAGACTACCTCACCTGGGGATCCATCCCATATGCAGCCACCAAACCCCAGTCACTATTGCTGATGCCAAGAAGTGCTTACTGGCAGAATCCTGATATGGATGGCTCCTCAGATGCTTTGCCAGATCCATACTGATACAGAGGAGGATGCTTGCAGCTAACCATTAGGACTGAACACGAGGGCTCCAATCAAAGAGCTAGAGAAAGGGCTCAAGGGAAAAAAAAAAAGAATTTGCAACCCCATGGGAAGAACAACATTATCTACCAACCAAACCCTCCAGAGCTCCCAGGAACTAAAACACCAATCAGTGAGTACACATGGAGAGACCCATGGCTCCAGCTGCATATGTGGAAGAGGATAACATTGTCTGGCATCAATGAGAGAAGAGGCCTTTGATTCAGTGAAGGCTCATTTTCGCAGTGTAGGGGAATACCAAGGTGCTGAGTTGGAGAGGGTGGTTGAGAGAGGAAACACCTTTATGGAAACAAAGGGAGAGAGAGGGAGAAGGGGGATAGGAGTGGGAAGAAAGGGAACAACATTTGAAATGTAAATATAGAGAATATCTAATAAAAATGATAAAAAAGAAAGAGACTAGGGAAACAACACCATTTGCAATAGCCACAAATAATATATCTTGGTATAACTTTAACCAAGCAAGTGAAGACAAGCACTTCAAGTTGCTGAAGAAAGGAATTAGATATTATAAGGTAGAAAAATCTCCCATGATCATGGTCAATAAGATTATTATAGTGAAAATAGCCATCCTCAAAAAAAAAAAAATCTACAGATTCAATGAAACTCCCATCAAAATTCTAACACAACTCTTTAGACCTTGGAAAAGTAATTCTCAGCTTCTTTGGGAAAAAAAAAAAAACCTTAGGATAAGTAAAACAGTACTGATCAATAAAAGAACTTCTGAAGAGATCACCATCCCTGATCTTAAGCTGCACTACAGAGCAATAATAATAAATTGCTTGGTATTGGTATAGAAACAGACAGATTTATCAATGGAATCAAGTTGAAAACTCCAAAGTAAACTCATATCCCTCAGGATGATAGATTTTTGACAAACAAGGAAAACCATACAATGGAAAAAGAAAGCATCTTTAACAAATAGTGCTGGTCTCTACTGGATATCTTCATGTAGAAGAATGCAAATAGATCCTTATCTATCACCCTGAACAAAATTTAAGTCCAAGGGGATCAAAGACCTTGATGTACAACTGGATACACTTTATGTAATAGGTCAGAGAATGAAGAATAATCTTTAACTCATAGGCACAGGACACAACTTCCTGAACAAAAAAGCAATGGTTTAGGCTTTAAGACCAACAGTGAAACTGAAAAGCTTCTATAAGGCAAAGGACACTGTTAATATGACAAAATGGCAGCCTACAGACTGGGAAAGGCTCTTCATCAACCCTATATCTCCCAGAGATCATTCAAATTTTACAAAGAACTCACAAATTTAGACACCAAAACTCCAAATAACCCAATTAAGAAATAGGGTACATAGCTAAATAGAGAATTCTCAACAGAGGTATCTTGAATGTCTGAGAAGCACTTTTAAAAATGTTCAGCACACGTAGTCATTGTGGAAATGCAAATCAAAACAACTCTGAGATTCCACCTCATACCAGTCAGAATGGCTAAGATCGAAAGCTCAAGTGACAGAGCACATTGTTGAGGATGTGGAGCAAGAGGAACATTTCTCCATTGCTGGTGGGAGTACAATCTTGTACAAGCACTTTGGAGATCAATTTTGTAATTACTTGGAAAACTGGTAATAGTTCTATCTTAAGATATTGCTCTATCACTCCTAATCATATACCTAAAAAGATGCCCTGTATACCACAGGGACACTTGCTTGACTATATTCATAGCAGCTTTGTTTATAATATTCAGAAAGTGGAAACAACCTAGATGTTCCTCAACTGAAAAATGAATAAGGATAATTGTTTACATCTATACAATTGAATACTATTCAGCTATGAAAAATAAAGACATCATGACTTTTGTAGGCAAAATAGATGGAACTTGAGAATATAATCCTGAGTGAGATAATCCAGTCCCCAAAGAAGAGGCATGGTATGTATTTGCTTATAAGTAGAGATTAGCCATAAAATACAGGATGTCCATGCTGCATTTCACAGACCCAAAGAAACTGGGTTCCAAGGGAGAGTGAATGAATCTTATTTCCCAGTAGTAATCTAACCTAGAGTCATGCCCATAGACTCCCTGTATTCTCTCCCATCCCAGGCTTCCACCTAGTCTAGTCACCAGAGATGCCCCTCACCCTGATTTCCATTATTAGTCCCAGGCCTCTTTCATTCCTCTTCTCCCCACATCCGATCAACATCCCTGTTATCCTCCTCACCTCCTCTCCTACCGAGTCCCATTTCTCCATCCACATCAGAAGACTGTTTTTGCCTGTGTGATGGTTTGCATATGCTTAGCCCAGGTAGTGGCACTATTAGAAGGCGTGGCCTTGTTGATGGAAGTGTGTCACTCTGGGGGTGGGCTTGGAGACACTCCTCCTAGCTGCCTGAGGATGCTTAGTCTGTTCCTGGCTTCCTTTGAATGAAGATGTAGAACTCTCAGTTCCTTCTGCAACCTGCCTGCCTGGATGTTGCCATGCTCTTGTCTTGATGATAATGAACTGCACCTCTGAACCTGTAAGTCAGCCTCAATTAAATGTTGTTATTTATAAGAATTACCTTGGTCATGGTGTCTGTTCACAGCAGTAAAACTCTAATACACCTTCTGAGACCCAACCTCTGACACTTTTAACAACACTCTCTTATACATGCAGACAAGAACCTAGCATAACTATTTCCTGAGAGGCTTCATCCAACATCAGAAAAAGGAAGAAATAGAGACCCACAGGCAAATATCAGGCAGAGCCAGAAGAGTGTTCTGGAAGAGTGAGGGACAGAAGTAAACAAACCAGTGGTCAAGGACACCACAAGAAGACCCACAGACTAACCTGGGACCACAGGGGCTCACAGAGCTTGTACCACCAACAAGGGAGCATGCAGTATGTGATGTAGAGACTGTTTTCATGGTATTTTGATGAAAATGTGGCTGCTTTTCTCCTTTGTCTGAAGAGTCTACCTGAGGCTAAGGTAAAGAGATTTATATTAATTGCGTTGACAAAGGAAATATCAAAAAAAGCCTAGCAGAGACTTTCTTCTCTGGTTAAGTCCCAAGAAGAGCATTTTGAATAAGCATAGCTAGTTTAGAAAGGAAAACTATAAAAATATATGGTTCAAGTATTAAAGGAGGACCAGGAAGTGAGAAGAAGCCCAATGTTGTGTTCTAGGACATAACAGATTAAGGGACTTGGGGGCAAGATCCTACATGCCTAAATTTAGATTCAGACATGGTGGCACACATATTTAATCACAGGAGATAAAGCAAAGCAGATCTCTGAGTTCAAAACCAGCCTAGGACAGAACAAGTTCTGGGTGAAGAAAAGTTTAAGTCTAGGAGTGATGGTACACACCTTTATTCCCAGGAAACAGATGCAGATCTCTGAGGTCAAGATCCTTCTACAGGGCAAAATCCAGGAGTGCCATGCTTAAGCTGTGAAGGAATTGGAAAGCAAAAAGCTAGTGACAATGCAATAGAGCAAGGGGGTCATGTTCCAACCCCAGCTAGCAGCATAACTCAGCAGCTTTTGCCACGTTATTCTGGCTTTAGAGTCCAGAATAGAAGGGACTAGTGGGACAATTGATATTAATTAGTTGGAGCTAAGAAATTAGTGGTGATTAAGAAGACCAGCATCATTGAGGTGAAATCTTCTGTGAGGTATTTTCTGATAGTACAATGAAGCTGTGTTCCAGATTTAGCCAAAGTTGTACCTCATGCTGCAGCTGTCCTTGGTAATGTGTAAGAATCACACAGGTGGTACTGCTTTGAAGGCATGAAGGGGTCATAAAGAACAGTTGAGGCTTGGTACTGTGAGAAGCCATAGAAGGCCGTTGGTTAAGGTGCAGCCTCAGTTGCATTTGATGACCCAGAACTGAAGGGGTCATATGCAAAGGAGTTGAGACTTAACACTATAAAGAAAGCCTATGAAAGGCTATTGATGAAGCCTAGTTGCAGTAGAAGACCCCAGTATATTGGAGATGCCAGTACCATGGGATGATCAACAAGAACAGCAACAGCAGTGGAGTGGACCAACCTGAGCTTAGAGTGCTTCAGTACTCTAAGTGGAGAAGTGACAGCAGCCCTTTGAAGGAGCCTAGAGGATCATGTGTGGATCTCAGCCATTGAAACAAGAAGTTGAAACATTGAAATTGTCTTGGAAATCCCAAGATGTTTGAGATGCCAGAGCTGTAAGCTATCTGCTGAAGAAAGCTGCTAACAGGGAGTGGAACCAGCCCAGGAGAAAAAAAGTTTGTTGTCATCAACATATATGAAAAAGAAGTTGGAGATCAGAAGACTACTTTGACATTAGACATGGCAAGAGATTCAGTTTAGAGTTTGCTAAGCTGTTTTCCAGTCTTTGTTTGGAGATTATAGTTAAGTGGATGAATCTCAGAAGAGACTTTGAACTTTGGTCTCTTTATGTTTGTTGAGACTGCTATAGACTATGGGAACTAGTGAAGTTCTACTAAATGTATTTTGCATTATGCTATGTTTAGGTATGTCCCCTTAGGCTCATACATTTGAACAAACCCTATGGGACTAGAGAATGGAATCTTATCTTTTGTATATTATTGGCCAAGAGAGTGGCACTATTAGAAGGTGTGGCCCTGTTGGAACATGTGTGTCACTGTGGGTGTGGGCTATAAGACCCTCATCCTAGCTGCCTGGAAGTCAGGATTCCACTTGCAGCCTTCGGGTGAAGATGTAGAACTCCAGCTCTGCCTGCACCATGCCTATATAGATTCTGCATGCTCCCACCTTGACGATAATGAACTAAACCTCTGAACCTGTAAGCTAGCCCCAATTAAATGGTGCCCTTTATAAGACTTTCCTTGGTCATGGTGCCTGCTCACAGCAGTAAAACCCTAACTATGATATGTCCCTTTTGAATTTGGCACATCACAACTCTGCTGGCAAAAGGATTAATCTCTTGAGCTTGTGAATTTCTACCTGCCTGTGTTCCTCTTATCCCCTGCTTTATTCTAGTCCCAATAGTTCCCTGCCCCAACTCAAAAAACACAATCTAGAAATAACAAAGGTTTGATGCTGCTCTCTTAAGTTTCCTTCTGATTAGAGCCAAATTTCACACAAAGATTGCTTTTAGTACCTGTTAATTGAAGTCACTGAAGAAAAGCCATTTCAAACAGTGCCTAACAAAAGAGATAAAGGACTAAATTGATCTTGAAAATCTGATTTTGTGTGTAAACTTGGAAGACCTAATGGGTATCGAGAAGAAGGCAACTAATTAATTAAAAAAGCACTATAATTTCCATTAAAGATGCAAACAAAGCCTAAGAAAAATGCTTAAAATAACCCACAAGATAATTCATAAGGCCACAATCATTAAACTTAGAGGTCAGACTTCAAGAAAAAAAATATAAAATATATTTCCAAAGTTGAGTAAATGGGAGCCTTCTTTCTTGCATTTACTTTCTATGTGGAAAAAGCCACACTGAGTTAGGTTTGGATGAAGAATGTGACGACATTCTTATTCCAATGCTCTGTTAATAAATACTAAGTCCAAGGTGACTAAAGAAGCTGTGGAAAGCTACAGCCCTTGGTTGAACACTTGCTGGATGAAGTTGCACCTCAGAGATTCTGCAGTAAAAACAGCTAGGTTTCCCACTGCTCAAGAAAAGAGAAGCCTTGAAAACCAATGTTCCTGTTTACAGAGAGCAGCAGAAGCCTAAGATTGGTATAATTAACCAATATGCCCTTGATGGAGAAAATTCTCAGCAGTGCTCTGCCATAGTTCTCAACCCTCCGGTGTATGACACCTATTGTCAGGAAAACAGGCCCATTGGAATTTGAAGTTACATTGTCTGACTTTCAACAGAAGAGCTCTTAGGAAAACCCATGAATATGTTGCAGGAGATAATTAAAGGATATATTGATTACTGCTAGCAGGACAACAATCTATGAGCAAAACTTGATATTGTGCTGAAAAGGGGAGTGAGGGAAGTGTTTTCAAAAGCGAAAACAATGAAAAGACCTTGAGTATCTATCTATACAAGCAAAATAAGAGCTATATCGCTCTGCTATGGTTAGGTAGTCAAGGCAACCTGAACGTCTGTAGAAACAGGTTACAGAAGCCAAAAAGCTGTTAGTCATAACGCACCAAGTAGATGGTTGTGGCTGTACATTTCTGGGTGGGTGTCATTGAGTAGGGATTATTGGGAACTTACCTTCCAGGGGCTAGACTCAGAAAGAGTGGGTACCAAGATAGATGCCAAGCATAAAATGGAAGGTTTTTAGCCATCACAAACATTTCAAGCAAATCTTCCAGGGAATGAAATGTTTCTAAGAAAATGGTCTAAAAGTTCAACTGATTCTCAGAGGAGACAGTGGCCTTCAAGAAATGTCAAGAGCATTTGACTATCCTTGAAGACACTCTGTGATCATCCTGCCTTCGTAATTTCAAGAGCAGATGAGTCATGAACAGGACTGGACAAGGGCTAAATTTACAGTTCCAGCTGCAGAGGGAATTTATTCACTGTCTGAAGACCTAAATCCATGGTGGCCACTACTGTAAACTCTGTTCTTCAGGGTAAATGAACAGTTAAAGAACTGACGTTAGCCCAAGGGGCCTTGACATCTGCACTACTATGACCTTCCATTTTCTGGAACTCTGTGACACAGTGCTAATGAATAAAATGGAACAGTTGAATAAAGGAAAATAGAAGGGGGCACTGATAGGAGTAGGAGAAAGGGAACAGAAGTAAAGGAAAGACAAATTCTCATTAGGAAGGAAGGTATAAAGGGAGGAAGGCATGCAAGAAAAAAAGAAGAAATATGAAGGAGAAGAGAAAAGATACAGGAATAGAAACTAACATGGATAATGAAAAACAGTGAAAGTAAAGATAAAGGAAAGAGAGGGATAGGAAGAATTCTCAGACAGAAAGAGAAGAAAGCCAAGAGAGGCTTAGGAGACAGGGTAAAAAAGAGATAAATAGAATGCAAAAATGAAAACATTTCCAAGTTATATAATATTCCTAAAAAATCGGTTACATACAGGACATCACCCAAAAAAGTCTGTGCTACATATGATGTGATATGACAGATTGTGACATAATTTCCTGTGGTTGTTTGAATAGGCTTAGCTCAAGGAATAGAGGTGTGGCATTGTTGAAGTAGGTGTGACCTTGTTGCAGAAAGTATGTCACTGTGGGTGTGGGCAAAATTACCCTCCTCCTAGTCACTTGGGAACCAGTCTTTTCCTAGGGGGCTTCAGATGAAGATGTAGAACTCTCAGCTCCTCCTGCATCACACCTGCCATGCTCCTTGCCTAGATGATAATGGACTGAACCGCTGAACCTGTAAGCCAACCCCTTATAAGAGTTGCCTTGGACAGCTGTCTGTTCACAGCAGTAAACATCTAAGATACTTAGCTATAATTCGACAAATTTACACAGCCTGCCAGAGAAATGTGACCCTTTTGTTAGGTATGACCCACCTATCAAAGAGATTAAGACGGATGACTGGGAATATATCAGGAGGAGTTCTACTGTCTGAGAAAAAAAAATGCCCAAAGCACAAGAAGCCTTGGAAGAATCAGACCAAACCATTACACATTCAAGTTGTTATCTTATGTCACATAGGCTGCTGGGGATGTCAGCTTGCTGCTCAACCTTCCTGTATATGGTTACTATTTGGGGGCAGGAGAGTGAGATGAAGTCAGGGCATAGAACGGTCTTGTAAACAAGGACATGTCTGCCCACATGCTGGCCCTGATAAGCACATGACCCCACAGGCCATCATGAAGAAAGGTAACATTTATCTGTTGTTCTCAAACTCACCTCTATTCATGTTTTACATGTTAATAGTGTACATAGCAACTCCACAAACATAATGCTTTATTCTATGTGCATCCTGAACAAGTATAAATGGCTGCCCCAACAGTGACTCTTCAAAGGGACTCTGGTAGTAAGCACAAGTACTAGGTACTTTCGTGTATTTTCACTGATTCTCGGGGGACTGAAATAGGTATTAGTTTAGGGAACAAGGAATAGCTAGGAAGCAGGCAGAGCCAGGATTCTGTCCTCAGCACAGTAGATCCTGAGGCCTGAGTTCTTTCTATTACATGACAAGATCTTCCTCTCTACTTCCTTTCTGGGGTATGCCCACCCAGAATCACATTTGCTTCTACTTGATTCTTCCTTGTGCTTTAGTTCCTTTCACAAAATAAACATGAGAACTTGCTAGGGCTCAAAGAATATTACTAAAACTTTAAGCTGTATATCTAAAATGCAAGATGGGTTTTCAAAGAAGGAAATGTATATTTTATTAGAGAAGTGAACGAAATATTTATCAACAGAAATTTCTTACCTCACTGGTTTCATTCGTTAAAAAGCAGATGGGACCTGAGTTTGAAAACTCCCACATCAGCTCCCGCTTTTGGTTTGCCTGGCCCCGGTGAACGTTTTGAAGGGAGGCAACACAGCTTCTTCCCACCTTCTATTTTCCCCATGAGAGCTGCAGACAACCTTCCTTGACCAGCAACTCCAACTTTGCCTGTGTCTAGCTAGTTTACAGATTGCTTCAAAACTTTGTGGTTCAAGGGCTCCATCTTGAGGCACATTCTGTTTCTCTCTGTAACTCCACAGTTAGCAAGGCATAACCAGGGCATGATAAAGAATTTTGCTTCCTAGAACAGTGGACTTGTATTTGCTGTTTCCTTGTTCACAGTAAAACTTCTGACTACCAAACAGCAATTTGAGCTTGAGTACACATGATGAATTTCTCTGCATTTGATTGCCCCTCCTAAAACGTTTAAAGTCAGTTAACACTATCTTAGCATGGTAGCAAGTAATATATAACTTAAGGATTTATCCTGAGATATTTCCCCCTGTTTTGGGGAACCGTTTCCAAAAGCCACAGTATTTGGATATCTGCATTCTAAAGGAAGATACAAACATCCAAAACTACCACTTTAAGTCCTCTGTGTGACTTTTCTTAGGATCCTCCTTCCAATGGGTCAACCAGAAATATAGACTAGGACTCAGCCCTTCAACATGTATGGGGGAATGCTTTGTAGCAGCACACCCCTGGATCAATAACCCCACTGTATCCCAGTGGTGCTTCCTTAAAGTTCTCTTTGGGATCTTCTTATATATCTATGCATTTTCTCAAATAAACAACCTGCTATAATTCCTTTCTTCCTGACTATACGCCGAAGCTCTATTTTTTCACCTTTAGACTTCTACATTCATGTATGTTGAAGAGGATCTATAGTAAGCCTAGAAATATGTAATAAATCTTATTGACCAAAAACTAAAATTCATGTAAAATGGCATGCCAGAGGCAGTATTAAAATCCTAAACTTATAGAGAGTAAGAAGTACCTCAAACATGTAATCAAATGAACATTGCCAAGTAATAGAAAATTTGAACATTAAAGTTTGATTCAAATTGTCAAACTTTAACCAACAAAGTAGAAATGCAGAAAGAAGACCTAAGCAAAAAGAGGAAGGATAAAGTGCATTGGAAATTATATTTCTAGAAATATCAAATTCTTAAACGGATGACTTCATGCTGAGGAGTAATTTTCAGATCGGCCTTATAAAGCAAGACCCAGGCAGAAGTGAAAATACCATCAACTAAACTGCAATTCTCAGCACACCACAGGGAACTGTTCCTACAAAGAAAAATACAAGAGTAATAACCTGCCCCCTGGAACAGTGGGAAAAAGCATTCAGAAAAGCCTGGAATAAAATACAGTCTGGAAGTCCACCCAATGTTTGAAAGCCAGGGGGTAAAGGCAGATAATAAAGAGACTTTTTACAATTAAATCAAGAAATAGCCTCACTTGCATTTTGATTTTGAAATAATATTTTTAAATATTTATTTATTGGGACCAAAGTAATGTGTGGCTTTTAACAATTCCATTTAAAGAACTGGTGTGTAACTCAGTGGTAAAGTGCTTGTTTGGTATGTGCAAGATCTTGGTCTTCACCTCCAGCATGATATGTAAACAGATAGATAGATGACAGATAAACTTTTGTTTATAAAAAAATTCTTTTAAAAGAAAGTTGAACATTTAAAAAGCTCATGGTATTTAAAGATACGGACAAATATTGGTAACGTGTTGATATATTTAAGCAACTTGAGCCTGGTGATCTATTTAAGATTAACTTTTAGAAGCAGGAATGAGAAAAGGGAGCAAGCAAAATGATGAAAGAGGAAGAGTGATCCCTATAATGGCTGCCTTTTGGGAGGCAGTTTCCAATGGGAGCTTATCCTCCACAGAATGGAGATATTTCAAGTCAGATAGAATTCATACACACAAGTTCTTCAGAAGCTTCAGCCCTCAAAACCCCAACATCATAACTTCAGTTTCAACATAACTGCTCGTAGTCTTCCTTGTCCTGCTTTCCATTATGCCTGTTATTGAAGCAGTAGATATACCAGATGCAACCTCTGCCATATAAAGTTACATGCTGGTTTTCTTTAACTTGATTAGATTAGGAAAACACCTAGAAGGCATTCGTTAGGCGTATCTTTGGGTGTGGCTATTAGGACATTTCTAAGAGCCCAGAAGACCCATCCTGAATGTGGATTGCACTATCACTTGGGCTAGAGTCCTGGACATAATAAAAAGGAGGGAAGAATAAAATCACCTGGGCACAAGCCAATGCCTGCCCTACTCCAAATAAGAGCAGTCTCCTACATCCACTGCTGTCCGTGGATGCCCCTGCCACTGTGCCTTCCTCATCAAGATGAGATATCAATACAAAGTGTATGCATGAAAGAAAAATAAGCAGATGTGACCTTAAAGGGCTCTTCCCAATCAAATTCTTCTAAGATGTCCCAAAATCTTGAGCTCTCAAGGCTAAATCTTGAATTGGGAAACAAGTTTTCTTCACATTGAATAATGCACCAAAACATGCAGCCTTTGTATCTGCTACTTAGAAACAGGGCTGGGGAATTATAATAGCTTAAGTTTGCAAAATTAATATTACATATTTTCAGAATTCTCTAACCCCATGAAGTACAAAGAAGTTTTTACCCAGAATTTAGCAAATCACAACTATTCCACAATAACCACTGCCTGCTAGATCATTAAGAAATTTTGTTCTCTGTGCATTTCTTAAAATTTTTATCTCTCAAGTTGACATTCTTAAGTATGAAGTAGCCAAAATTTTATATTTAATTTCTGGCATAGTGAACTTAGATGCATGTATTAAACATACCTACTGTTGAAAAAGAGAATAGCTTTAATTTGAAATTTTAATAGAAATATTGAACTGGAAAATAAATTTAATGTAACAATCTTTTTGTATTGAATAGCATTGCTGTGGTGGGAAATACTATATTAATAGTAACATAAATCCACTATGTTAAAGCTTTCCAAACAAAAAGCAAAGCCAAAAGCAGGCAGGGAAATAACTTCTTGAGTTGGTTATGGACAACTAATGCTACTGTGGGTCCTCTCAGAATCCACGCAGAATAGTATCTTAGAATTATCATTTTGATGGAGAAACTGAGGTTATTTCCTATCCACTGCCATCCTCAGAAAAAATTGACTCCTTATATATCTATATGGAACAGGAAAGCTCCCACAACTTCATGGAAGACCAAAAGCAAGAAAGCTGAGAATTTGGGGGAAATATTTAGTTGTGAAGTTGATAGCAGGGGTGAGAACTGTACACTAAAGCAAAGGAACTGTGACACAGAGTAGAACAACATACTATACACCACACCCCTGTACCACCCAGGTTTGGTTCTGCCCAAACAAAATTTTCGAAATGGTATTCACCTCTTTCACTCACTCTACAAGGTGATGGCCAGATGCAATCACTAATTCAAGACTTCAGGGGAAAAAAAGAGCTATTGGAATATGTTACATTTGGTACTGTAGTGCTAGAGAAATGTTAATGATATTCCCAAAAAAGACAGAGCCAATCTGATGCAACTCATAGCAGGGTCTTTATTCTATTTCAGCTAGCTGCCCCCCACCCCAGCGCACCGCTTTCACACAGGAGTTTTGGTGTGTGTATGGAGGGAGGGCAAATATTGGAGCAAGGCTTTATGAGCAAGCAGCAAGTGGGGGGAGGAGTAAGTGTGCAAACATCTAATTGGAAAGCTACTATAACCTTTAACATAATTGGCTGGTGCTGAGAGTCATTGTAAACTTAATTTTTTCTCCCTTCTTCATTACTGGTTTTTAGGCACGGGGTGGACTTATAACCTGGGGGTGCAGGTTGGTTGGGGGAATAACCTGGAGAAAATGGTCATGTTGAGGGTTAGCCTAGAGACTAGAACTAGGCTCAGGTTTTGTTGGGAGACAACTTGGAAACTCATGCTAGGTACCAACATGTTACATTACTTGAGTTCAAACTTAGGTCAGGTTCTCTAAAATGGAGTTTAAACTTAAAAGATATGGCCTCTCATTACCATTAGACTGGAAGTAGTATTAATAATGATGTCCATCATCTTAGTCTTCTACCATACCTTCCTCATACCTTTTATCCTCAGTCAGAAGTTTAGCATATATAAATGATTTGGCAAAAGAAGTAACGTCATATTTTTAACTATATCATATAGACACTCCATCAATTCATACTGACCACTTTAATTAATTCCTGGTAAATGAAAATTTGCTATAGGACACCATACATTTGTGGGATGTAGACAAAAGAAAAATAGAAGAGCACATAACAGTCAAAATTTCTAAAAATCATTTTGAAAAATATAGGTGAATTCTGGGATATCATAGCATTAATCTTAATAAGATGACACACATCATAATACATAATTATTATAATAAATTTGGTATTGGATATAAATATTTTTCTAACTCCTGTAAGAAAATGAGTTTCAGTGGCTTCTAGTTATTTTGAGTGAAATTAAATTTAAAATCAACAGGATAGGAATTATTTAAATAAATATTGAAATCTCCAATTTTGGCTACCATTTTCACTCTAAAATTAAATTCATCTCTTGCTGGAGAAAAACTCTAGATTGCGGTTTTTAAGTGGCATTACATAAGGCCTACAGAGCTATGATACAATCTCCCAATCAAATGGCAACAAATCCAATGTTATAACAGAGTAAAAAATAGGATAAAATCCAAATACCTCCTCTACAATAAATGCAATGAATCTGGGGATAATGAATTCAAACTCAAATAGAGTATAATTATATTCACAATTCTCAAGCTCCATTTTTGCTGCAATGCACTGATTTTAATGATCCTAAAGCCCAGATAGATCAGTAATCAGATATTTTTGTATTGATGGGTATGATTGATTTCTATTCTCATTGTTTTATATAATCATCCAAGCAGAGGTTCTGTTCCTGGAGTGAAAGTTATCATGAGGAGAAAGGCTCAGCACTGAGAATTGGTCCCAAATACACAATCATCCATGCCTAGAGAGTCCAATCGGGCAAATTCAATCAACTTAAATCATATATATACAGCCTAGATTACAGAGCAAAATCCTGTCCCTTCCCAGATGATTGCATCTTGCACTGAGTATCCACAGACTTTGTACATACTTTTAAATTCCCATAATCTTCAACATAACAATAATTTCTATAATATACACATTGTATTAGGTATTATAAATAATGTAGACTTAAAGATATAAGAAGATATGGAGAGGTGATATGCAAATAAATTTTGTATAAAGGGCTGGAACACCTGTGGATATTGGTGCTGATGCTGAAACCAATCCCTCACAGATACAAGACAAATATAATTCCTACTACTAATTACTCTTTTTATTTGTAGCCAACAACTTAGAATTGCAGAACTACATTCTCTCAGAATTTGGCTGATCCAGGTAACACATTTGAATTTTCTAACTCCTGTGCACAGAAGTGTACAACTTACCTATTTGCTGATTACCTTTCTCAACTCTTAGCTATATAAGTACCTGATTTATACACCAACTTTACAGAGAAGCAGGAAGTGACATCTGGTCTGGAAATAAGATAAAATACTCAAAATAGGTTATATGACTGCAGTGCTGTTAGCTTAACTAAAGCCCTAATGACTTTGGGAAAGCTCATCAAACTAGCTAGACTGTTATACAGATTAGATTTATAAATATAAGTTCAAATTCTGTTCCATTTACAGAGTGACAATCTTTTTCACATAGAATAATCCATCCCTAATAAAATGTTACATGGCATTTCCTCACAAACTACTTCTGATAGAATTAGTTCCTACTTAAAATGCTAATTAAAAAGAACCAGTAATTGTTTCTTTAAAAATGCTAAGTAATAGCTATCATTCAACACTGTAGTTCAGTGAAGAAGAGTTTTATTTTTAAAAATTTCATTGATCGGTTAGGCATGTAAAAATAGTGTGACTTGCTCTTACATCACTTTGTTCTCTTTTAAATTTTATTGGTTATTTTATTTATATTTCAAATGTTATCCCCCTTCCCAGTTTCTCCTCTGAAAATCCCCATCCCACCCTCACTCCCCACTGCTTTAATGAGTGTGCTCCCCTACCCACCCACCCACTCACACCTTACTGCCCTGGCATTCCCCTATGCTGGGTCATCAAGTCTTCACAGGACCAAGAGCCTTCCCTCCCACTGATGCTAGAAAAGGCAATCCTCTGCTACATGTGCAGCTGGAGCCATGAGTTCCTCTATGTATGTTCTTTGGTTGATGGTTTCCTGAGTGAGGTGACACAGTCACAAAAGAACACAGATAGTACGTACTCACTGATAAGTAGATAGTAGGAAAAGAGCTTGAAATATCCATGATAAAACTTACAGACCATATGAAGCTCAAGAAGAAGGAAGACCAAAGTGTGGATGCTTCAGTCCTTCTTCAACGGGGAAAAATTAAACACAGGAGGTAGAGGATCGAAGGGACTTTGGAGGAAGTGGGGAGAGAGGAAAATGTGAGAGAAGACGGGAGATGTACAGAGGGTTAGGAAATTGAATAAAGGTGTATAGCTATGGGAGATGGGGAACTGGAGGTAGCCACCAGAAAGATCCAGATACCATGAAAGCAAGTGGCTTCCAGACACAACAGGGATGACATTAGCTGAAATGCCCAACAAAGGGGAGAGAGAACCTGTAGAGACCATATCCAGAGGTTAGGCAAGGACCCTGCTTGAGGGATGGGACCACCCACCCATCTCTAAATTTTAACACAGAATTTCTCCTGTCAAAAGGAACAACGGGGACAAAGTTTGAAGCAGAGACTGAAGGAAAGGCCATCCAGAGACTGCCCCACCTGGGCATCCATCCCATATGCAGGCACCAAACCCAAGCACTATTGCTGATGAGAAGAAGTGCTTGTTGACAGGAGCCTGATATGGATGCCTCCTGAGAGGCTCTGCTAGAGCCTTACTAATTCAGATGAGGATGCTTGGAGCCAACCATCAGACTGAGTGTGGGGACCCCAATGGAAGAGTTAGGGGAAAGCCTGAAGGAGCTGGAGGGGTTTGTAATCCCATAGGAAGTACAACAATATCAATCATCCAGACCCTTCAGAGCCTCCAGGGACTAGAACACTCTGGTTTTTTAAAATAGAGTTGTTCAATTTATTTTTTTAAAAAAAGGAAAAAACAAGAAATATCACTGCATCCTAAATTTAAAAAAAAAGAAAAAAGTCCAGATAGGTTACAGATTTAAATGTGTAATATAAATCAGCAAATCAGAGAAAATATTTTAATAGGTAAAAACTTCTTAAACAGGATATGAAATTACAAACTATAAATATAAAAACAGTAAGTAGTATTATGAAAAGAGTTACATTTACCAAAAATATAATAGCCATATTTATTTATTTATTTATTTTTAACATGGCACAGGGCAAGTGGGGCCCAGCAGGTAATTCTCGAATGAATTCTCCTAGGCAGGTAAAGGTTGTGCTTTATAAACTTATTACAATGTAACAGCTTTAAAAATATTCTTTTGCCTCCTGCTTCCAGCTGACTTCCTTTCGGTTGAATAAAACAAGTGGCACAAGTGTCCCCAGATGGCAGAGCAGCATTCGACCCAGGCGAGGCAAGGAGCTAGGCAAACTTACACAGTAAGTGACAGTCTGAACTTCTTGGTCTTCTCCCTTGACCATTCTAAGTCTTTCCAGAGACAGCATTTATTTTTTCTGGAAGAAACCAGTAATGGACACTTGTCTGCTGGCTTTGCCCAGAGGAGCAGCCCCTTTCCTGGGGCCCTTCCGTTCTTCGTTCTTCTCTGGGCTCCCTTTTCACAGTGGCAGCAGGGGGTGTGTGTGCTGAGGCCATCTTCATCTTAAGCTCCTCCTCACTGTCCGATCGGACTCACTCTCGTAGACTTTCTCAGTCACCATGCAGCCTTCTTCATCCACAAAGGTTTTATATTTCAGTACACACTTTCGTTTTCTTTTGTTTTCTCCACTTGAACGCTTGACAGGAGGCGGCTCAGGTTTTGGCATAGGATCTGGAGGTGAAGATGCAGGAGGTGGAGATGGGGGGTCTGCTTCATACATCACAGGAGAGTTTGCAAGGACTTCATCTTCACTGCTATCAGACTGAGGAAGCTTGATTCTTCTCCTCTCTTTCTTCAGGTTTTCTGTTTCCTTTGCTTCCTCATCAGATAAGTCTCCTCGCTTGCCCCACTTTTTTCCTTCTGCTGCATCTTCACAGGCTCTGACTTTCTGGATTTCTTCAGAGCTGGGGAGCTGCCAGCTTTGGTCCAGTGACAGACACTGGAGGTAGCTCCACTGTTTTTTCTTCCTTTACTGCTTGTTCTGAATCCAAATTGACTTTAAGTTTACTCATAGCAGCTTTTCCAAAAAAGTTGCTCATCACGTTCCCCTTTTCTGGTGTTTTGCCCCCAGTGGAAGATGCACTTGTTACTTCTGGGGCCTCTCTTTTGGTTTCCTTATTGGTGTCTTGGGTTTTAGTAGTAGCTTTAGAGATTAACATTCCCATAATTCCTTTGGGCTGCTGGGAAGCCTGTTTGGAGGCAGGTGGACCATGGCCATTGGTAGTCAGCTCACTGGCTTGTGTCTCACTTGCTGCCTGAAGATTTGGTTGCTCAAGCTTTCTGGAAGATGAGGATTCTGCAGGGGCTCTGGGAACCGCAGCTGTGCACTGTATGGCACTAAACTTGCTGTAGTTCTGCAAATTGCTTTTAAGGATGTTGGTACTGAACAGAGTCCCACTGTCCTTTAGCATAGCTTCCTGGATGCTGTACACATGGATGCTGGCAGTCACAGCTAACTTGGACTTCACTGCTTCCAGTTTATCTTCTCTCACTAATGCAACCTTGTGGCAAGAATGTCCATTGTGTACAAGACTGCCAGACACCAAGTATATAACATGCAGCTGAGCTCCTGAATTCTCCTTCCGTTTCCTCTCAACATATTCATAGAGCATCTGTTTGGCCTGGTTAACGTGAACTCCTAGTGTATAGCTTAGCCACTTGTAAGTCACCTGAAACAAAACAAAACAAAACAAAACAAAACAAAACCAGTTTTTAAGGTTTTATTAGATGATTCCAGAGTACAGTTAAGTGCTAAGAGCCTGTTCCTAAAGATTCTTCTTCTTGGATGACTGTCCTGTAAACTACAGTAGATACGATTAGAAAAGCCATGTGACGAGTAAGGTCAGGGAACTCATATAACAGACTCTAAAATGTTTCACAGACTGATCAATGCAAAAGAATCTGCAAAGGTGGGCCAGAGAGATGGCTCAGTGGCAGTGTTAGGCACTCACTACCACACACCCTTCAGAGTCTGGGCTTTATCTGTTGAGTCATATGGTGGAATGACATCCACATGACATCCACACAGGCGCCATAGGACATGGCTGGATTGGAGAGATGGCTCAGTGGTTAAGAGCACTGACTGTTCTTCCAGAAGTTTTTTTTTTTTTTTTTTTTTTTAAGTGTTTAACATTTATTAGTGGTACTATATGTATAGATGTTTTGTCTGCACATATGTCTGTATATCACGTGCACGCCTGGTGCCCACAGTGGAAAGGTGTCTTTGGAACAGGAGTTACAGGCGGTGAGCGAGCCTCCACAGGGGTGCTGGCAATCAGAGCAGGTCCTTTGGAAAGAGCAGGACTTTTAACCACTGAGCCATCTCTCCAACCCCTCAGTGATTTCTTGTGGTAGTGTCCTTTGCCCACCTCTCCTTTCCTGCTACACTAGCGGTAGCTACCACCAGTGGTAGTGGGCCAGGGCACGGTTGGCCTCTGCCATTTTATGCATGTTGTGCTTCCTCTTGATCACGGGACCCCTGTTATGAAAAGCCTCCAGCAGCTCGTGTGACAGCTTCTCTGGCATCAGCGTCCGCCGCGGTTTATTCTCTCGGCACTCTGTGATCATCCATTTCATGGCAAGGAAGTGCCGATGCCGGTCAGCCAGAGGCACAGGGACCTGGTAGAAATGGCCCCCTTTGAGGATAGGCACCAACCCAATCACAGGCTCACAGTTTTTCAGGGCCTCATGGAAAATCCTGTGAGGAGTTCCGTTCAATGGTGGCCTGTTCCTCTGCGGAGGCAGCATGGTACTTTTCAAACTGCTTCCTTTTCACAGCTTCCAGAGTCTGGGCCATGAGGGATCGGGCCAGAACTTTGTTGCCTCCTTTCATCATCATGTTGGTGAAATTGCTGATGAGAGGGTCTGCAAACACAGAGCTAGTTTCAGTCGCAGCCGCAGCTTTGATGAGCTGGGTTTTCTTGAGTTCCTGGTCATACTTCTCCTCTTCGGTGAGTTCCGCCACCGGCTTGCGGTAATATTCCTTGTCAATCAAGGGATCCTTGAATTTGGGGGCATAGCGTCTCCATCTCACCTGTGTGATCCTGAAAACCGCAATACTCAGCTCTTTCAGGTCCCCATGCAGGCCCCGCCCCGGACCTCCTTCCAGAAGTTTTGAGTTCAAATCTCAGCAACCACATGGTGGCTCACAACCATCTGTAATGAGATCTGATGCCCTCTTCTGGTGTGTCTGAGCAACAGTGTACTCATATACATAAAATAAATAAATCTTTTTTTAAAAAAAAAAGAAAAGAAAAGAAAGAATTTACAAAGCCAAGCCAAATATATGTAAAGATTGTTTCCCTTTCACTCTTTGCTTTACTTAAGCTCTAGGACACTCTTATCTTTGAGAAACTACCTAAAACTATCCTAAAATGTATCTAAAACCTAGATTAATCTAAAGCATATAACCTAGGAACTTCTCAGTAAACTTGCAACTATACAAATGTTAGGAGGAACAGTTGGTGTGATGATCCCCAAAATGAGTAAATGGATAAATGTAGTATGGGGGTCATTTTGGGAACTAGAGGCATCAATTCTCCATCCTTCCTTGACCTGGTATATCTGTTGTTTCTTCCACCGCTAGATGATGCATTCCCAATAAGAACCATTTTGGTCAGAGAGAGACTGAATGACTTGAGGGGGAAGAGACAGACCCAGGATTCAAGAACTATCTATCCAGTACCAATGGCCCATAAACACGTCTTTTTACTTCTAGGGACAGCACAAAACCCTGGAAGGCCTGGGAGGTGTGGGTCACTGTAACCATTCTGTACCAAACTGGGTCCATGGGCTCACAACTACAAAGTTCCTTCACATTCTAGTCTCTAGATCTTCACACCAGCCCAGAGAGGCGGGTCATGCTGCTTTCAATATTTAAATTTCCAGGAAGAGGAAACCATCTCTGGAGGGTAAACCACCCACTCAGTAGCTCAGATGAGTTCTCAGGTCTCCGCAATCGCACTCCCCAGGACTTGAGGGGTCCGTCACCGGACAGAACAAGGAGGAGACCTCAAGAACCCCACCCGCTTGCCTAGCTCCGCTCCCTCGAACGCCACAACCCTGCCAAAGGCCCACGGGCTTCATCGCTCACGAAGAGGCTCTGCCCGCAAGACGTGTCTCCCCCACAAGGGCTTCACGGTGACTCAAATTTAAAGGGCTACTTATAAAGTGGTAAATACAACACATTAATTCAAAATAAATTCATTCTGAGAACAAAGAAATTCTGCTTTGACAAAAGTAAAGGTGGACACTATAACAGAAAATTGACAAAGTAGTATTTCAAATTATATTTGAGATTATAATATAGTTACATCATTTCCCCATTTCTTTTCTTCTCTCCAAATCTTCCCATATATTTTCTCCTTGCTCTCTTTCAAATCTGTGGTCTCTTTTGTCATTATTTGCTATTACATTTGCATATGTATACTACATATTCCTAAACACATAAATGAAACCTACCTCATCTGTATGATGTTAATTATATATGTGTTTTCAGGGCTGACTATTCGCTATGGAATAGCTAATTGATGTGCTCTTCCCTGGAGAAAATGGTTCAACTCTCAGAACTTTTTAATTGCCTGTAGTTCTACATGTAGGGTGGAGGCGTCTGTGGGCTCTCCCTCATCCATGTTAACATGCTTCTTGTTGTCCTTGTTTCTGCTCCTGGTTCAGCAGTTATTTTGCTGAAACTTCATGGGTGTAGCTTCTGACATTACTAAACACAAACAACCTTCTGCATCCTCTGTATCTTTTAATCTTTCTTGCCTTCTGCAATAATCCCTGAGCCTTAGGTATGGGAATTATATTGTAGATGTATCCACTAGGACTGAGCTTCACAACTCTGCATTTTGATTGGTCATGGTTTGCAGTAATGTTATCTGTTCAAAGACAAGTTTCTCTATTGAAAGGTCAGACTATACCTATTTGTGGGGATATGGACAAATACTTTTATATTGTTGTTAGAGATTATGCTTAAAAAAATCTGCTGAAACTGCATGTTAATATCCAATTTTATTTCTATCTATATTTTTTCTACATACATACTTCCACTTTTATAAAAATGTGTATCTGTTCAAGGTGCTGGGAATAAGTGACCAATAAGTTCTAAGTCCCAAATGGTGCCTCTATTTTATCCTCTCCAAGGCTCTAAAAACATGTTAAGAAGAAACAGATGAAGAGAATATAAGCGCGAGAGATTGGAGAGGAGTGCTATAAAAATCAATATCCTCTGAACATGATGTTTTCCTTATGCTCATGAACTTGCTACAGCCATGCTTACCTGCACAAGACTTATACAGGGTTGATCCCAGTAGTAGTTCATCATGAATGGGGTGGACGGGGGTTATCATAATGGCCAGTCCCTCACTGAGAGTCCACAAGTCAATAGAAAAATGAAAAGAATTCAAAGTAGGAGATGAATTGTTGGGAAGAAGTTTGACATAGGGTGATAAGAGCAAGTAATGAGTGATGAAAATGTCCAAAATTCACGGCGCCCAGGTTCAATTCCCAGCCCCCCATGGTGGATCATAGGGGTCTGTGACTCCAGTTTCTATGGATCTGATACCCTCTTTGTGTTGTGATTAGGTCCTCTGGGTGAGCAGCCAGTGCTTCTTACTCGGAATCTTTTCTCCAGCCCCAAAAGTTTATTTCATATGTAGAAATTATATAAAAAAAATTAAAAGATGGGTCTCTTTCAGTGCCAAATAAGATATTGGAAAGCATACCTCTTGAAGGTGATGTTCAGGATGTATAATGAAAATTGTAATAATGTAGAAACCACATGCATATACATGGATATATATCTAATGTATATCAGTATAACTTAGTATATTTTCCAATAAATTCATAATTGTGGAAGTACAAGTCCATGTTTGCAATATCCTGAACATTTTTATCTAATTACTCTTCCTTGAAAATAAAGTAAAAACAAAATTGAAAACAAAAATTTAATACTCAAAAAAGGGTAAATTGTATTCCAAAATTATATTTACTATTAGCAGAGACCATTCGTCCTATTATTAAGTATGAAAATAAAAAACAAACAAAATTATGAATTATTCTAATATTGTTAAGTTACATAAAATCATCTCTCCACACAAGTAAACAAACAAAAAAATTAACATTGCTTATATATGGATCATAAGGAGTTAGATGGATTTTTTCTGTTTTTTTCCATTTTCTCTAAATATTTATAGTTATAATAAATACATTTATATTTAAATTAAAAAATCAAAAATTTTTTTAAAGAAAATCATTATATGAATCAAAAAGAAAATATAAACACCCTTACTGATAATTGACAATGGGCAAAACCCAAATATTTTATAAAAGAATTTAAATGACTTATAAGAAAAATTTTAAATGAATATAAGTAAAATATTTTTTTTTAGTCCAGGTGGTAAAATATAAGCACCACTGAGTCTATCTAATATTGTCTGAAGTGTAAGAAAAATTTCAAGTTACTTGATGGAAGCAATATTTTAGGAGGTTGCATTAGATTAAGCATAAAAAATATTCACAATATTTGCATTCTTGATTCAGCTTTCTGTCCTGTTAAAGTAACACAATGCCAGAGATAATCAGCCTATACAGGAAAAGGTATAGTTCAGCTTACGGTTTTGGAGATTTAAATCCATTGACCTGTGCCTATAATAAAGTAGGAGATGCCAGGGGTGAGGAGCACAAGGCAGAACAGAGTGACTGTCTGAAGATAAAATCTAAGAACATCCTTTCTAAAAGGTCTACTACCTCTCACTAGTGCCACTGTGAAGGACAATTCTTTTCTTTTTTTTAACAACGTTATTTTACAAAACAAAGATAAATGTACAGATTTTAAGCATTTTTGTATAAAATTAACAATACATTTTTGTCAGTATATTTTTTTCAGATTTTAAAATAATTTTTACATAAAACTACATGAATATATTTTTAGTCAGTACTTGATTTTTTTCAAGGTTTGATAGTATGCATTGAAAACTTAATAGATAAATGAGCATAAAGTACATGTAAAACAAAATGTAACATGGAAATAGTCAAAGTTTTCTTGTTCTATAAGGATTTTTTTGTTTTGTTTTGTTTTCTTTCTTTCTTGGACTTCATACAGTCTGTGAGTTGTTTCTGGGGCAGTGCGAGCCTCTGGGGTTAGCATCCAATTAACAGTGACTGCATATTATGTCTGTTCCTTTGTGACTGGGTTATATCACTCAGAATGATATTCTCTAGATTCAGCTATTTTCTTAATAATTTGGTCAAGTCATTGTTTCTGGTGGCTGAGTTGTATTCCATTGTGTAAATGTACCACAATTTTTGTATCCATTCATCTATTGAAGGACATCTGGGTTCTTTCCAGCTTCTGGCTATTATAAATAGAGCTGCTATGAACATTGTGGTGCATATATCTTTGTTGTGTACTAAGGTGTCTCTGGGGTATATGCCCATAAGTGGAATAGCTGGGTCTTCAGGTAGTATTATGTCCAATTTTCTGAGGTATCGCCAACTGATTTCCAGAGTGGTTGTATTAGTTTGCAACCCCACCAACAGTGGACAAGGGTTACTTTCTCCACAACCTCTCCAGCATCTGTTGATATCTGAGTTTTGGATCTTGGCCAAACTGACAGGTGTGAGGTGGAATCTCAGGGTTGTTTTAATTTGCATTTCCCTGATAACTAAGGAGGTTGAGAACTTCCGTACATGCTTCTCAGCCATTT
The DNA here is from genome assembly GCF_963924665.1 of Micromys minutus. Classification (NCBI taxonomy): domain Eukaryota; kingdom Metazoa; phylum Chordata; class Mammalia; order Rodentia; family Muridae; genus Micromys; species Micromys minutus. Next base: position 5,751,089 of record NC_137970.1, read on the forward strand.
GATATTCCTCAATTGAGAACTTTTTGTTTAAGTCTGTACCCCATTTTTAATAGGGTTATTTGATTCCCTGGTGTCTAGCTTTTTGAGTTCTTTGTATACATTAGATATTAGGCCTCGATCTGATGTGGAGTTGGTAAAAATCTTTTCCCATTCTGTTGGCTGCCGTTTTGTTTTCTTGACAATGTCCTTAGCCTTACAGAAACTTTGCAATCTCATTAAGTCCCATTTCTTAATCTTTGACCTTAGAGCTTGAGCCATTGGTGTTTTGTTCAGAAAATTTTCTCCTGTGCCTATATGTTCTAAAGTTTTCCCTACTTTCTCATCTAATAGTTTCAGTGTATCTGGTTTAATGTGGAGATCTTTGATCCACTTACACTTGAGCTTGGTACAAGGAGATAAGAAAGGGTCTATTTTCATTCTTTTGCATGTTGAGTGCCAGTTGGACCAGCACCATTTGTTGAATAGCCTGTCCTTTGTCCATTGAATGTTTACGGCACCTTTGTCAAAAATCAGGTGACCATATACATGAGGGCTCATTTCTGGATCTTCTATTCTATTCCATTGATCCACATGCCTATTTCTGTACCAGTACCATGCAGTTTTGAGCACAATGGCTTTGTAATATAGCTTGAGGTCAGGGATAGTGATTCCCGCAGATTTTTTTTGTTGTTGAGGATGGATTTCGCTATTCTAGGTCTTTTGTTGTTCCATATGAAATTGCACATTGATATTTCCAACTCAATGAAGAACTGTGTTGGAATTTTGATGGGGATCACATTGAATCTGTAGATTGCTTTTGGTAGGATGGCCATTTTTAAAATGTTGATCTTTCCAATCCATGAGCATGGGAGATCTTTCCATTTTCTGAGATACTCCTCAATTTCCTTCTTCAGAGGTTTGAATTTCTTGTCATACAGGTCCTTCACTTGCTTAATTAGAGTCACACCAAGGTATTTCATAGTTTTTGAACAATTGTGAAGGGTACGTTTTCCCTAATTTCTTTCTCCACATGTTTGTCCTTTGAGTATAGGAAGGCTACTGATTTGTTTGAGTTGATTTTGTATCCAGCCACATTGCTGAACTTCTTTATCAGCTGTAGGAATGCTCTAGTGGAGTTTTTGGGGTCACTTAAGTACACTATCATGTCATCGGCAAAGAGTGATGTTTTTATCTCTTCCTTTCTGAATTGTATCCACTTGATCTCCTTTTGCTGTCTAATTGCTCCAGCCAGGACTTCCAGTACTATGTTGAATAGGTAGGGGGAGAGTGGGCAGTCTTGTTGAGTCCCTGATATTAGTGAGATTGCTTCAAGTTTCCCACCATTAACTTTGATGTTGGCCATTGGTTTGCTGTATATTGCTTATATTATGTTTAAGTATAGACCTTACATTCCTCTTCTTTCCAGGACTTTTAACATAAAGGAGTGTTTAATTTTGTCAAATGCTTTCTCAGCATCTAGTGAGATGACCATATGATTTTGTTCTTTGAGGTTGTTTAAATGGTGGATTACGTTGATGGATTTCCTTATATTAAACCATCCCTGCATCCCAGGGATGAAGCTTACTTGGTCATGATAAATGATCGTTTTGATGTGTTCTTGCATTCGGTTTACAAGGATTTTGTTGAGTATTTTTGCGTCAATGTTCATAAGTGAGATTGGTCTGAAGTTCTCTTTCCTTGTAGGGTCTTTGTTTAGTTTAGGTACTAGGGAACTTGTACCCTCAAATAAGGAGTTGGGTAGTATTTCTTCTGATTCTACCTTTTGGAATAGTTTGGAGAGTATTGGTGTTATGTCCGCAAAAAATGTCTGATAAAATTCTGCACTGAACCAGTCTGGACCTGGGCTTTTTTTGGATGGGAGGATTTTGATGACTTCTATTTCTTTAGGTGTTATAGGGTTATTTAAATGGTTTACTTGGTCCTGGTTTAACTTTGGGATATTGTATCTGTCTAGGAATCTGTCCATTTCCTCCAGATTTTCCAATTTTGTGGAGTATAAGTTTTTGTAGTAGGATCTGATGATTTCTTGAATTTCCTCAGTTTCAGTTGTTATGTCCCCACTTTCATTTCTGATTTTGTTAATTTGAATACTCTCTCTTTGCCCTCTAGTTAGTCTGGCTAGGGGTTTATCAATCTTGTTGATTTTCTCAAAGAACCAACTCTTGGTTTTGTTGATTTTTTTCAATGGTTCTTTTTGTTTCTATTTGGTCTATTTCTGCCCTAATTTTGATTATATCTTGCCGTCTAATCTTTTTGGGTATATCTGCTTCCTTTTGTTCTAGGGCTTTTAGCTGTGCTGTCAGGTTGCTGATGTAAGCTCTCTCCAGTTTCTTTTTGTAAGCACTTAGGGCTATGAGTTTTTCTCTCAGTACTGCTTTCATTGCATCCCATAGGTTTGGGTATGTTGTGTTTTTGTTTTCGTTGAATTCTAGAAAATCCTTAATTTCTTTCTTTATTTCTACTTTGACCCTGCTATCCTTTAACAGAGTGTTGTTTAGTTTCCATGTGTATGTGGGCTTTTTGTTGTCTTTGTTGTTGTTAAAGACCAGCCTTAGACCATGGTGATCTGAGAGGATGCATGGGAGTATTTCAATCTTCTTATATCGATTGAGGCTCGTTCTGTGTCCAATTAAGTGGTCAATTTTCGAGAAGGTGCCATGGGGTGATGAGAAGAAGGTTTATTCTTTTACTTTAGGGTGATATGTTCTGTAGATATCTATTAATTCTAGTTGGTTCAAAGTCTCTGCTAGTTTTGCAGTGTCATTGTTCAGTTTCTGTTTCCCTGATCTGTCCATTGGTAAGAGTGGGGTATTAAAGTCTCCCACTATTATTGTGTGAGGTGAAATGTATTTTTTGAGCTTTAGTAGGGTTTCTTTTATGAATGTGGGTGCTTTTTTATTTGGAGCATATATGTTAAGGATTGAGAGTTCCTCCTCATAGATTTCCCAGTAATGATTAAAAAGTGCCCTTCCTTATCTTTTTTGATAACTTTTGGTTGGAAATTTACTTTATTCAATATTAGAATAGCGACTCCAGCTTGCTTCTTGGGGCTGTTTGCTTGGAAGTTTTTTCCCCGTCCTTTTACTCTGAGATAGTGTCTGTCTTTGTCTCTGAGATGAGTTTCCTGTATGCAGCAAAAGGCTGGATTTTGTTTATGTATCCAGTCTGATAGCCAATGTCTCTTTATTGGGGAGTTGAGTCCATTTATGTTAATAGATATCAAGAAATAGTTGTTTCTGTTTTCTGCCATTATTGCTTTTGTGGCTTGAGTTGTGTCTGTGTCTTTTTCTTCTTTTAGTTTTCTTGTTTAGGAGTTTTCTTGTTTTTACTAGGCTGTATTTTCCCTCATTGTATTGGGTTTTCCACCTATAATTTGTTGTAGTGCTGGGTTTGTGGTCAGATATTGTGTAAATTTTGATTTGTCTTGAAATATCTTCATCTCTCAATCTATGGTGATTGATAGTTTTGCTGGGTATAGCAGCTTGGGCTGGCACGTGTGCTCTCTTGGGGTTTGCATGATGTCTGTCCAGGCTCTTCTAGCTTTCATAGTCTCTGTTGAGAAATCGAGTGTGATTCTGATTGGCCTGCCTTTATATGTTACCTGACCTTTTTCCCTTACTGCTTTTAGTATTCTTTCTTTGCTTTGGGCACTTGGTATTTTGACTATTATGTGTTGGGTGGTATTTCTTTTCTGGTCCAACCTATTTTGAGTTCTGAAGGCTTCTTTTATGCTCATGGTCATCTCATTCTTGAGGGTACGGAAGTTTTCTTCTACGATTTTGTTGAAGATATTTACTGTGTCTCTTAGTTGATACTCTTCTCCCTCTTTTATTCCTATTATCCTTAGGTTAGGTCTTCTCAATGTGTCCTGGATTTCCTGGACATTTTGGGTTAGGAGCTTTTTGTTTTTTGCATCTTCTCTGGCTGTTTTGTCTATGTTTACAATGTTGTCTTCTGCCCCCGAGATTCTCTCTTCCATCTCTTGTAATCTATTGGAAATGCTTGCTTCTGTGACTTTTATTTCTTTTTTAGGTGTTCTACCTCTAGGGTTATCTCTTTTAGTGTTTTCTTTATTGTGTCAATTTCTGTTTTAAATTCCCTCATCTCTTTGGTTCTGTTTTCCTCTAGTTCTTTGAGTGTTTTTCTTGTTTCCTCTTTAAAAGCATCTGAAGCTTTTTGCTTTTCCTCCTGTTCTTGTTTAAGTATCTCTATCAGCATCTTGAGGTATGATTTCAGGTCTGTGTCTTCTTTTTCTGGAGTGTTTGGCATTCTAATGTTTGCTGTTATGGGAGAGCTGGTTTCTGGTATTGCCAGGTTGTCTTGGTTTCCTTCTGACATACTCTTTCGCTTTCCTCTCGCCATCTTGTTGTCAGTGATATGTTTTTGCCTTTCCCTTGTATCTGGTCTGTGTCCCTGGATCTCCACTGGTCCAGGTGTCAGATTGGCCGAGCCCTGTTCTGTGTCCTGAGGTTGCTGCCAGGTAGAAACAGAAGTTCCAAAGTTGTGTTCGTGGTCCCTGGATCAAGCAGGGCTGGGGGTGCGCTTACTGTGCGCACTCTGCAGAGATCTCTCTGCTCCCTGGCTGCCCAGATCTCCTACTCACCAGTCTTTAAAGCTTTAGGAGCTGCTGATCTGAGTGGCAGATGGGCCGTACCCTGTTCTGCGCCCTGAAGTCACCACTGGGTGGAAACAGAAGTTCCAACTTTGTGTTCCTGGTCCCTGGATCAGGCAGGTGTGCTTACCGTGTGCACTCCGCAGAGATCTCTCTGCTCCCTGGCTGCCCAGATCTCCTACTCTGTGAAGGCCAATTCTTAAACATGTGGACATTTGAGGAACATAGAACATCCAAAATACCAGCACCCAATGCTTCTGCTTTTAGTAAAAGCCTCCTAAAACAGTAACCAAAGGCATACAAATGTTTTACAGATAGTTATAATAATATTATTTACTCCTGTCTGAGACTATAGATGCATAAGTAGAAAATGTTAAAAAATAGTATCATGTTATTTGAATTGAAAATAATTTTCTTAAATACTTGATGAGAAGAATACAAAATGCATGATTTTAATCAAATAAAACAAGGTATGTGGTGGCATTGCTCATTTAATTCGACATTTGAGAAAAGGAAGAAAAGAAAAAGATCAGATGCGCGTTTGTGTACAAGTGGAAGTGTGTATGTAGGAAAAAAAATCTAAATATAATGGCATGTTAACTAGCAATTTTAGCAGACTTTTTATTTCTGTCTTAATGAAATTTTCTTTATCTCCAACCTTTCTCCGATGAACCCACTGGAGATATTTAAACAAATTTTGAAATGTTAAAAACATCATAATAAAATTGACAGTGATCCAGTGGTCTGATGATTTCTTTTTACAGGCACTCACCTTTGACACTCTAAGCACTATCATATTTCTCCTAGCCAACCTGTAATTCATGCTGTTCTCACCCAGAGACTTCCTTTCTCTGTACATTGGCCTTTCGCCAACAGCAATAAGAACTGACCAGAGCTGACCTAACCTGACCTCTGAGTTGAACCAGTGATAACAAAAGGCATTTATAACATTATTGGGTAAAGTTTTTTTTTCCTTCTTAACACAATACTAGCTGTTGTGAAACTGCTGTGTATATTATCAAATCATGCTGACTATTTCAGTTTAACTATGAAGATACCTATTGATCAGAATATGCTATACCTGTTAAAGATAATATATTGTGAAACATACATTACAGATAATAACAACAGAAATAAAATGCCAACCTTCATACATATTAAAAGAAGTATGCATTCTATGGGTCAGCAGACTTCTCCAGGTCATTACTCATTTCTTGCCCCTGGGACCTCAAAGGTGAATTAATCATATGTATATCAAGAACAAATCATCTGAAACTAGAAGCTTGTGAATAGCTGTGGAAGATTAAAAATAGACATTTCTCAGGTTCTTTCTTACTTTACATGATGGTAAAGACCAGTAGCTCTAAATACAGAATCCATCACTCAAAACCGTTTCATAATTCATATGATGGAACTGTAGGTTGAGCCATAGACTATGGTCAGACTCAGTTGTTGCTTGCAAAAGAAATGAGCAATAAGAAGCACTTAAAGGGGCTAAGGGCTAAGGCGCATCAGTAGAAAACTCCCATACAGTTCTTCCTAGATTTAAGAGATTGACAGATATCGCTACTTATAATACCCACTATCTGCCTTTGGGCAAGCAACACAAAGATCAGTACATAATGCCAGAAATGTTCTGCACTCTGCTGAAGATATCAACTCAAATAGTAAGAAATGAAAAAGGAATAAGGCATAGAGATAGCAATAAGGCATAGAGATAGGCTCTGAACATGCACTTGGGCAACTGGTCACACAGAGACATTCTCACCTGAGAGCCAGGAAATGAGCAAATACTGACAGTCTGCACATACAGCCACATGAATGACAACATGGTAGCAATCTCCATTTATGCTCAGATGAATGACCACATAGAGACATACTACCTCATTTTAATGTTGTAGACCATTCTGTAATTTTTATTGAATACTTTAATTTTTATTGGATATTTAATGTATTTAAATATTTTTTATTTATTTCAGATACAATTTTAAGGTTGTAATTAACTATTTGTGGGGACATATACAAACACGAGTATATATATATATGTAACAATAATATAGGAAAAGAGGCTATTAATTTAAGGGAATAGGATAGAAACAAGGAAGGGCTATAGGGAGGAAAGGGGGATGAAATACATTTCTATTTTAATTAAAATATATTTTTGTTGTTGTTATTGAACTTCACACAGTCTACGAATTGTTTCTGGGGTGTTCAGAGCTTTCTAGGGTTAGTATCCCATTATCAGTGACTGCATATTATGTCTGTTCTTTTGTGACTGGGTTATCTCACTCAGGATGATATTCTCTAGATGCATCCATTTTCTTAAGAATTTCTTTAAGTCATTGTTTCTGATAGCTGAAAAGTACTCCATTGTGTAAATGTACCACAATTTTTGTATCCATTCATCTACTGAAGGACATCTGGGTTCTTTCCAGCTTCTGGCTATTATACATAGAACTGCAATGAACATTGTGGTACATGTATCTTTGTTGTGTGTTGGAGCTTCTCTGGGGTAAATGCCCAGAAGTGGAATAACTAGGTATTCAGGTAGTAGTATGTCCATTTTTCAGGGGAACTGCCAGACTGATTTCCAGAGTGGTTGTATCAGTTTACAACCCCACCAGCAGTGGAGAAGTGTTCCTCTTTCTCAACATCCTCGCAAATATCTGTTGTCATCTGATTTTGGAACTTGGCCAATCTAACTGGTGTGAGGTAGAATCTCAGGGTTGTTTTAATTTGCATTTCCCTGATGGCTGAGGATGTTGAGCACTTCCATAGATGTTTCTCAGCCATTCGATATTCCTCGATTAAGAACTTTTTGTTTAATTCTGTACCCCATTTTTAAAAGGGTTGTTTAATTCTCTGGTGTCTAGCTTTTTCAGTTCTTTGTATACCTTAGATATCAGGCCTCTATTTGATGTGGAGTTGGTAAAGATCTTTTCCCATTCTGTTGGCTGCCATTTTGTTTTCTTGACAATGTACTTAGCCTTACAGAAACTTTGCAATCTCATTAAGTCCCATTTGTTAATCTTTGACCTTAGAGCTTGAGCCATTGGTGTTTTGTTCAGAAAATTTTCTCCTGTGCCTATGTGTTCTAAGGTTTTCCCTAGTTTCATAGTTTCAGTGTATCTGGTTTAATGTGGATATCTTTGATCCACTTACACTTGAGCTTTGTACAAGGAGATAAGAAAGAGTATATTTTCATTCTTCTGCATGCTGAGTGCCAGTTGAACCAGCACCATTTGTTGAATAGGCTGTCCTTTTTCCATTGAATGTTTACGGCTCCTTTGTCAAAAATCAGGTGACCATATACATGAGGGCTCATTTCTGGATCTTCTATTCTATTCCATTGATCCACATGCCTATTTCTGTACCAGTACCATGCAGTTTTCAGCACAATTGCCTTGTAATATAGCTTGAGTCAGGGACAGTGATTCCCAGAGATGTTTTCTTGTTGTGGAGGATGGATTTCGCTATTCTAGGTCTTTTGTTATTTTATATGAAATTGCACATTGCTCTTTCCAACTCAAAGAATAACTGGGTTGGAATTTTGATGGGGATTGCATTGAATCCGTAGATTGCTTTTGGTAAGATGGCCATTTTAAATTGTTGATCTTTCCAATTCATGAGCATGGGAGATCTTTCCTTTTACTGAGCTCTTCCTCGATTTCCTTCTTTAGAGGTTTGAAGTTCTGGTCATACAGGTCCTTCACTTGCATAGTTAGAGTCACACCAAGGTATTTCATAGTTTTTGTGACTATTGTGAAGAGTATCTTTTCCCTAATTTCTTTCTTCACATGTTTGTCCTTTGAATATAGGAAGGTTACTGATTTGCTTGAGTTAATTTTGTATCCAGCCACTTTGCTGAACTTGTTTATCAGCTGTAGGAGTTCTCTGGTGGAAGTTGTGGGGTCGCTTAAGTACATTATCATGTCACCTGCAAATAGTGATGTTTTTACTTCTTCCTTTCCAATTCATATCCCTTTGATTTCCTTTTGTTGTCTAATTGCTCCATCCAGGACTTCTAGTACTATGGTAAATAGGTAGGGGGAGAGTAGGCAGCCTTGTCGAGTCCCTGATTTTAGTGGGATTGCTTCAAGTTTTCCACCGTAAAGTTTGATGTTGGCCGTTGGTTGGCTGTATATTGCTTATATTATGCTTAGGTATAGGCCTTGGATTCCTGTTCTTTCCAAGACTTTTAACATGAAGTGGTGTTGGATTTTGTCAAATGCTTTCTCAGCATCTAGTGAGATAACCATGTGTTTTTTTTCTTTGAGTTTGTTTTATGGTGGATTACATTGATGGATTTCCTTATATTAAACCATCCCTGCATCCCAGGGATGAAGCCTACTTGGTCATGACAAATGATCGTTTTGATGTGTTCTTGGATTCGGTTTGCAAAGATTTTGTTGAGTATTTTTGCATCAATGTTCATAAGTGAGATTGTTCTGAAGTTCTCTATCCTCGTAGGGTCTTTGTGTGGTTTAGGAATGGAGGTTATTGAAGCCTCAAAAAATGAGTTTGGTAGTGTTCGCTCGAATTCTATTTTGTGGAATAGTTTGGAGAGTATTGGTATTATGTCGTCAATAAATGTCTGATAAAATTCTGCACTGAACCCATCAGGACCTGGGCTTCTTTTGGTTGGGAGGCTTTTGATGACTTCTTCTATTTCCTTAGGTGTTATGGTCTTAATTAGCTGGCTTACCTGGTCCTTGTTTAACTTTGGTATCTTGTATCTGTCTAGGAATTCATTCATTTCCTCCAGATTTTTCAGCTTTGTTGAATACACGCTTTTGTAGTAGGATCTGATGATTTCTTGAATTTCCTCAGTTTCAGTTGTTATTTCTCCACTTTACTTTCTGATTTTGTTAATTTGGCTACTCTCTCTTTGCTCTCTAGTTAGTCTGGCTAAGGTTTTATCAATCTTGTTAATTTTCTCAAAGAACCAGCTCTTGGTTTTGTTGATTCTGTCAATGGTTCTTTTTGTTTCTATTTGGTCTATTTCTGCCTTAAGTTTGATTGTTTCTTGTTGTCTACTCTTCTTGCGTGTATCTGCTTCCTTTTGTTCTAGAGCTTTCACCTGTGCTGTCAGGTTGCTGATGTATGCTCTCTCCAGTTTCTTTTTGGAAGCACTCATAGCTATGAGTTTTCCTCTCAGTACTGCTTTCATTGGATCCCATAGGTTTGAGTATGTTGTGTTTTCATATTCATTGAATTCTAGAAAATCCCTAATTTCTTTCTTTCTTTCTTCTTTGACCTTGCTATCATTTAATAGAGCATTGTTTAGTTTCCATGTGTATATGGGCGTTTTGTTGTCTTTGTTGTTATTAAAGACCAGCCTTAGACCATGGTTTACTGAGAGGATGCATGGGAGTATTTCAATCTTCTTGTATCGATTGTGGCTCATTCTGTGTCCATTTATGCGGTCAATTTTGGAGAAGGTGCTGTGAGGTGCTGAGAAGAAGGTGTATTCTTTAGTTTTAGGATGATATGTTCTATAGATATCTGTTAATTCCAGTTGGTTCATAGTCTCTGTTAGTTTCACTGTGTCCTTGTTCAGTTTTAGTTTCCATGATCTGTCCATTGATGACAGTGGAGTATTAAAGGTATTACTGTGTGGGGTGAAATGTGTTTTTTTGAGCTTTAGTAGGGTTTCTTTTATGAATATGGGTACTTTTGTATTTGGAGCATATATGTTAAGAACTGAGAGTTCCTCCTGACAGATTTCCCCTGTAACGAGTAAAAAGTGTCCTTCCTTATCTTTTTTGATAACTTTTGGTTGGAAATTTACTTTATTCGATATTAGAATAGCCACTCCAGCTTGCTTCTTGGGGCCATTTGCTTAGGTTATTTTCCAAGCTTTTATTCTGAGATAGTGTCTGTCTTTGTCTCTGAGATGAGTTTCCTGTATGCAGCAAAACGCTGGGTTTTGCTTCTGTATCCAGTCTGACAGCCTATATCTTTTTATTGGGGAGTTGAGTCCATTTTTGTTAATAGGTATCAAGGAATAGTGGTGGCTGTTTCCTGCTATTGTTGCTTTTGTAGGTTGAATTGTGCCTATTTGTCTTTGTTCTTTTGATTTTCTTTCTTATGAGTTTTCTTTTTTTATTATGAGGTGGTTCCCCTCATTGTATTGGGTTTTCCACCTATAATTTGTTGTAGTGCTGGGTTTGTGGTCATATATTGTCTGAATTTAGTTCTGTCTTGGAATATATTCATCTTGCCATATATGGCGATTGATAGTTTTGCTGGGTATAGCAGCTTCTGCTGGCACTTGTGCTCTTTCAGGGTCTGCATTGATGCCTGTCCAGGCTCTTAGAGCTTTCATAGTCTCTGTTGAGAAATCGGGTGTGATTTTGATTGGTCTGCCTTTATATGTTACCTGACCTTTTTCCCTTACTGCTTTTAGTATTCTTTCTTTGCTTTGGGCACTTGATGTTTTGACTATTATGTGGCGGGAGGAATTTCTTTTCTCACCCAACCTATTTAGAGTTATGTAGGCTTCTTTTATGCTCATGGTCATCTCATTTTTAAGGGTAGGGAACTTTTCTTCCAGGATTTTGTTCAAGGTATTTACTGTACCTCTTAGTTGATATTCTTCTCCCTCTTCTATTCCTATTATCCTTAGGTTTGGGCTTCTCATTGTGTCCTGGATCTCCTGGACATTTTGGGTTAGGAACTTTTTGGTTTTTGCATCTTCTCTGACTGTTTTGTCTGTTTTCAATGTTGTATTCGGCCCCTGAGATTCTCTCTTCCATCTCTTGTAGTCTATTGGAAATGCTTGCATCTGTGACTCCTGACTTCTATTTTAAGTTTTCTACCTCTAGGGTTGTCTCTTTTAGTGTTTTCTTTATTATGTCTATTTCTGTTTTAAATTCCTTTTTCTAATCCTTCATCTCTTTTATTCTATTTTCTTCTAGTTCTTTGAGTGTTTTTCTTGTTTGTTGTTTAAAAGCTTCTAATTCTTTATGCTTTTATTCCCGTTCTTGTTTAAGGATCTCTATCATCATCTTGAGGTAGGATTTCGTGTCTGAGTCTTCTTTTTCTGGAGTGTTTGGGATCTTACTGTTTATTGTGATGGGAGAGTTGGGTTCTAGTGTTGCCAGGTTGTCTTGGTTTCCCTGGGGTACATTCTTTCGATTTCCTCTTTCCATCTTGTTGTCAGTGATTGGTTCTTGCCTTTCCCTTGTACCTGGCCTGTGTCCCTGGATCTCCGCTGTTCCTGGTGGGGATGTTCCAAGTCCCTGTTGTGCACCCTGGAGGCCGTCGGCTGGGAACAGAGGGCCCGATGCCAGCGGGTTCCTTTATCCCTGGATCAAGCCGAGCAGGCAGGTGCATACTTTCTGCATGCTCTGCTGAGATCTCTCTGCTCTCTGACTAGTTGGAATCTATTCTCACCTGTTTTTTTTTAACATAGCCAGTCCTGTGTTACGTATTTATGTTTTTAAAGGTTTTTCCTTTTAACTCCTCTCTTATACCCATCCCCGCCTCTATGAATATGTGCCCACCGACCCACTCCAATCAACCTAGCATTCTTCCACACTGGGGAAATGAGTCTTCACAGTACCAAGGGCTTCTCCTTCTATCGAAGCTAGATAAATCCATCCTCAACTACATACATGGATGGAGCCATGGGTCCCCTCCCCATGTGTACTAATTGGTTGGTGATTTAGTCCCTGAGAATTGAGAGGGGGGTTGATTGATATTGCTGTTCTTCCTATGAGGTTACAAAACCCTTCAGTACCTTCATTCCTTTCTTTAGTTGCTCCATTGGTGTCGCCAACATCAGCAACCTGACAGCACAGCTAAAAGCCCTAGAACAAAAGGAAGCAGATATACCCAAAAAGAGTAGATGGCAAGAAATAATCAAAATTAAAGCAGAAATAGACCAAATAGAAACAAAAAGAACCATTGAAAAAATCAACAAAACCAAGAGTTGGTTCTTTGAGAAAATCAACAAGATTGATAAACCCCTAGCCAGACTAACTAGAGGGCAAAGAGAGAGTATCCAAATTAACAAAATCAGAAAGGAAAGTGGCGACATAAAAACTGAAACTGAGAAAATTCAAGAAATCATCAGATCCTACTACAAAAACTTATACTCCACAAAATTGGAATATCTGGAGGAAATGGACGAATTCCTAGACAGATACAAGGTCCCAAAGTTAAACCAGGACCAAATAAACCATCTAAATAACCCTATAACACCTAAAAAAATAGAAGAAGTCATCAAAAGCCTCCCAACCTAAAAAAGCCCAGGTCCAGATGGGTTCAGTGCAGAATTTTATCAGACATTTATTGAGGATATAACACCAATACTCTCCAAACTATTCCAAAAGATAGAATCAGATGGAATACAACCCAACTCATTTTTTGAGGCTACAATAACCCTCATACTTAAAACACACAAAGAACCTACAAGGAAAGAGAACTTCAGACCAATCTCACTTATGAACACTGATGCAAAAATACTCAACAAAATCCTTGCAAACCGAATGCAAGAACACATTAAAACGATCATTCATCATGACCAAGAAGGCTTCATCCCTGGGATGCAGGGACGGTTTAACATAAGGAAATCCATCAATGTAATCCACCATATAAACAAACTCAAAGACCAAAATCACATGGTCATCTCACTAGACACTGAGAAAGCATTCGACAAAATCCAACACCCCTTCATGTTAAAAGTCCTGGAAAGAACAGGAATCCAAGGTCCATACTTAAACATAATAAAACCAATATACAGCAAACCAACAGCCAACATCAAACTTAATGGTGAGAAACTAGAAGCAATCCCACTAAAATCAAGGACTCGACAAGGCTGCCCACTCTCCCCCTACCTATTCAACATAGTACTGGAAGTCCTGGCTGGAGCAATTAGACAGCAAAAGGAGATCAAGGGGATACAAATCGGAAAGGAAGAGATAAAAACATCACTCTTTGCCGATGACATGATAGTGTACTTGAGTGACCCCAAAAATTCCACCAGAGAACTCCTACAGCTGATAAACAAGTTCAGCAAAGTGGCTGGATACAAAATTAACTCAAACAAATCAGTAACCTTCCTATACTCAAAGGACAAACATGTGGAGAAAGAAATTAGGGAAAAGGTACCCTTCACAATTGTTCAAAAACTATGAAATACCTTGGTGTGACTCTAACTAAGCAAGTGAAGGACCTGTATGACAAGAACTTCAAACCTCTAAAGAAAGCAATTGAGGAGGATCTCAGAAAATGTAAAGATCTCCCATGCTCATGAATTGGAAAAATCAACATCTTAAAAATGGCCATCTTACCAAAAGCAATCTACAGATTCAATGCAATCCCCATCAAAATTCCAACCCAGTTCTTCATGGAATTGGAAAGATCAATGTACAATTTCATATGGAATAACAAAAGACCTAGAATAGCTAAATCCATCCTCAACAACAAAAAAACATCTGCGGGAATCACTATCCCTGACCTCAAGATATATTACAAGGCAATTATGCTGAAAACTGCATGGTACTGGTACAGAAATAGGCATGTGGATCAATGGAATAGAATAGAAGATCCAGAAATGAGCCCTCATGTATATGGTCACCTGATTTTTGACAAAGGAGTAGTAAACATTCATTGGAAAAAGGACAGCCTATTCAACACATGGTGCTGGTCCAACTGGCACTCAGCATGCAAAAGAATGAAAATAGACCCTTTCTTATCTCCTTGTACAAAGCTCAAGTGTAAGTGGATCAAAGATATCCACATTAAACCAGATACACTAAAACTATTAGATGAGAAAGTAGGGAAAACCTTAGAACACAGAGGTACAGGAGATATTTTTCTGAACAAAACACCAATGGCTCAAGCTCTAAGGTCAAAGATTAACAAATGGGAAATAATGAGATTGCAAAGTTTCTGTAAGGCTAAGGACATTGTCAAGAAATCAAAACGGCAACTAACAGAATGGGAAAAGATCTTTACCAACACCTCATCAGATAGAGGCCTAATATCCAAGGTGTACAAGGAACTCAAAAAGCTAGACACCAGAGAATCAAATAACCCTATTAAAAATGGGGTACAGAGCTAAACAACACGTTTTCAGTTGAGGAAAGCCGAATGGCCGAGAAACATCTGAGGAAGTGCTCGACATCCTTAGCCATCAGGGAAATGCAAATCAAAACAACCCTGAGATTCCACCTCACACCAGTCAGATTGGGCAAGATCCAAAACTCAGATGACAGCAGATGCTGGCGAGGCTGTGGAGAAAGAGGAACACTTCTCCACTGTTGGTGGGGTTGCAAGCTAATACAACCACTCTGGAAATCTGTCTGGCGATACCTCAGAAAATTGGATATAGTACTACTTGAAGACCCAGATATTCCACTTCTGGGCATATACCCCAGAGACACTTTAATACACAACAAAGATATATGCACCACAATGTTCATAGCGGCTCTATTTATAATAGCCAGAAGCTGGAAGGAACCCAGATGTCCTTCAGAAGATGAATGGATACAAAAATTGTGGTACATTTACACAATGGAATACTACTCAGCCACCAGAAACAATGACTTAACCAAATTCTTAAGAAAATGTCTGCATCTAGAGAATATCATCCTGAGTGAGATAACCCAGTCACAAAAGAACAGACATAATATGCAGTCACTGATGGTAGGATGCTAACCCCAGAGGCTTGCACTCCCCCAGAAACAACTCACAGACTGTATGAAGTCCAAGAAACAAAAAAAACAAAACAAAACAAAACAAAAAATATTTACAAAACAAGAAAACTTTAACTATTTCCATGTTACATTTTGTTTTACATGTACTTTAGCTCATTGTAACTATTAAGTTTTCAAGGCATACTATCAAACCTTGAAAAAAATGAAGTACTGACTAAAAAATATATTCATATAGTTTTATGTAAAAATTAAGTTAAAATCTGAAAAAAAGTACTGACAAAAATGTATAATTTTAAGCAAAATATGTTTAAAATCTGTACATTTATCTTTGTTTTGTAAAATAAAGTTGTTTTAAAAAAAAGAACAGCAGATGAGTGTGAAAAGTTTAGCAAACTCTTACTAGAACAACAAAATGACAGAAATGGCACATCTTTTCATAATATCTTTGGATGCTAATAACCACCATTTTCTAATAAAAAGATAAAGACCTAGAAGATTAGATTTGAAGAAAGGGTGGGACAAAGGCATTCTAAGCAAATAGAACCAGAAAGCAAGTAGGCGTGGCTATAAAAATGGTTAAGAAAGTACGTTTCAAAACAGACTTAGTAAAAACAGGTTTTAAAAGGTCATTTTATATTGATAATGGAAACAATCTATTAAGAAAATATAATAATTCTAAATATGTATACACACTAAACATAAGTACACCTAATTTTATAAAGCAAATCCCACTAGATGAAAGGATACAGATTGATCTTAGAACAATAGTGAGTTCAATATTCTACACTCACCAATTCACAAGTCATTGAGACACAAAATCAACAAAAAAACACCAGAGATAATTTAAACTATAAATCGCAAGAGCTAAACACACGTTTATAGAATATTGCACTCAAACCCTAAAGAATACAATTTTTCTCAACAGCTCATAGAACTTTCCAAAATTAAGCTATATTTAAGACATAGAACAAGACTTAACATAGGAAATCTGAAATGATTTATTATGTTCTATCTCATCATAATGGAATAAAACTAGTAAACCACATAGAAAGAAACTACAGAAAATATGCATAATAATGGAGACTGAATAGCACATTACTGAATGACGGGTCATTAAGGTCATTAAGAAAGAAAACTAACTTATTTCTAGAATCAATTAGAAATGTAAACACATTGTACTGGAACCTGGGAGAATACTATAAAAGCCGTTCTAAAAGGGAATTTTATGGCTATAAAGGCCTACATTTAAAAATCAGAAAAAAATCATATGAAAAGCGTATTGATAGATCTCAAAGCATTAGAAAAATATGAACAACCTAAACACCAAACCAGTACATCAAAAACAAAATGTTTTTAAGGACAATATATGAAGTATTGAAATGGAAGTGAAAATAACAATATAAAGAATAATTGAAACAAAAAAATTGGTTCTTGAGAAAGATTTTAAAAATTAAAATCTTAGCCATGCTTAAAAAAAGTGAGAGAAGAACCAAATTAATAAAGTTATAGATGAGAAGAGAGACTTACAACAGATAGCAATGAAATTCACAGAATCATTAGAACATACTGTGACCATATACACACAGTAGATCAGAAAATAAATAATAAAACACTCAGAAATTTAATTTTAGACATATATGAATTACCGAAATTAAAATAAAGCATATACAAAACTTAAACAAATATAATAAACAAAGTGATTAAAGCAGTAATAAGTCTCCCAACTAAAAAGACAAAATTCTGATTAATTTATTGCTGAATTCTAGCTAACCTTTAAAGATGCTCTAACATCAGTGTTCCCCATGTTATTATATAAAATAGAAAGTGTAAGAATTCATCAAGCCCATGTTATGAAACTAATATTATCAATATTCAAACTGAGTAAAGACACAATTTTTAAAAACTAATCTTTCTCATGAATACAGATGGAAAAGAATACTCAGTAAAATAATTGCAAACAAAATCATCACAATACATTACATAAATAGATTCAATATCCCAAACTACATGATTGTCTCAATAAAAAATCATTTCAATATATAAAAGGTCTTTGAGAAAGTTGAATATCCCTTCAAAATTAAAAAAATTGAAGAAATTAGAATTGGAATAAATACATGTCAGATTAATAAAAGTTATATGTGACCATATATATAGCCAATATTATACTAAATACTAATAGACTTTCCACTAGAATCAACAATGAAACAATCTGTGGTTGTTCTCCCTTTTACTCACTGTAGTTCTGCAAGTCTTAGTTATAGCAATAAGACAAGTGAAGTGAGTCTGGAGAGATAGCTCAGCAGTGAAGAGTACGTGTTCTTTCAAAGGACTCTGGTTAAATTCTTAGCACCAGCATAATGGCTCATAAATTATAAGGACCTGCCTCAGCTTGGGAGAGGGTCCTGAAGAAAGAGTGTTTGGGAGCAGAGGATGAACAACTTGGAGTCAGTGACAGATGCAAGCTGACAGCTCTAAGCTGACAGCTCTGTGTTCTG
This sequence comes from Micromys minutus, assembly GCF_963924665.1. Classification (NCBI taxonomy): domain Eukaryota; kingdom Metazoa; phylum Chordata; class Mammalia; order Rodentia; family Muridae; genus Micromys; species Micromys minutus. The sequence goes on from NC_137970.1 coordinate 5,768,863, forward strand.
CTCAGAGATAGCTCTCTTTTGCAGAGTAAAGCACAGTCTTTTATTTTGCCTAAGCTACTTTCTTAGGAATTGCATATCAACCCAAGGTTTCCTTTTGATTATTCCAAGGATCAGCATTTTATAACATCAGCCTCTTGACTCTAAAGACAAAGCTACCAAGGTCTGCTAATTGCTGGAACTGGAATTTGGCCCCATTTTTCTATTACATTATCCCCAGCCTTCGGTTTTCCAACCCCTTTACTCCCTAAGCTTGGCTTTGCTAGAACTTGCTCTGTAGCTCAAGAGATTTGCATGGCTCTGGACCTAAACTTTTCTTCACCTAGAACTTGCTCTGCCCCAAGATGCCTTGAACTAAAAAAATCTGCTTGCCTTTGTCTACTGGAATTAAAAGTGTATACCACCATGCCTGGGAATAAGCTTTTTATGCCCACTACTCCTCAAGATTCAGATCAAAAGCCTGGGTATTCTAGACTCAAGACCTAGATCACAAGTGTGCCCTCCATTTCTGGATTGTAGTTTATTCCAGATTAAAAATCCAAACTGTAAGACCTAATTGAGTCTTATCTATTTGAGGTTCTCATGAATGAGACGAGAGATCAGGGATCAATATAAAAGCAAGAGGTTTATTAGTCCAGTGCACTGGGGTGGCCTACATCCAGAGGAAGGGCGACCACCAAAGGGTATTACAAGCAGTTTTTATACTTTTTATGGGTACAGGTTACATCAGCCAGGTTACAATTTAAATTTATTGGCTAAGCATATTGGCCTTTGAATCTATTGGCTAGCAAGCACATGACAGGGATTCAAACTCTATCTGGGACCAGAAGGTCAGATGACTATAAATCAGTACATTCTTCAGATTTCCAAGAATGCTCAAGCTTCTTTCATAAACTGTGGATAGAGAATGGAACTTGGCCTAGCCTTGGCCCAAGGTGGTGGGGGTAAGGTGGCAAAAGTTCCTAGGGTCCTTCACAAACTATTTCTTGTCCAACTGCAAGTACAAACAATAAGCTTAGGTAGATCTTGCCCTAAAATCACCACTCCGTAAATCTTTTTATCTCCTTCCTTAATATTTACTTTAACAAAACTGGCTCATTAGAAGCTACCTCTTTTCTTCCAAGTCTGGGAAGTCACCTCCTATAATTCATATTCCATTGTTGTGTTCTGCATAGTTAAGAAATCATGTAGAGAACAGTTCTCATACTGATTTATGTTTTTTTTCTTTTTTTGTTTTCCCTTACCACTTTATTTAAAAGAAAAAAAGAGGGATACATTTACAGATTTTTAAAGGCATTTTGGCATAACATTATATGAATATTTTTGTCAGTACTTAATTTTTTTAGAGATTTGATAGCATGCATAGAAATCCCACTAGATACCATAAGCATAAAGTACATATAGGACAGAATGTAACATGGAAACAGATTTCTTGATGGGTATAGATTAAGCATAATGATCTATGAATACCAATAATTGCCACAAGGTTATTATCTTAGCTCTTGGAGGTCCAGGTGTACCACACTCTGAGAGGGTGCTACACATTTAATTTTTTCTCTTAAGAGGACTGAGGCTTTCTTTCTTTCTTTTTTTTTTTTTTTTTGGCCTTTGTTATTCTTGAGCTTCATATAGTCTGTGAGTTGTTTCTGGGGTGTTCAGAGCTTTCTGGGGTTAGTATCCAATTATCAGTAACTACATATTATGTCTGTTCTTTTGTGACTGGGTTATCTCACTTAGGATGATATTCTCTAGATGCATCCATTTTCTGAGGGATTTCATAAAGTCATTGTTTCTGATAGCTGAGTAGTACTCCATTGTGTAAATATACCACAATTTTTGTATCCATTCATCTTCTGAAGGACATCTGGGTTGTTTCCAGCTTGTGGCTATTATAAATAGAGCTGCTATGAACATTGTGGTGCATGTGTCTTTGTTGTATGTTGGAGCATCTCTGGGGTAAATGCCCAGAAGTGGAATAGCTGGGTCTTCAGGTAGTGCTATGTCCAATTTTCTGAGGAACCTCCAGACTGATTTCCAGAGTGTTGTACCAATTTACAACCCCACCAACAGTGGAGAAGTGTTCCTCTTTCTCCTCATTCTCACCAGCATCTGGAGACAGGAATTCTTAACTATGTACTTTACAAACACCAACATTGTAAAACAGACCCAGATGCATCAAATCAATCAGGAAGTGAATCTCAACTAATCCTTGCAATAAACAAAACTAATTATTAACACAGTTAGTAATCTGCTTATTCTTCATTGAGAAATATAAACTGGAGCAATTTGCATAAATAAAGTTGATGGCAAGCCAAAATTTTAGTTTCAGTGGCTCCATCTATTTCTCTTCCCACTCCTATGTCTGTCTGTTGTCCCATCCTACACACGTGTGACCTAGTTAGTCCCTAACTACATCAAGTCATCGCCATCCTCACTCACACTCTGAATTTTTTTTTTATTTCATTGCCATTTCACACAGAAAACTCCCTGAAACACTATACTATTTAAAATCTCTTATCTATACTTATAAGCCCATACTTACCAGCCCAACAAGAATACTCATTTGTCCTAGTTTGGTTTTCATTGGCCAAAACTAATTTGAAAAGGAAAGTGTGTATTCAGCTTATCACTTGTGGTCAATCACCATGGGATTCATGGGCAGAAATTTAAAGTGGCTTCTTTGGAGACTCGGGGTATAATAATGTTTTGGTGGGCAGATAAGTGAAAGAAAGTTTTGCTGAAGCAGACACAGGTGAAAGAATATTTTGCTATAGCACACACGTGAAAGGATACATGAGGATTAGAAAGAATATAAATATAATCCCACAGACACTGGGAGCTTGAGCATGGTACTCCACCTTGGTAGGCTCCTCTGGTGACATGCATGTATTGGTTTGCCTTATATTTAATTGCTGAGCTTCACTTGTGGTGACTTCATAGAAAGAAACTCAAAGAATTTCTCATGAAGTTCCTGTCACCTCTTGCTGCTTCCTTAGACTTCAACTAATTAGCAGAGCCTGGCTATCTCTTCTGGATTGAACTGCCCTTTCTTAATTTGTGTCTGGTATCTTCCAAGTGTACTGGACTGCAGCTACTCATTAATACTTGGTGATTGCTAGTGGACTGGACGGAGAACAACAAGGATCCAAATCACACTAAAGAATTATTCTATACAGTTCTATTTCCCTGTTTCCTAATAACCTTTCTTTTCCACTAACTTTGGTGGGCTAGAAGAGAGGTTGAACCTTTATTAAAGTAGGTTGAGAAAAATGTATGCCTACAGAAACTCAAGGCAGGAGCTTAAATTAGAAACCACTGACGGAGCAGCGCTTATTAGCTTGTTCCTTCAAGCTCCCCCTCAGCCAGCTTTCCTATACAGAACCCATTGGCAGAGAGGTGGCACTGCCTACAGTGGGCTAGGACCTGCTACCTCAGGTAGGAATCAAGATGATACCTCACAAATATGTTCGCAAAGCAAAACCGGTGGAGGCAATTCATCAATTGTGTCTTCGTGGGTGGGTCAAGTAGACAACTGAGATTCACCATCACACTCTTCTTCTGAAAAGCTTATCCTCCCATTCCTCTCCTCTATGTTTTCATGATACATTTATTGCATGTCCATTACAAACAGATACTATAAGCAAACACTTGCTACATTCAAGTGGCTGTATTTCTCAGTATCTCCTATTTGTTTGTTAGTATAATAGTCTGCATTCTAGTCTGCTTTAATTCAGCTCTAGTTTATGCTTGCTGCTCCCAGAATAAATATTGTCCAATACTTCCATGGCTTTCAAATGATTGTGTGTATTTAGTTATGAATGATATGGTCACACTATTAATTAGCATTTTGACAGTCAAACCTGTGTCTTATTCATTCATGTAATCTCAGTACCCCATTGTACTATGTGTAGAATATTTGATTAATAATCATGCAACAATAAGCTATAGAACCAAGTGGTTCTGATGAAAAATGTGTATTTTCCTTTTGTTTGCTCTCTTATCAAAATTGAGATGCCAAGAAAGGAAAGAACCACTCTTTAGTATCTTCCCCTCTTCAGCTCATATCTATGAATAATGGAGCCCCAAACCAGACTTAAGGAATCAGAAACCTCATTTTAACTGTGGAGATTTTGTTGGTTAGTTAGGTTTTTTGGGGAGGCTGGAAATTGAGTTTGGGGTTTCAGAGTTTGTTTATGGGTGTGGGGATTTGTTTTGCATGTTTGGGGTTTAGAGGTTTGTTTTGGGGTTTGTGGGTTGGAGTTTTGTGGGTGTTGGTTTGGGGTTTGGGGTTTTGGATTGAGGTTTTGGGTTTGGAGGTTTGATTTGAGGTTTTGGGTTTGGGGTTTTGGGGGGTTGTTTTGGGGTTTGGGGTTGTTTGGGTGGTTGGGATTGGGTTTAGGGTTCTGGAGTTTTGTTTTGGGGATTTGAATTTGGGTTTGGGCTTTTGTGGTTTTGTTTTGGAGGTTGGGGGTCTTGGGGTTTTGTTTTTGGAAGGTGGGCCTGGCTTTAGAGTTTTGAGTTTTTGTTTTGTGGGTTTGGTTTGGTGTTTGGGGCTTTGTTTTGAGGGTCTGAGGTTGGGTTTGGGGTTTTGTTTGGGGGTTTGGTATTAGTGTTGGGTTTGGGGGATTTTGTTTTGGGGGTTGGGGTTCGGATTTGGGTTGGGGTTTTGTTTTGGGGGTTGAGTTTGTGTTTGGGGTTCTGTTTGTCTTGGGTAGTTAGGGTCGGATTTTGTCTTGGGGTTGTGGTTGGGTTTGGGGGCTCTGAGCTTGGGGTTGTGGCCTTGGAGGCTTAGGCTTGAGGGCTTGGGTTTGGGTTGGGGGCTTGGCCTTGGTTTAGTTTGGATTTTTCTTTGCATTGTTTTATAAGAGACAATGAAATAAAGAATACATGATAGAGATCTCGGGTTTGGGAGTCTAGGATTTTGCTTTGGGGATTGGGTTTGGGATTTTGTTTTTGGACTTTAGGGTTGCATTTGGGGCTTTGTTTTGGAGGGATGGGGCTGGATTTAGGGGTTGGGGCTTTGTTTAGGGAAGTTGGGGTGGGTTTGGGGTTTTGTTTTGGGGGCTCAGAGTCAGGTTTCGGTTGGGGTTGCAGTTTTGCTTGGGTTTGGAGTTTTGTTTGTCTTGGGGATTGGGGTATGGGTTTTGTTTGTCTTCGAGGTTGTTGTTGGGTTTGGGAGCTTGGGCTTGGGAGCTTGGGTTTAGTTTTGGGCTTGGGCTTGGGGGCATGGGCTTGGTTTAGTTTGGATTTTTGTTTGTTTGTTTTCTGAGATGGAATGAAATGAAAAGTACATGATAGATATCTGAGGTTTGGGCTTCTGGGATTTTGTTTTTGGGGTTGGGTTTGGAGTTTGGGGGTTTTGTTTGGGGGCTTGGGGGTTGTTTTGGGGATTTGGTCTGCCTTTGGGATTTTGGAGTTTTGTTTTGGGGGGTTGGGGTTGGGGTTTGGTTTGGGATTTTTGAGGGGGCAGGGTCGGGGTTTTGTTTTGGGAGTGGGGTTGGGATTTTCTCGTCTTGGGGGTGGGGTTGGAGGTTTTGTCTTGTGGGTTGGGGTTGGGTTTTGGGGCTTGGGCTTGGGCGTTGGGGCCTGGGCTTGGATTTAGGAGCTTGGGCTTGGTTTGGGGGACTTGGGCTTGGTTTAGTTTGGATTTTTGTTTTATTTTCTAAGATAGAATGAAAGGAAGAATACATGGTGGGGATCTCTAAAATACTTAACCAACTGGAAGATGAGCTTCATCTGGTGGAAATGGTGCCCTTGGACCAAAGCCAAAAGTATGTTCTCATTTGAGCCCTAATAAGTTCCACAATACTTTCTGACACTATCTTTTCACTATATTTGTGACACTTCAGAAATTTCTGAGGCCTAGAAACTTTGTTTCTCTGTCTTGACATCTGAAAATAAGGAAGCTAGGAGAAGGTCATATTCCAAATCTTTTCTAATTTTGACATTTACAAATGACCCAGATATGAGAGGTCAGAGATCGATGCAAAAGCAACAGGTTTATTGCTGTACCAGCATGCTGGAGCCAACTTACATCCAGTGGAGGGGTTACCCTGAGCTATCCATTAGTACAATTTTTATACATTTTGTAAAGAGTGGGGTATAGCAATGGTGATTGGGCATGCAAGCACTGATGAGTTTAGTTGACCTTTAAGGTGATTTGCTGCTACCAATGTGGGCCACATCAAGGCCTTTGACCTACATTCCAGGGGTTGTTGTTAGATAAGAATGGGACACCTCTTTTTGGGAGGAATGGCTGCTGTTATATAAGGATAGGACATCTATTCCTGGGAGGAAGGGCTGCTGTTAGATAAGAATGGGACACCACTTCCTGGGAGGAAGAGCTGCTGTTGCATAGGGTGGAACATTTCTTCCTAGGAGGAGAACCTGTTTGGCACCCTGGAGAAGTCCCAGGAACTGTGGTTAGATAAGATTGAAGCATTCCTTCCTGGAGGGGAAGGGTTACTTGGCACCCTGAGGCTGGTGGAAAATTACTAGCTTTTTATTTCAAGATAACATCAGTATCTTTACTGCTTCCAACCTCTCAGCCAAGACCTCATGGCCATGGCTGAAATGATTAAAGCACTATTTCAAGGGAACTTGAAATTCTTTGAAACTGTTATGATACAAATGTTCAGTTTTGAAAATACCTACTGTGCCTGACATAAGCCCTTATTACAAATGTTTTTCAATGTGGTGAACATAAGATGAATTCTTAGAACAATTTTAAACAAAGTTGTAAAATACGCTAATATTTTGATCTATGTGTTTAAAAAAAAGATACAATTAAGAGCTGAAAATGGTGACAGATGCTTACAACCTCAGCAGTCAAGAGAAAAGAGGCAGGAAAATCCAGAATTCAAGATCATACTCAGCAATGCAGTGAGTTTGAAACCAGCCTAAATTACATAAGACCCTTGCCTCAAAGACAAATTAAAATCAAGATTCTGACGACTACCTCTGGGCTGGGATCTCCAGAATGTCCATTTCTAATGACATCTAATGCTAATGCTGTTAGGCCAGGCACATTTATGGAGAAAATCTCAGTTATTACTTGAGATCCACCCAAAGATAATAATCTATGAGAAAATAAAGAGAAAAGCAAACATATAAAGATGTTCAAGACAAAACACACCCATGAACATAATTTTAGCCTATACCTACTTTAGTATTATGTCTTGTTTTCTTTCCGGAACTATCTATCCTCTTGGTAAGGGCCTTTGTTTTCTTAGATACCCTGTACACAGCTGGAAAAAGATGCTTTGTTCAGTCTTTTCTTCCTCTGTTTGTGCTTGTATGTTACTCATAGGTCTCAGTACCCCTAAAAACACGTCCTAATTTAGCATCAGCTGCAAATTTAATTATTGCTTTGTGTAACCCTTCTGTACAGCACTGAGAACAACAGTAATTAAAGGCACAGACCAACCTATTCTGTTTCTTGCTCCAGTCCTGACTGTCATTACTGGCTTGAACTCTTGGAAGTTCTTAGCAGATTCTAAACTCTAAATAAAATTCTACTTGCATAAGTTGAAATTTTGTATTCTTTACATCAACAAAACATTCAGGATTTAAGAGACTCTACCTTAACTTATTCCAAGGTACTTTTGCTGGTAATTCTTCAGTGTTTACAGGCTTGTTGAGTAGCCTAAATAATGTAAACATTTGCCTATCAAATGACCAAGCCATAGAAACATTGACTTTTTGCCTCTCACTGTAACCTAGCTCTATCTTCTACCACCACAGCCAAACTCATGCTTCCCATCCAAAGCTCTAGAGCCAAAGAATCTCTCAAAATCTGATCAAGGTAGTTAGTTGGCTCCAAAATAGAAGTAGATGGAATACTGTACAGTGTAGAAATCTATTAAGGGCAATATTTCATGGATGAGTGAACCCTGAAAGCTCTGCCAACTCATTCATATGATATTTTCACTAGAAAAAAATCCTCTGTATATCACTTCTCCACAACCCAAAGTATTTTGTCACACAATTCATCTTTACAACCTATTCAAATTCATCAAGGTTAATGGTGACCTTCTTTGAAGATTTTCACTTGAAGAATGACTACAACCTGATTAATCAAATCCTGAAATTCCTCTCTAAAATCAATAAAATAAAAAAACTCTTTAAGTGGCATTCAGGTGTCAGTATTTCAGACTTCTCAGACAATTCCAATGTGTAGTAGCCAAGATTGAGAATTGTTCAATCTGATTTCAATTTGTTTTGCCTATTCAAGTTGACTTGTCTAAATTAATTCATCTGAGCCCTTATCTAAGGTGATTCTCTTCACTGAGAGTCTAGGTAATTTGAGAAAGAGAGAAATATTCACTTGTATAGCACTCTTAGGAGAAGGGCAAGATATGTGGAAAGGTATTTTAGACTAGAGAAAAGGAGAGAAATAGATGTAGCTGAACAAGAGGGGAAGATATTAAAAGGAGTTTCAGGTCTGCATTTTTAATGCTTGAGCCATCTTACTATCTAGATATATTACTTGTTTTTCACGTTACGATAATCAGGAACAACTAAGGGATGAAATGTTTATTCTGGATTACAGTTTAAGAAGGGATGAGCTCTATCTTGGAGATGGAGGCATGGCAAAAAGAGCCTTAGGCACTTGGTTACTTTGTATATATCCACAGTCAGGAAGCAGAAAACTGAAAGGAAATGGGACTAGGTTATACAATCTGTAGTCTACAGGCTCCTCCCTAGTGACCCACTTTCTCCTGTAAGGTTCTACCTCCCCAAGGTTTCACAGCTTTTCACTAGCTGGGGACCAAGTAGGCAGCACACATGAGCCTAGTTGGGGACATCACATACTTGTTCACACTAACTAAGAAGCTTCTCACTTTAACTTTAGCTCTTCTTTGTCATGAGGAGATGTTCAGGATCATATTTACTGAATTTAGTTTGGTATTGTTTTTTTAATTAAAAGATTGGCTGGTAGTCTACTAGACTGCTGTGGCACCGATAATTGTACTCTCTACAAATTTCACATTGAAATTCAATCCAAGGGCTGGGGTTATAGCTCACTGGGACAGCACCTGCTTAGCTTGTCTGTGGCTCAGCTCTCAGTGCCACAAATCCATAATAATGATGATGATAACCACAACATTGATGATGAAAGAAAAGCCACTTAATTCCCAAACTTCAATATTAAGGGATGATTAGATCTTGGGTGTTGTCAATCACACATGATACATTTTATAGGGTTTGATGGGACAAGTGACTCATTCTATTCCTTCTGTTATAGAAGGCTCAGAACTCATTCCTCTAAGAAGATGCCACAAGGTGCCATATCAGAAGTGCAGGCTTGGTGAGTCTTTGAGCTTAGACTTTCCGCCTTCCTGAACTATTAGAAATACATGACCCTTGTGTACACATCCTCCAGTCTCAATTATATTGTTATAGTCACACAAATAAACTAAGGCCTAGGATTAACATTGGACTTGCAATCATGAAACACTGTTTTTGAAGAAATTGTCAGCATTCCACTGAAACATTACCCACCTTACCCAGGTGAAGCCAGGGGCTCATGAGCACCAAACTAATCATTTTGTTGCTAGAAGCCAATTATCACCCAGACTTCCTCTTTAGCCCGGATCACTGCTCTCAGGAGTATTACTTGGAAAGAAGATTGAGGAAGGAAATGTGACTGGGCCAGCACATTTACAAGCCAGCTGAAACAATACCCCAAGTACAGGACTCTAACTTCAAAGACAAAGCTGATTTCTGCATGCATTCAGCTGTGGCCTTTTTGTTTAAAGATAGCTGTGCATTTCAAAGCATTTCCCTTAGGAGATCCTAACAACAACAAGACTGTCTCTAAGGCCCCATCAGCATTGCTTGCTTTGGTTCCTGTTATGGATTGAATTTCGTGACTTCAAGCCTTAACCTCACATTGCCCAAGGGAAAAAATGATTGTATTTGGAAATAAAGCTGATGTAGATGTAATTATTTAAGATGGTTCCTACTCTAAAATTGCTGCTTTCCTTATAAAAAGGGAGGATTCTAGATAAGCCCCCACAAGAATACCAGGCTAACATGATTGTGGTGATGGGGCTGGTGCTTCCATCATGCAAGAAATGCTAAAGGTTTCCCCAAACCATGAGAATTATGACAGAACCATTAAACAAGATTATAAATGAAAATTAAAGAGCAGCAACAGTGTGACCTCCAACATGTATTCTCTAGCACTGTGTGATAATAGAGAAATGTTACAGTGCTTCATTATGACATCTATAGCAAGCTAGTCCAGTTTCTAGGACATGCAGATCTATGCAAAGAGATTGACCTTAAATGATTATCTGTGCTCAAATGTCACATTTATTCTTCTGAGGTTCACTTAAAAACAGATTTATTTTATATATAGTCAAATAGTCAAGTGTGTGCGTGTGTATGACAGGGAGAGAGAGAGAGAGAGAGAGAGAGAGAGAGAGAGAGAGAGAGAGAGAGAGAGAGAGAGAGAGAGAGAGGAGAGAGAGCCTTATGTGGAAGCCCACAGATGCCAGGAGTGTGAGATTCTCCAGAGCTGAAGTAATAGGCAGTTATAAGCCACCTACCACTGGTGTTGGGGATCAAACTTAGGTCTTCTGAAGAGTAATATGTACTCCTAACCACTAAGGCAGCTCCCTGAGATTTACTTTTGATCCTATTTTCTTCATCCCTAGACCCACTAGTCACTTCACTTGCTAATGTGTTTCTGTATTTAGAGGTTAATGGCTTAGCAACTTGGAGCTAGTGCCAGGCTGGGATGAATATTAGCTCTGTGACTCTGAGGAAGGGTTACTTAATCTCTATGTATCTCAGTTTCTTCATGTCTGGATGGGAATAAGAGTAGTACCTTTGCAAAAGCTCAGGTAAGAATTGAGTTAATGTGGATGATACAGCTGTAAAAGTACTATGCAAATGTTATTCTTAAGCACAAAAAGATATTGCTAATTTTACTCAACATTGCACATCTAATGCTCACTAAATGGTGACTGCTTTCATGAGCCCAATGGATTAATACTTTCATCTACTAAGATCTCTGGGTAAAAAGTCCACTGAGGCTGGTCCATCATTCAGAGATTAGAAAACACTGACTCATTAACATACTTCACCAATCATTCCAGAGATGAACGCTTAGAAATTCTGCATTACTTCAAGCCTTTGCACTAAAGCACACAACATTTGGTTTCCTGCTCACCTACACAAAAAGGCTTGCAATTTAACTTGAGCAAGTAACAAAGACTACAAATTCATATTTAGTTCATCTTAATTTGAGAAACAAATGACAGAATTTTTGAGTTATTTTTTCATGTTTATAAAAATTTCATGAGTGTCTGAACTTGCCACTTGTTTTTAAATTTACATTCACATTGTCCTAAGTACTCATTAATATTTCTTCCAAAAGTTTTCTAGCTAAGATATATACATTCAGCCTATGTAACTAGATGAATGAAGAAAACAGATGTATTGTCTGTTAAAAGGGAAAAACAATTTTAAGAAAAATGGCTTACTTCATCAAAGTCCCAATACCTTTTCTCTCAAAAGAGACCCATGGGACCACATTAGAACTCTGGCTGACACAAGTGACAGAAGTCTTTCCAAAGCTGTAATCTTGAGAAAGCCTGCTTGGGAGGAAATGTCCTAGTGCTGCATAACTTGAAGCTAAATTAATGATTTATTAATAATGTTCATAAAACATTTTCTGACTATTGGGGGCTAGAGAGAAGGCTCAGAGGTTAGGAGCAAGTACTGCTCTTCCAAGAGTTGAGTTTCTACCACCCACATTGGATGGCTCACAACTGCTTATATCTCCAGCTCCAGGGATTCTGACACCTCTGACCTCTGAGGGCCTCTGAGCTCATGTGCTCATATCATCCAGTACATATACTTAAAAATAATAAAAATACATGCTTAAGAACATTTTGTCTCATAATTTGTGAAAGTCAAATGCAGCATAGATTGACATAGTTAGCATTTACTAACACACACACACACACACACACACACACAGAGAGAGAGAGAGAGAGAGAGAGAGAGAGAGAGAGAGAGAGAGAAACAGTATCAGCCCCTTTCAATTATATAGCAAAAAATATAATGCATGACCACAAAAATGTAAATAACAATAAATAAATAACAATAAATAAACACAGAGTTCTGTGACTCTTGGTGCTTGGAATGTTCTTTGTCATGATATCACACCTACTGGTTACTAAATCCTTCCCAGGACCACTGTTGGGTCTCTTAGGTCTCAGTGACCCCCTTCTCCACTATTGCTCTGCCAGGATGCTGAGCTGCTAGAGCAAGTCCCTATGTGAATTTGTGTCATTACCCAGCTGGCTGCACAATTTGCTCAGCACCTAGAGCAAAATGCTAGAAACTGTAGTGAGCAGAAAAACACTGGTAAATTAAAGAAAGACATGTGACCAATATGACAGGAAGATTGCTGAACCCTCTGACTGCTCTAGGGAAAGGGGATTAAATGGGAAGAGTTGGAGAAACAGTCATATAGTTGGAATAGGAACCACAGGATTACTAAAATCCTGAAAATAGGACTGGGTTTGCACTCAACTTCAGGGCTACAAAGTATATCTATCATTATTAAATCTACTAAGAGTACAGTGAACCAGATATGCATGTCCTGTTACCTTTGGCATCATCTCGGGCTCTTGAGCCATAGAACTACTACATGATAAACTGAACAAACTCTCTGAAATTAGCATCCTAGGGCATGGCATGGTTGGTGGAGGATACAGTGTGAGGGGAAACGTAGTGACAGCCTACATAAGTGGACTCACAATATTGGGGGCTTAGAATATGGGAATTGAACTATTTATGGGACACTTAAGAAAAGCCTAACATGATATACATGAATAAAAGCCATGATATACATGACAATAAAGTGCCAGGAGCTGACAGAATTAAGAAATTCCCTTAGCCTGAGTAACGCCATTTTACACAGATCTCAGCCTACATTTCTGTTTCCCACAGTAAAGGCTTTTTCCAAGAAATTGGGTGATCTCACTTTGATCAGGTAGCTAGCTGAGTAGAACAGTCACCCAGACAACGGATCCTCCTTGGCAGAACATTCCCTCCTGCACCTAGGTTGTCCCCCTCCTCAAGTAATCTTCACAAAGGGTATTGTGAGAAATCCTTTCACTGGAAAACTCCCTTGGTTCCATACATTACTTTCCCATGCCTTATTTCCTTCTACCACCTGTATAAAACTAGCATGTAAAAAAATAAAAATTTGTCAGCTTGATCGGAACACTTGACTTTCTGGCCGTCTTTGAGCCTCTTGTTCCTCCATTCTCTCCTAGGTGATCCCAGATTCCTGGTGACTGTCCTGAAGAAATCACAAAAGGAGACAACCCTGAGGATGTAAAACTTAGGAAAGACATCAGGAGTCATAGATGCAAGCATCACCAACAGAATACAAGAGATGAAAGAGAGAATCTCAGGAACAGAAGATACCGTAGAAATCAGACACAACAGTGAGAGAAAATTCAAAAATCAAAAAGATTTTAACCCAGAACATCCAGAAAAACTAGGACACAATGAAAAGACCAAACCTAATGATAACCAGTGTAGAAGAGAATAAAGGTTCCCAATTAAAAGGCACGATAAATATCTTCAACAAAATTAGAGAAGAAATGTTTTCTAACCTAAAGAAAGAGATGACCATGAACATAGGAGAAGCCTACAGAACTCCATATAGATAGAACAGAAAAGAAATTCTTCCCGACACATGACAGTAAAAACAACAAATTTTCAAAACAAAGAATGAATACAAAGAGAAGTAAGAGAAAAAGAACGGGTAACATATAAAGGAAGACCAATGAGAATTACACCAGATTTCTCAACAGAAGCTATAAAAGCTAGAAGATCCTGGACTGATGTTATACAGACTATAAGAAAACACAAATGCTAGCCCAGATTACTATATCCAGTGAAGCTATCAATTACTATATATGGAGAAACTAAGATAATCCAAGACAAAAACAAATTTGTACAATATCTGTTCACAAAACCAGCACTACAAAGAATAATAGATGGAAAACTCTACCACAAAGAGGGAAACTTCACACTAGAAAGATCAAGAAACTAATCTTGTGACTCGACAAGGCTGCCCACTCTCCCCCTACCTATTCAACATAGTACTGGAAGTCCTGGCTGGAGCAATTAGAGAGCAAAAGGAGATCAAGGGGATACAAATCAGAAAGGAAGAGATAAAAATATCACTCTTTGCCGATGACATGATAGTGTACTTAAGTGACCCCAAAAATTCCACCAGAGAACTCCTACAGCTGATAAACAAGTTCAGCAAAGTGGCTAGATACAAAATTAACTCAAACAAATCAGTAGCCTTCCTATATTCAAAGGACAAACATGTGAAGAAAAAAAATTAGGGAAAAGGTATCCTTCACAACCGTCACAAAAACTATGAAATACCTTGGTTTGACTCTAACTAAGCAAGTGAAGGACCTGTATGACAAGAACTTCAAACCTCTAAAGAAGAAAATTGAGGATGACCTCAGAAAATGGAAAGATCTCCCATGCTCATGGACTGGAAAGATCAACATTTTAAAAATGGCCATCCTACCAAAAGCAATCTACAGATTCAATGCAATCCCCATCAAAATTCCATCACAGTTCTTCATGGAATTGGAAAGATCAATGTGCAATTTCATATGGAATAACAAAAGACCTAGAATAGCTAAATCCATCCTCAACAACAAGAAAACATCTGCGGGAATCACTATCCCTGACCTCAAGCTATATTACATGGCAATTGTGCTGAAAATTGCATGGTATTGGTACAGAAATAGGCATGTGGATCAATGGAATAGAATAGAAGATCCAGAAATGAGCCCTCATGTATATGGTCACCTGATTTTTGACAAAGGAGCCGTAAACTTTCAGTGGAAAAAGGACAGCCTATTCAACAAATGGTGCTGTTCCAACTGGCACTCAGCATGCAAAAGAATGAAAATAGACCCTTTCTTATCTCCTTGTACAAAGCTCAAGTGTAAGTGGATCAAAGATATCCACATTAAACCAGATACACTGAAACTATTAGATGAGAAAGTAGGGAAAACCTTAGAACACATAGGCACAGGAGAAATTTTTCTGAACAAAACACCAATGGCTCAAGCTCTAAGGTCAAAGATTAACAAATGGGAAATAATGAGATTGCAAAGTTTCTGTAAGGCTAAGGACATTGTCAAGAAAACAAAACGGCAGCCAACAGAATGGGAAAAGATTTTTACCAACTCCACATCAGATAGAGGCCTATTATCCAAGGTATACAAAGAACTCAAAAAGCTAGACACCAGAGAATCAAATAACCCTATTAAAAAATGGGGTACAGAGTTAAACAAAACGTTCTCAGTTGAGGAATATCGAATGGCTGAGAAACATCTGAGGAAGTGCTCGACATCCTTAGCCATCAGAAAAATGCAAATCAAAACAACCCTGATATTCTACCTCACACCAGTCAGATTGGCCAAGATCCAAAACTCAGATGACAACAGATGCTGGCGAGGTTGCGGAGAAAGAGGAACACTTCTCCACTGTTGGTGGGGTTGTAAACTGATACAACCACTCTGGATATCAGTCTGGCGATTCCTAAGAAAATTGACATAATACTACCTGAAGACCCAGCTATTCCACTTCTGGGCATATACCCCAGAGATACTTTAATACACAACAAAGATATATGCACCACAATGTTCATAGCAGCTCTATTTATAATAGACAGAAGCTGGAAAGAACCCAGATGTCCTTCCGAAGATGAATGGATACAAAAATTGTGGTACATTTACACAATGGAATACTACTCAGCCACCAGAAACAATGACTTAACCAAATTCTTAAGAAAATGGCTGCATCTAGAGAATATCATTCTGAGTGAGATAACCCAGTCACAAAAGAACAGACATAATATGCAGTCACTGATAGTAGGATGCTAACCCCAGAGGCTCGCACTGCCCCAGAAACAACTCACAGACTGTATGAAGTCGAATAAAAAAAGAAAACAAAACAAAACAAAAAAAATAGTCATGCTCAATCCTTACCCACCAAGAACACATTGACAAATTCCGTGTTGTACCCTGTATTACATGTACTGTCTGCTCATTGTTAAAAAAAAAAAAAAAAAAGTACTGATAAAAATGTATAATTTTATGCAAAAAATGCTTAAAATCTCTACATTTATCTTTGTTTTGTAAAATAAAGTTGTTGAAGAAAAAAAAGAAACTAATCTTGTAACAAACACCAAAGAAGAAAAACACACAAACATAATTCTAACTCTAACAAAAATAACAGGAAACAACAATCATTATTCCTTAATATCTCAACGTAGATGGACTCAATTCCCCAATACAAAGACATAGACTATCAGACTGGATACATAAACAGGATCCAGCATTCTTTTTGCATACAGGAAACTCATATAAATAACAAACACAGACACTACCTCAGAGTAAAAGGTTGGGGAAAAAATTTCCTAGCAAATAGTCTCAAGAAACAGCTGTAATAACTATCTTAATAATGAATAAATCAACAAAAAGTCATCAAAGAACACAAGGAAGAAAATGTTTTACTCGAGAAAGGAAAAAAAAAAGTCTGTAAGGATGAACTCTCAATCCTGAACATCTATGCTACAAATACAAGGGCACCCACATCTGTGAAAGAAACCCTACTAAAGCTCAAAGCATATATTGCAAAACACACAATAATAGTGGGAGACTTCAACACCCCACTCTCATTGATGAACAGATGATGGAAACAGAAACTGAACAGAGACATTTAAACTAACAGAAGTTATGAACCAAATGGATTTAACAGACATCTACAGAATATTTCATCTTCAAACAAAAGAATATACCTTCTTATCAGCACCTCCCGGAACCTTTTCCAAATCTGACCAGATACTCTGTCACAAAACAGGCCTCAACAGATACAAGAACATCAAAATAATCTCATGCATCCTACCAGATCACCATGGACGAAGGCAGGTCTTCAATAACAACAAAAATAACAAAAAGCCCACATACACATGGAAGACTACAGTGCTCTACTCAATGATAGCTTGGTCAAGGAAGAAATAAAGAAATAAATAAAAGACTTTTTAGAATTTAAAGAAAATAAAGACACAACATACCCAAACTTATGGGATACAATGAAAGTGGTGCTACGAGGAAAACTCATAGCTCTGAACATTGTCAAAAAGAAACTAGAGAGAGCATTCACTAACAGCTTGGCAGCACACCTGAAAGCCCTAGAACAAGAAGAAGCAGATACACCCAAGAGGAGTAGATGGCATGAAATAATCAAAATCAGAGCTGTAATCAGCCAAACAGAAACAAAAAGAGCTATATAAAGAATCAACAAAATCAAGAGCTGGTCTTAAAAAAAAATCAGAAAGATAAATAAACCTGTAGCCAGACTGACTAGAAGGCACAAAGAAAGTATCCAAATTAACAAAATCAGAAATGAAAGGAGACATAACAACAGAAACTGAGAAACTTCAAGAAATCATAGGATCCAACTACAAAAGCCTATAATCAACAAAACTGGAAAATCTAGAGGAAATGGATAATTTTCTAGACAGATACCAAATACCAAAGTTAAATCAGGATCAGATAAACCATCTAAAGAGCCTCATAACTCCTAAAGAAATAGAAGCAGTCATCAAAACAGAGGGAACACTACCCAACTCATTCTTCAAAGCTACAATTATGTTCATACTTAAACCACACAATGACCCTACAAAGAAAGAGAACTTTAGACCAATTTCCCTCATGAACATTGATGCAAAAATACTCAATAAAATTCTTGCAAACCGATTTAACATGAAGACCCAGCTGTACCACTTCTAGGCATATACCCAAAACAATTTCCAACATTTAACAAAGACACATGCACAATCATGCTTATAGCAGCCTTATCTATAATAGTCAGAAGCTGGCTAGAACCCAGATGTCCTTCAACAGAGGTTTGGATACAGAAATTGTGATACATATACACAATGGAGTACAACTCAGCTACCAAAACAATGAGTTCATGAAATTTCTAGCCAAATGGATGGAATTTGAAGCTATCATCCTGAATGAGGTAACCCAGTCACAAAAGAACACATATTGTATGTACTCACATATGGATGTGTCCTCAGAGCCTCTCCTAGAGTCATATATAGATACAGAGGAGGATGCTTGCAGCTAAACATCAGACTGAACATGCAGACCCCAATTAAAGAGGTAAAAAAGGGACTGAAAGAGTTGAGATGTTTGCAACCTCGTGGGAAGAACAACATTATCAACCAGCCAAGGCACTGAGGTGGAAAGGGTGATTGGGAGAGGGGCATCTTCATGGAATCAACTTGAGGGGGAAAAGGGAGAGGATTAGGGAGGAGGGTATAACATTTGAAATGTAAATACAGATAATATCCAATAAAATTGGGGGGAAGTCAAACAAGTGGATACTAGCCTAGAAAGCTGGGAATACCCAAGAAACCATCCACAGAACTTAGAAAGCTCAAAGAGAAGAAAAGCCAGAAAGTGCATGCCTCAGTCTTTCTTAGAAGGAAAAACAAAACTTTCATGGGAGTAAATAAAGGGATAAATAGAGGATCAGGGATTGGAGAAAAGATCATCCAGAGACTGCCTCACCTGGGGATAAACCCCATATGCACCCAATAAACCCAAGCACTATTTCTGAGGCTAAGTAGTGCTTACTGGTAAGAACCTGATATGGAGGCCTCCTCAGAGGCTCTGCCAGAGCCATACTGATATAGAGGAAGATACTTGCAGCTAACCATCAGACTGAACATGAGGACCCCAATGAAGGAGCTATAGAAAGTGCTGAAGTAGCTGAAAGGGTCTGCAACTCTATCGGAAGAACAAAATTTTCAACTATCCAAACCCACCACAATTCTCAGGGACTAAAACACCAACAAATGAGTTTGCATGGAAAAACTCATGGCCCGAGGTACATATACAGCAGAAGATAGCATTTTCTGACATCAGTGGGAGGAGAGGCCTTTGGTCCAGTGAAGGCTCATTTTCCCAGTGTAGAGGAATGCCAAGGTGCTGAGGTGGGAGAGGGAGCACCCTCATGGAGGCAATGGGATGTGGTAGAGGGAGGGGGATGGGATTTTGGAAAAGGGATTACATCTGAAATGTAAATGCAGAGAATTTCCAATAAAACATTGGGGAGAATAAATAAAGTTGAATCTATAAATCGCAGTATATACAAAAATGCTATTATCATGGGCCTAAAATATATCAGATAGTACTGTAAAATTTGTAGAGGAAAACATGGGTATGCATTTTCATTACTTTGGGTTAGGCAATGCTTTCTTATATGCAGAGAAAGTGAAAAGAGACAAGTACGTTAGACCCTTCTTTAAAAAAAAAAAAAAACTCCAAAAAAATTATGAAAAAAGATGAGTCCCCTTGAATTGAAAATGTGCCTATGAACTTTATACCTTATGAGAGACTTATAAGTAGAAAATTTAAGGAATTTTTCCAAAGAAACAATAAAAAATTCTCTTCTCTTCTCTTGACCCCAACCCCTGTCCTGTCATTCTATTAAAACCTCTTCACATAAAAAAAAGTAAAAAGCCAATAATCCAATCAGTAAAACACATGATGCATTGGGTGTGAATACAAATAACCAATGATCAAATAAATAGTAACTATTAGGGAACATAAAACCAAAACTACAAGCATTCACAAACAAATTTATATACAGATATCGATAGTATTTATAATAGCTAGAAAGTATAAACAACTCAGAAGTCCATAAATGAGGAACAAGTAAACAAATATCTTGCATCTTTTAAATGGATTATTATTTGGCCCTAAAGAATGAAATATAGTTACAAACTGAATGAATTTGAAAACACTGTACCAAAGAAGCTATACCCATGCCCGGTGATACAGCCCTATATCCCTAGCTAGTCAGGACTCTGTGTCAGTGTGATCACAAGTTCACAGAAAGCTTGGGTTACAAAGTGAATTCAAGGAAAACCTGGACAACTGTTTGAGCCTGTCTCAAAATTTAAAACTTTCAAATCAAAGAGCTGTGGATATGTAGATCAGCGGTAGAGTGGTTGCTTATACTTGATTAAGCTCTAAGTTTAATCCTCACAGAAAGAGAGAGAAAAGCAGAAACAGAATGGAAGGAAAATGGAGGGAAAAAGAAAAAAAATATGTAATTTTATTTATATGAAATATTCAAAGTTGAGAAATCCAGAGACAAGAAGTAGATTGGTTGTTTTTAGAAGGATGGGGGAGTAAGTAACAGAAAACAACAAGCATGGGACTTATTTCATAGGTGCTAAAAATGTTCTGGAATTAGATAGTAGTGGTGGTTGCACAACCCAGATTGCTTTACAAGCCAAACAAAACGAATAAAACTCTAGGTTGCTGCCAGTAAGATGACTCATTGAGCAAAAGCACTTACCACATATGCCTCACAACTTGAGTTCAATGCCCAGAATCATAGTGAAGAGATAGAAGGAACTCAAAGATGTCCTCTGAACTGTATGTGTGAATATGTGGATCATTGCTTGAATGTTCCTGCCCACACAAAAGCACTCTTGAATGTACATATACATGCATGCACTTGCATGCATACCATATATACACAATATAAAATAAAGGACCTATTTAAAGGAACACTAAATTATATAATCCAGACAAACCCATGTTTGTTTTATGATGTATAAAGAATAACTAGCTAGGTAGTGGTGGCCTGTGCCTTTAATCCCAGCACTCTGGAGGCAGAGGCAAATAGACCTCTAAATTCAAGGCCAGCTTGAATTCAGCAAGCTCCACCATAGCCAGGGGATACACAGAGAACCTCTGTCTTGGAGTTCAATGGGATAACTAAGCATTTTGGTATTATAGATTCTAACCAGTTCCAAAAACCAAATTTGGGCTATAAAAACAGGTTTCCCAGTTATTCCAGATTAAGTATTTGTTCCTATTTGTCTGCCTGTGCTAGTGAGCATTTTCTAACTGAGAGAATAATTTTAGATAATGGATTTAAAAGGAAGAATGCCCTCTGTGTTAGCTTATGGTTTCAGAGGATTCAGTCCATGATCATCTGACCCTGTTGCTTTAGACGATATGGCAAAACAGCCTGCTCATGCCAAGACAACGAGGGAGTAAAGGAAATTCACATTCTAACAAAGACCTGAGAGTCTCAAAATGAACCTGCAGCTTTGATAAGACACAACTTAGGTTTGTTTAGTTTTATATATATGAAGTGAAATAAAGTTAATGCCTTTTTCTGTCTCCTTTCTCCCTACTTCTTCATGTGGTTTATAAGAACCAAATAGGTGATAGTATATGATGTATTGGCAGAGGGTAAAACAAACAGTTGAGTGTGGAGATGGGTAGAATGGAGAGGAGAGAAGAGGAGAGGAGAGGAGAGGAGAGGGGAGGGGAGGGGAGGGGAGGGGAGGGGAGGGGAGGGGAGGGGAGGGGAGGGGAGGGGAGGGGAGGAAAGAAGAGGGGAGGGGAAAAGAGACTTTTAGGGAAAAAAATAACAGTAAGTTGGTATTCACAGTTTTTGTGGGGCTTCTGGCTACCTGCCTTTATCCTGCATCTGCAGCCAAGTCTAAGCATGACACCTGAAAAAGGCTCACAAAAGAAAACAGAGATAAAAGACATCTGTAGTGAACACAGTTGGTATCCTACTCAGAATCCTGCTGGCTAGTACAGTTCAAATCCCAGATACATGGTGTTAGCTGATAAAAACCCACAGCTGTCCCTTTCTTTAAAGAACTAACCTCCTACTGTTAGGGAAGAGGAAGTATATAAGGTGCACAGGGATGATAAGAGAGGACAATGGCAAAGCCTGAATAGGAGCAAAGTGATTTATATACATATGTAAAAGTATCACCTAGAAAGCAGTAATGTAAAAAACAAATGCTTTCAGCAAAATAAACTCTGGTAACATTTCCTTCCCCTGAGGGGTCAAATTCAGCCAGCGATTAATGGGGCAAGAATGAAAATACTTGAGGGCTAGGGTACCTCAGTGACAGAGTAACTATCTAGCATGGACTGGATAGTTACCACCTCTAGCACTGAGATGAAGGAATGAACTTCTGAGGGCTTCAAAAGGCCACATTCCTTCAAAGTGGGAATAAGCTTATGATACATTTCATAGCAGAAGCTTTTCACGGGCTAGGACTAAAGCTAGCCTCCCACTTCCAGTGGTCTCCTCAGGCTAACAATTAATCTTGTAATTACACAAGATTTAGACTTTTAGGCTTTTCTAAAGAAATCAATATGATATTATAAAATATACATTTGGTCTTCATCTCATATGTTGACACAAAGATGTTAATATTCTATGAATCATGAAATGGCATTTTCTTTGCTAGTGAATAACCCTGATTGCCTTTGAGCATAGCTAGCAGCCCCTGGTAGCTTCTGAATGGATATTAGTCATAGAAAAAAAAACCCAAAAACAAAACAAAAACAACAACAAACAAAAAACAGAGCAATAAGTAGAGAATTGAGATTTTTAGTGAAGAGGAGCTAAAGGTTATTGCTAAATGGTCAGTGATTTAATCAATCATGCTTATGTAAAGCATTTATATAAAATTTCAAGGAGACTGGGACAGATGGAGGGAGACTTCTAGACAGCTGAAATCATAGAAGTTCCTAGAAAGTGGTATGTGGGAGTTTCCTGCCCTTCCCATACATTATCCTATGTTTTCAGTTACATAATTTATAACATCTTTTAAAATAAGCCTGTAAATGCAAGTCACTTAAGTCTTATTAGCATCTCTAACAAGTAAAATCAGAGAAGATTGTCATAAGAATGCTGATTTAAAAATTAGTCAGTCCGAAGCATAGGCCAAACAACTGGGACTTACATTTAGCATTGAAAGTGAATGGTTTTGAGACTTCAGTCTGTGGGATGTCACACTATTTCCAGATGAAGGGATAAGAAGTCAATTGAGCTCTATTGAGCGCTGCCCCCCCTCTCTTTCTGCCCCCTCCCTTCCTCCTCTTTCTTTTCCTCCCCTCTTCCTCTACTCTTTCTATGTGCAAGCCCTTTCTCTCTTTTCTCCCCCACTATTCCCCATGGTGAGAACCCTTGGCCTCAATCCTTGGGGCCAGTAAACTTTCCAGAGACCAGCTTCCCAATAAATCTGCCTTTAGTATAAAAAAGAAGGTAACTGAATAATGTTAGCCACCATGAGATTTATCGATGTTTTTTCAGAGCGGGCACGGCCAAAGGTAACACAAACTGAGTATGGCGAGAGATATCCCTGTCTACCAGTTTAACCTATTAAGCCTAAGCATACCCAAAAAGTATATACACAATATTTCTCTCTTGAACTATGATCATAAATTGGACATGTTTAGTATATTAGTTATTTCTCTAATTTCTGTAACTATATACCTACAAAGAAAAAAACTTAAGGGATGATTGATTTTAGCTTACACTTTGAAAATTCATCATGGTGGGGAAGGCACCATGATAGGAAAGTAAGGCAGCTAGTTACAATGCATCTGCAGTCAGTACAGAATGGACAAGATGGAGTCAGTCCATAAAACATCAAGATCCACCTGAAGTGCCATGCTTTCTCCACTCCAACAAGATTTTACCTTCTAAATGTTCTCTAACTTTCCAATTCAGTGCTAAAAGCTAAGTACAAAATGTGGGGTATCCACATGCAGTATATATAGCAAGTACCTCTTTTGGACTAACTCTACTCTATCCTTGTAGCTTTAGCTTTGGTGATGAGTCACCATGGGGAGGAGTTGGGGAGAAGAGGAAGAGAGAAAGGGTGCACAAAGAGAGGAGAAAAGGGAAGGAGAGAAAGGGGGTGAGAAAATAAAGAAGGGGGAGGAAGGAAGGGAGGGGGCAGAGACAGAGAGACAGAGAGAGCTTTGGCTTTATCATATCCCAGGCATCTCCAACATCCTATGGTCATTCAAGGGTGAGAAAAGAAGGCTGTAAGAGAGGATCTGCTTGGAAGATCTGTAGAGTCATTTGGGAATAGGATCAGAGGGGAAGGAGAGGCCACAGCAGGTGGTTTGCTATAAAGCTGGGGATAAGAGGATGTGAATGAAAATGAACATCACTTAGCTGATTGATTCCCTGGCCAATGTGGCCAATGTAGCCAGTGTGGCCAGTGTATTTCCAGGAAGAATATCCATTGTTATTTTTGACTTGGACTTGGATAGCGTTAATGACTAACACATCCACAAAATCCTGAGTGGCTATGCCTGTAAAATAAATTAGTCTATTCCCATTTAATGAAAGTTCACTTAATTTCTCAGGTCATGGGTAGAATGAAACCAGTTTCTTGACAATATATAATTCCAAACAAAGTCCTTTTTTCCCTCTGAAATTCGATGAGCTGATCCTCCACTGTCTGCATTTCTTTCTTCATTCTTCTCTTTAAAATACCCATCACAATGGTCCATTAATTACTACTTACAGTACTCGAGCCTTCGGTTTCCAATTCTTCCATATTCCCCATACAAACCAAAGCCTTACAAACCAAGTGGGTGAAGATTATCAGTGCAGCAACCCCATTCCTGTTACTCCAATGAATGTTAGGCAGGGTTTTCTAGAAGAACAGAACTGATAGAAAGTATACGCATATTATAAAAGAGGAAAACTAGACTGGATTACAACAGATTGCAAATAAGTAGTCCAACAATGTCATTCTGCACAGTGAAAATACTGAGTACCCAGTAGCAGCTTCTCAATTGATGATGCTGAATATCTCAACTGTTCAAATGTGGTACCGAAGACTGGAAAGTTTCCTGGAGTGTCAATAGGAATCAGCTCACATTGGAAGTCTAAAGAAGTCACAGTTTGATGTTTGCAAAAAGATAGAATAGTTATCAGTGAGAAGAGAAAGCAATTAAGCAAGCAATGCTGTTTTTTTTTTCTCAGACCTCCCTATATCTGAGCTACCCATCAAAAGGTACCAATGGCTCTACCGTAGTCTCCTTTCATTTAAATTTTCCTGGAAAGCCTTCACAGATTACACAAATGTGTGTCACTTAGGTTATGTGATGCTTTATCCTGTCAACTGGACAATCAAGATTAATCGTCACAAATCGACACCCGTTCCTGGTACCATTGTTTCTATAACCAAACACCTAGCATGAGGCAATTAAAAGGAAGAAGGGTTATTTGCACTTATGATTTTCAGAGATACAGTCAGTGAATCATGGTGAGGAGGGCATGGCATCTACAATATAAGGTAGATATAAGGTAGGTTGTTACATTGCAACTCTATTTGCAATAAGAAAAAAGATAAAGTGGGAAATAGAATAAAGCCTCAAGGCTTCCCTCAAGTGACCAACTTCTTTCAGTGAGACTTTAATTCCTAAATGTTCCACAACCCTCCAGTACAGTGATAGCAGTTGTGAACAAAGTGCTCTAGCACTGACCCTATGGGAGACACTTCTCATTCAAACCACAACACTCAGTAAGGATCAGTTTTTAAAAATCTTCAAGAGTGTGCCATCTTCTAAAATGACTATTAATATGTTTAGACTCACCAAATAAAGTCCCCATGCTTGTTTTATTCAAGGAAGGCAATATTTTTGAAATAACACCAGAGTTCTCCTTAACTGTAATTTTTCTCTATATATATTTTTATATTCAGGTTGTCTTTATTAGTTTTGCATTCATAAGAGTAGTGTTCATTATATTAACTTACTAATAAGAGTTGGTTAGATAACACATTCTCTTAAAGATTCACAACTTTGTTTCTTGGGTTCTAATAAGAAAGGCAGCTCATTAACCAAGCATCGGACTGAACACAGAGACCCCAATGAAAGAGCTAGAGAAAGTAATGAAGGAGCTGATAGATTTGCACCCTCATGGAAAGAACATCATCATCAATCAGCCAAGGCAGTGAGGTGGAGAGAGTGATTGGGAGAGGGAGCACCTTCATGGAAGCAAGTTGAGGGAGAGGAGGAAGGGAAGTGGAGGGGGAGGGTATAACATTTGAAATGTAAATACAGAGAATATTCAATAAAATTGAAAAAAAAAAAAAAAGAAAGGCAGCTGATACATTTCCCCAGAATGACAGATGGTGTTGAGCCTTTGTGTCAACCAGGAGTCCTGGTAATAGCCTGAAATTTGAATGAATACTAATGAAAAATTCACTAGGTTCAGCCACAGGTCTCAGAATCCATCTTGGCCATGAGGTCTTGGAAACTTGAAGGTGAACTCAGTCTAGGATTTGGTAAGATGGCTAAGAGATTAAAAAAAGACTTGACCCAGAAGGAAAGTCTAGTCAAGGATCTCTTTATGGGCCTATATAAGGCCTATACAAGGCCTTAGAGAAAATCCGAAAGATTATATATCTTTCTTGGTGATAGCAATTCAAAATTTGGGAGGCTGGAATGGATTTCCTCTATATAGGTCTGCAAATGAAACTTTAGTAGAAACTGTGAGGCCTCTGATTGGTTTGTTGTTGGTTGAGTAGTATATATATACAGAACCTCCATATGTATAACTTTATAATTCCTATGTTGTGAAATTTCAAATATAAAATTTTATCTGAACATAGAATTGTTGTGACGTTTTGGCCAGCAAGATAACTGGAGGAGTATAGGCTCTTGCTGCCAAGACTGATGACCTGATTTTGATATAGCAGACAGACACATGTAGTAGGAGAGAACCAAGTCCCACAGGTTGTCCACTGACCTCCACACATACACCGCTGATTGCAACCTCTCTCTCTCTCTCTCTCTCTCTCTCTCTCTCTCTCTCTCTCTCTCTCTCCCTCCCTCCCTCCCTCCTTCCCTCCCTCCCTCCCTCCCTCCCTCCATCCCTCCCTCTCTCTCTCTCTCTCTCTCTCCTCTCCTCATAAACACACAAATAAAATAAAATAAATTATAAAATAAAGTGAGAATTTTTAATTTTTTTGACTTATTATTTTTTCCAGCTCCCCAAAACTAACATGGACAGCAGTGTGTCCACAATAAAGGCCAATGGTATTTTTCCATTATTTGTAAATGCAAATCAACTAAGCAAAATAAAAATGTTCAGTAGTAAATCTAGCCAAACACTATAAAATCTTTGGTTTTTTTAACACTATTCATAGTTATGTGTGCTCATTTACTGTGTTAAATACACATGTGTTTCTGTTCTTATATTCTTTGTACGAGATCAAATTGGCTTACTGTTAAATGTGTGCTCACATAAATTCAAGTAGTTAAATTAGCCAAAATGCCTTTTAATTGATTTAGGTAAACCTTTCATAAACAAATCTCTAGGAAAAGTAAAAGAAAATATGTCTTGAAAATTGTTAACATGTTTTTGTCCAAGTTGCTAGCCAATAGAAATTATACTTGTCTTCATAGTGTGATTAAAGTGACAGAGCTAGGGAGATGCATTGATGGGTAAAGTAAAATCACACATAAACATAAAAACCTGAGTTCATATCACCAGCTTCCATATAACATCTGCAATTCTAGCATATTGAAGGAAGAGACAGGAAGCTCCCCAGAGTTCACTGGCAAGTTAGTGTTGCTGAGTAACTGAGACCTAAGTTCAATGATAGGCTCTGTCTCAAAAACTGTAAGGTGGAGAGTAATAACAGAAAATGGCCCTTGATATTGATCACTGTCTTTCACATGATGTCACTCAATATATGCACACACATGTACACAAACACATATGCACAAATGGTATTTATGATATAATGTTCATTGAGTTTTATGTTTCAAGTAAATTAACTTTCAGAGTTTTCCTTTCATCAGGAAATAAAGTACTTATGAGGCTTCTGTTATCTCTGTTTCCATGGGAAATATAGAACTAACTATAAGATGTAACTAAATTAAGTGAATTTATTCATGTCCTTTTTAAGGTTCTTGAATGTATTCATAATTGTTACCTTGAAGTCTTTGTTTTGTGCTTCAGAAATACTGTATTTTTCTGGTGGAAGCATATTGTCTTGGCTGTTTGGGTTTGTGATCTTCTGCTGGTATCTAAGCATCTGAAGTTATGATAATTGAGGTATTTCTAGCTGTTGCTATCTGATCTTGTCTTTGTTGTCTAGGTGCCTCATTCTTTGGCTGCTGGCGCCCTCTCTGTACCCTAGGCAAGTGTGGTGATTGTAGGGTCTCTGGTAGAGAGTGCTTCTATAAGTCAATGGGTAACAAAAGGAATAGAGATGGGCTAGGAGGGAAGACAGAGGAAATTCGAGAAGGAGATAAATAGATCCTTCTTACACAGACAGGGAGGATGCCTAGGGATTTGGAGATATGCTGGGAGGAGTTACCACTACAAGGAGGTTGCTATAGAACATAGAATCTGTTTTAAATGACAGTGTTGAAAGGTCTAAGGGGACCATGGGTCTGAAGCAAGAGTTGGAGTCTCCAGTGGATAGAGTTAGGTGAAGAAGGGGCTCCCCCAAGTAGGCTACTACAGGACTAAGAGTAAGCCTAAACCGGGCATAATGGCGGGCAGGAAGGATAGTGAAAATCACTTACCTGAATCTTAGCCTGGTGTGGCTACAGGGGTCCCTTGTCTAAAGTGTTATTTTTTGTTAATGACACAAAAGAATGGAGGTGGGCTACAAGGGGAAGGCTAAGAAGGCCAGCAGGAAAGAGCTAAGCTGCAACAGCACCAAGAGCAGTAGTCCCCAGGTATGGTGGTTTGAATGCAACTGGCCTTCAATAAGCTTATATATTTTAAGGTGTAGTCAGTTGGTAGACTTTTTAGAATGATTAGGAGATGTGGGATTCTTGGAGTAGGTGTGTCTTGATGTGATATCTTGGGAATGGTTGTAACTGGTTTGTTTTTTTTGTTTGTTTGTTTGTTTTGTTTTGTTTTGTTTTGCCCTTGCCCTAAAAATCTACATAAAGCTAAATTGAAGAATTTTGTATTAATGGAATTGACATAAGAGATTGCAGGAGAGCCTAGTATTGATTCTGTTCTGTGGTTCTTAGTATACATGCTTAGACAGATCTACAATGAAAAGGAGTAAGCAGAGCAACAAAAAGTGCAAAATGTATCATTTGAGGTGAAAATGAGCACTAAGAAGTAAAATCAGGGTGAGTCTAGAGCTTCAAAAGATAGAAATTTAAAGAAAAGCCTGATTCTACATGGAATAACAAGAGGAGTGGTGATCTCAGGGCACGATGCCATTCAGCCAAGCATTCAACTTGTAAAAAGGAATGAAAAGATTTCTAACACCTAAAATGAATTAGGTAACTCTACAAGATGGAATGGCAGCATGGTCTGTCCATTAGAAATTCCCTTAAATTTTTCTCAAGGCCAGAATGTCTGCCTTTTCTGCTGGGCCTCCGAACTTTTACTTTTATAGGTCTCTTTGACCTTATGCCTGTTTGCCGTATGTTTTAAGCTACTTATGTTTCTGTCTCTCCAAACCTGAAAAATTCTGCTGTGTCTTTCATGGCTAGAAGGTAAATCATTTCAGGTTGTCAATTCCCATCTGCAGTAATGCAGTCTATATATAACTCCCCATTTTTGTGGCCAGTATTTAATAACACTTGACTCAAATTTACCTAAAAAATTCTGGTATAATTATTCTCACCTTGTGGAATTAACAACAATTTTGAAGGTAATTCTTAATTTTTTTAGAGACCTTTAAAACCATACCGACAACCAGATAGATAGATAGATAGATAGATAGATAGATACATACATACATACATACATACATACATACATACATACATACATACATATAACCAGTTTGTTATATTAATATATAACCCAGATCACTGGGTCTTACAGAAGATTCAGATATCTTTGGGGCATGACTAATACTGAAAAATTGTTTTATGCTGGTGTATCCTACTCAGAATGTGACTTCGAGTTCCATTTTGGCCCATCTGTTCCAGACATAGGCGTGTCTGTTTAAAAGTTTCCTCTAAAAGTTTTTGTCCTGGGTTAGGCTGGCCACTTGACTCAACGACAGGTAGAAGGAGAGCAAACACAACTGCACAGGAAAAGACACTTTGCTTTGCATTTGAGACTAAGTCAAGTAAATTATTGCTCATAGAGGTTACAATGGCAACCTTCTAAATACTGCTTCACTGCCCTTTCCTTGGTTTTATTACTATCTTTAAAGATTTTGTTGAATGTTAACTTTCTGTATTTTAGGGTTTGTAAGTTCATTGGATATGGTTTTTAAAGGCTCTGTAAAATTAAGAGTTACCTTAAAACCTATTGTTAATCAGACAAGTTGAGAATAAGAACACTATCAGAATTTCTTGGGAAAATTTGAAGCAAGTGTTATTAAATACTTGTCAGGACAATGGGCACTGGCCAGGTCCATACCCAGAATTCCCAGAGGATGGTACTGAATTACATTAGTCAGGAGCTTATAATGGCAAAACCTACAAGGCTACATAATTCCCACCTTTGTCCAATCAGGGTAAAGTATATAGCCTGACCTACTTCCTGCCTACTTACCTCTCACCTAGCAAACACATATCCTGTGAAGTTGGGGCAATAAAGCTTGTTTACAGAAGCAAAATTAAAAACCACTTGGTTTCTTATCTTACATAAACAGGCACCAGCATTCCAGGAAGCAATCTGTTCTTGGGTAAGTAAGGCTTAGAGGTTAAAAGCACGTTTGTTTTATAGATCTCTTAAACACAGTAATTAAAACTTAAAATACAACTTAGGATATCTAGTGGCTCAGAGCCTCCAGAGGCTGGGGGGCGTTGTAATATAAGGTGAGCTGGAGCTTTTAATTTTATGACTGAGGTACATCTTTTCACAGACCTGATATTTCTGATTGCAATGCGTTCCAGGAGTTAGCCATCACACTGTAACAAAGTAAAGATTGATGGCAAAAAAAAAAGTGCATAGATAATCTTAATTTGCTTTATTATACTGGGATTCAACTATTGTTTTGGAAAGGGGTGTGTGCTTGATAACCTCATCTTGAAGCACCATGTGGCCTGTTGCCATCTTGGCACCTGCATTCACATTGGGGTAAGTAACAACCCTGTAGCTTTCAGCAATCTTGGCAGCTACATGACTCAACCACAATCTTTACTAACATTTAAGAAGGAGATTTCATGTGACTTCGATGCCATTGTGGTTAAGGTAACCCCGTGGTATATATCAACTAAGGCACTGTCCACAAAACAGCTAGATTCACTGAGTCCCCTGCTTATCATTGCATCTCATTTTATTAGACTAGGGAGGGAACACCATGCCTCCAAGATGGTTTGTTTTAAAACTGAGTCATATTGGTTGGCATCCAATTCTTCCTCTTAACAAAAAGTTAATTCCAGCATCTTTACCCTAACTACCCATGTTCCCTCATTAAAGAAAGATGCCAGATACTCAGTCATCAAATTCAAAGCTTTGCAAAGTTTTTCAGAATAGCCAAATGGTATCAATGGCAGTGGAAATTTGCTTACTGCTTGCTGTCAGTATGTGGTGACCTAAAGATTTGTCCAATGACAAAAAGAGTAAAGAGTTGGCTTTAGCCTTCCATGTTAATTCATCTTTGATGTAAATTGCGTATTACAGATTTTATATGAGTGTTTTTACCTTTCATATGTTGTATAAGTATATGGAATGAAACCTTCCATATTTTTAAAAGGTTCATTAAAGTACTAATTTTAGAAGCCCTTTAAAATGAATCATTTACTTTTGACAAGGCAGACATTCTGTCTGGGAGTATATTTTCTGAATTGAAAATTGAAAATAATTTCTTTGTGAGAAATACAACTTATAATTAAATTGTTTCTTGGAAAAGAAGTATAATTTGATGTTAACAAAAATATGTATTAAATTGTGTATTCATATTCTAGATATGATTATTTAGGGTAATAGGCCCAATTTTTAAAATTTCACCTTATTAAATAGTTTCTAATGAAAAATTGTGTTTTATTTGAGAGACTTTTTGTTCATTAAAAGCTGGTATTGTTAATACTTGAATCAAAATACAAAGTTTACCATATGTGAAAGCAAGAAGTACCATTCTATTCAGATTCATTCCTTGGATGCTGACTTTGACTTCTCTAAGCTTCAAGCCATTTGTTTCCTATGCAGGAGTCTGATGTCTGATATAAACGAACATCTAATTACAGTTACCTCATCTTCCTCTAGATCTCTGGTCATGGTCCAGCCAGTTGTAACTCATGCTAATCTTGATGTTAAGGTTTTTCTCATGCAAGTTTGTCTCTTAATGTTCCCCACAACGTGTACAGTTACTTCCTCCTTCCTTATCTTCTGGACGCTTGCCAGCTCTTCAGCATTGCCCTGGCCCCTTGGCTGGGCCCTCTTCTGAGGCTCTCTAACTGCTGACCCTCTCATTACCCTTATGTCAGTCTTGAGCAATTATGGAGAGATTGAGCCCCTTAAACTCCTAGAAGCAGTTTGAGTGACATCTGAAAGAGGACTGATGAGCCACAGGCCACCCAACTCATCCCTCTTCTTGCCATTCTGCACACTGTTTGAGAGGCTCAGGAGTAAACCATCTAGACTGAAGCCTCCTTCGCATCAATTAGCCTCTGTCTCAGCATCACAGATGAGCCTAACATCCTTCAGGACCAGCTGGACTCCTTGGCTGCTGCAGTGCTCCAAGACTAGAAAGGACTAGATCTACTGCTAAGGATGGGATTTGAGCCCTCCGCCACAAACAATATTATTTCCATGCCAATAAATCCTAACTGGTTTGAAATGAAACCTAAAGACAAGGGCCAGACAAAAATTCCTTTGGTTCTTCCCAGTTCGGTTCTTCCCCTTGATCACTCTTTCCTCCTCATTATCCTCATACTTCTATTGTTATCCTGCCTTTTAAATGTTTAATTTACTGAACTTCACCATATACCCAAACAAAATCTTCTATACAAGCTCTCCCAATACCTCTCACCTTATATCAATTCCATTTGTTCCTGATACATCTGCAAAAAGACCTTTGAGATGCTGTGGAGAAACTCTGGTTAAAAGGAACCTTCATCCCTTTCATCCTAGGCCAGATACCATTCTTTATATTCGCTCTCTACTTCTGTTCTTCCCTTTCTTTGATGCCCAGTGGTTCTCTTCTACTCCTGATGACTCATTTTGGTACAACAATCCTAGCAATGGGTCCAGTCGCTGTCACCATGAATCAAGCCCATGACCACTTTTCTCACCATCCCCCTCTGTCTCTGCCACCTCCACTCCCCCTCTAACCTTCCCAGTAAATCTCAGTTTTATTCTGTAGCCAAAATATCTGCCTACAGCACTCTAATAGTTACTTTCCAAGTCTTTCAAGGAATACAGGATGGTAGTCACCTGAGTCCTTGTAGCTGATAAAGTTAAAACTCTCCCATAGCTACACAACCAAAGGAACTCTAACCCTAGGTCTTCTTTAATGGGACTAAAATGGCCCTTACAAAGATTTTCATCATCAGAAAGTAGTGATAACAACCCCTGCCCTGAAATTTTTATATCCTCTCATGGTTAGGAACAATAGCTTCCTGCTTAAGACTACACTCCCAGCCTCTGTCCCTAGAAGAGGCCACATCACATTTTTCCTTGTAGGCATTTTGGCTGCCCACAAATGTGGGTAACAATCTGCACTCTTGCCATGAATAAAAATCATACCACAAACATTCAGACCAAGCCTATTTTTTCTTTCTGCCTACAACAGCTATGTTTTTCAAAATAATACAACAGAAAGACTAGGGGACTTTTGAAGTTAGACTAAAAGCATTTTGTACTATGATATAGCTACTAACCTATGGGGGGCAGAGAGTGGGCGTGAAAGTTTAAATGAGATTGCCCCTCATAGGCCCATTTATTTGAAGGCTCAGGCATCAGTTGGAAGAGTATTTGGGAAGGATTAGGAGGTAAGACCTTGTTGGAGTACATTTGTCCTTGTTGAAGAAAGTGTGTTGCTGGAGTTTTGTTTTTGAGGTTTCAAAAACCCATGCCAGTCCCGGCAGACTCTGTGTCTCTGCCCAAAGCCTGAGATTAGGATATAGCACTAGGGCTAGAACTGCTTGTGTGCAGTCATGCAACCTGCCATAATGATAACAGATTAAATCTGAAACTGTAAGCAATTCCACAAATAAGTGCTTTATTTTAAGGGTTGCTTTGGTCACTGTCAACAGCAACAGAACTGCAACTAAACTAAAATAAGGCACCGTTGAATGTCAAATTGAGTAAATTTAAACAAGTTTGTTTGGTGGACACCCACTGTTCAATCACAGACAACACTTACCAGAAGACCAGGTAGGCTTCCCGAGGACCTTCCCTACCCTTATCCCATGCCCAGTTCTCAGGGGCCACCCCTAGTGCTGCAACAGAACACCAGAGGCAGACTCCTTTCCTCTGGTCATACCGCACTGCATGAATGCCTCCTGTGAATCCCATAGACCATCCCTTGCTGCCCTTTCATTTCCACTTCCTTGCTCTATTCCAGCCTCCAACCCAGATGTATACCCCTGCTCAACCATCAGCCATATATTCCAGAAGAACAGAAAGGCTGCCCCCAGACCTTCCCCATTCTCTTGATTACCACAGACCCAATTCTCAGGGTCACCCCTAGCACTGAAACAGAACACCCAGGTCAGCTTCCATTCCATCTTGTCCATGCCTCTGGTGTATCTCTCAGACCATTGCCTTTTGACCTTCTTTTCTTCCAACTTTTTTTTAAAGCCAAAATTAAATTTTATTTCACATTGATAGAAATTGTGAAAAACATGACATTTTCCCACATTACAGCACACAAATTTAACGGAATATTTCTTACCCCAAATAAATCTTTACAGATAGAATAACTGAAGTAAATTTATGTTCTTCAAAGTAAAGCAAAATAGTAAATGATTGTTTGAAATTGTTTTAAATCCAGACATAAACATTCGGCCTCACTGTTAACATTCTATCCAGGACATACCAAATGATCTCCATCAGTTAGCACCTGTTTATAAAGATGCTTCTTCTTGGTCGGTTGGAAAACAGCAGGGAAAGCAACCGTTCTGAAATAGCCTTAATTTTTACAACATATTCAATTGTGTGGTAACAGTTATAAATATGGGTTTTATATATGTGAGTTCTAACCAGTCCTTATTACCCATGAATTAAATAATTTTCACCAGTATTTTGAATATGTAGATGATTTAAAATCATAATTATTATTTTAATGTTTGCACAGGAGACTGATTATCAAAAGCTCCTTTACTTAAGATGAAAATTTCTAATTAGTATGTTACCCAGATAAAAATAAAACAAAACTTTGATTGTTCATTTTGAACAGTATTTGGTTTTAAGCATAACATGTACAGAAAATGTAAACTTAAACTCTGCTATAAGATGTTTAAGAAATTATATTTTAAACTCAGTCACAAGTATTTCTAAACATGCCAAGATATTATTTACCCTTTTAAGTTTTTTTTTTACAGAAAAATAAAACCACAGAATTATTACCAGGGCTGAAGATTCTCATAACTCTACAGCCTAAAGGTGCAGTTATTTGAAATATGTAAGCTTAAGTAATGTTTGGTTTCTTTTCACATTACCTATATTGGAAATACTGTATGTCTGTGTTTAAGAATGTCAATATAATATATGTGGACAGATTTTTTTTAATGACAGGCAATATTAGTTTTCTATGGAAAATCAAAAAAGAACCTATTTTTTTTTCTTTTGAGGAGAAAAATTACATACATGGGGGGGAAAAGCCTGGTCCCCAATAGAAGAGCCATCAATTGAAGAGAGCGGTTTTACTTTCTGACACTTAAAAGCATTGTCCCTGTTATTAGGGATAATGCAATACCATGGGATTTGTAGGTATTACAGTAACGTATGTATGAACCCAAACCAAAATACACACACTGCATGGTTACTGAACAACTGTGGGGTAAAACTGTAGTCTAACTCAGAGAATTAAGAAGTCACTTACATCTTAGCAGCTTGTTTAGACCTGAACAAATTTTCAGAGAGTATAGTAATTTTTAAATGATGTAATAAATTCTGCTGTGTTATCTTATTTTGTTAAATGAATGACAAAGAAGCGAGTTGCTTCACTTACCTGCTGTAATACTAGTATATTCTGAACCATATAATACAAATATATGCATAGAAACTTAAAAGGATCATACATTTCCCATGAGGGCAACAGCATTTACTCTGTATCATTGATATGTATTTGAAAAACATTTTAACACTGCAAACATTAGAAGTTTTATGATCAGTCATGGGAAAAGGTTTATACTCTTATTACTGTGATGCTGGTGAGCTTCTACTCAAGGCCTCTTTGTGACATCAATCGATTGGAGGTAGGAGCTTATCAATGAAGTGCTTGACATCCATCATTTCCTGCTGGCATGAGCTGTGCATCAGGCCTTCATAGATTTTAAGGTGACATTGGCTGGATTTACCAATGCCTTCAGTCTTTCAGCAGTAAGAGAACCAAACATTAGGAGAACTAAAGGGTCACAATCCCCATGGCATTGGAGCACAGAAATATCTCGGTTAGCACTATTGATAGGCCCCTGTGAAAACGAAGCTCGAAGTGGAAGCCAGCAACTGAGTGCAGTGACACCAGCCAGTTTCTGCTGTGTGGTGAGAGCGGTGTATAAAGACAAGGCGCCTCCCTGAGAAAATCCTCCCAAAATAATCCTGTGAGAAGGAATGCCATTCTTCACTTCTCGATCTATTAAGGCTTTTACAGTTTCTGCTGCCTGTTTGATTCCAGATTCATCCTCCTGGGAATCTGGTGAAAGTCCAATAATATCAAACCAAGAAGGCATCGCCATATTCATATTTAATGTGACTGGCATAACAGGCGCATGTGGACAGATGTATTTGATGTGGGAACTTTTGATACCTGCAAAGGCTTCTGCCCATCCGTGCCCAGTATCTCCCAATCCGTGAAGGAAAATAACCGCGGCGGTGGCCTTCCGGGCGGCGGGCACAACGACGGGCATCGGGCGGACATGTTGCCGCACATCCACCGGCTGGCGGACTGCGCGTCAGAAGCCTTCTTCCAACTTCTAACACCAGCAAGCATTCTCTACAAAATACCAGCTAGGCAGGCCAGGGAAACAAGCAACACTCAGAGAATACACTCTGAAAGTTCAGAAAAGAAACAGAAATCAAGGAATAAAATTTACATCCAACAAAGACAAACGCAGAATTCTGCACCTAGATCTATAATTGTCCCGCAAACCAGATACCTAGACACCATAGTAAAAACACAATCAATAAAAGTCAGTGAAGTATGTCACATACAGAGCAATAGGGGTCAGATATTATATCAAAGCAAGTCTTTAATATACAAACATAGCTGACACACAAGAAAAGACATTAAAACCAACTATTATGAAGGTGATATAGGTTCTTAAAGAGAAAATGAACTAAATCCCTTTAAAAACTCCAAGAAAACACTAAATAACAGTGGAAGAAAATGAATAAAACTGTTCAAGAGCTAAAAATAGAAATAGAATCAATAAAGATAACACAAACTGAGGGAGTTTAAGAAATAAAAAATTGAAAAAAAAAAAATGCCAGAGGGCCTGAACAGATGTGAGGCTATAGGTGCCAGCCCAGACTACTAGACACAGCAAAATCTTCAATCACTATGGATGGAGAAAATAAAATATTCCATGACAAAACCAGGTTTAAAAAATAGCTATCTACAAATTTCACATTGCAGAAGATGATAGCAGGAAAATTCAGTGATTTTAGACGGGAGAGACGGAGGATACAATGTAGCTAGGAATGGCCCCTGCTTAGGTGGTGGATCCACCAGGACCCATTACTGAAGGATTTATAATATAGAATAGCTTAAAAACTAGGATGCTAGTTGCATGTCCTTTCTCTTATATGGCTTATAGCAGTGAATCTTTAGATAGAGTTGGTAAAAACAGAAGAACCATAGAAGTCAGAAACCTATTAAAGACTGTGACTATCTAAACAAACTATATAACTCATCTCTCCTACCTTTGTTAAAGTATACTGATAACAAATTTGATAACAAATTTCAATTAGTCAGACATTGTTCTTTATAAAGACAATATTACTATTTCTAAATAATACTTATAAATATTGTTGACATTCTCCATTCTTTCCTTTTTACCAATCAGCCTAGCTAAACATGCCATCTCCTAAATGTATGTGTTGCTCACACTATAGACATGCACTTCTAATGGGGATACTACATGTAGACTTATTCTGATGACTTCTCCTGTAACACAATATTGATAGCTCTATTACATGTTGTTTTTTAGCCTGTTTTTGTCTGGGTGAATATATAAATAAAATTTCCTTCAAATAAAATTTTATATTATTAAAAAATTGAAAGAAAACTCCAACCTATGAAAATATAGGGTATAAGTAATCACGGCCCAGTAAAGTCAAAAGAGAAACACACACACACACACACACACACACACACACACACACACACACACACACACACACAAACAAGCACCACTACCAGTACCACCAACAACAATAACAAACAGAAATCAACAATCTTTAGTCATTAATATCTCTCAATAGCAATAGTATCAATGACCCAATAAAAAGACATTCACTAACAGATGTAAATATAGTATCCATTCTTCTGTTGCCTCTAAGTGGAATACCTGAATATCAAAGATATATATTATATTACCTCAGGGTAAAGGATCAGAAAACCAGATATTTCAAGCAAATGGACCTAAGAAACAAGGTGGTGTGGCCTGTTTAATATTCAAAGAAAAAATCCATCAAAATGACATTTTAATTCTTAACATCTCTGCCCTAAACCCAACGTCACCCAAGTTTCTAAAAGAAGCACTACTACATCTTAAATATCACATTGACCCTCATACATGGATAGTGGGAAACTTCAGTACTCTACCCTCAGCAATAGACAGATCATCTAGACCATAACTACATTAAAAAAAATACTGGAGGTAACAAATGTTATAAAAACCAAATGGACCTAACAGATATTTACAAAACATTCCACCCAAACACAAAAGAATATATCTTCTTCTCAACACCTCATGGAACTTTCTCCAAAATTGACTATAACTCAGGCACAAATAAGTCTCAAAACATTAAAAATTATTGAAATTGCTCTCCAAATCCTATCAGACCACCACAGATTAAAGCTACTAACTAGTAACAACAGAAATAACAGAAGACAAAGATGGCAGCAGTAGCCAGTGGCACCTTCTCTGGAGCTCCAAAGAGTCTGAGAGACCCATACAGGCTTCAAAGGGCGATGTTGTAGTAGAAAGAGAGTTTGAAGAGCCTACAGTAGCCCTGGAAGAACAAGAACAGGTCTATTGAGAAGATGCTTTTGAAAAAAAGAACTCACAAAATCAGAAAGAAAGATGGCAGAACAGAGCTGTGTGTAGTAAAAAAATAACAAATCTATACTCTTCCCTTTGAGTCTCAGCAAGTAGGCTGCAAGCACAAAAGCCATACCTGATGAACCCTGGAGATGCCAGGACTAAGGACAAGGAGGTATTGGGGGTGGGGGAGTTGGATATCCCACAGAAATAGGTCATTACCTAATGGGTCCAGCTTGTGGACCTACCTAGGCTTGTGGGCCAGTGCCCAGCATAAAGATGCCATAACTGCAGCCAAGCTGCTTGCCCTGCTGGGATACTGAAACCTCCATGCAACAGCTCTGTAAAATAACAGTTGTAACTGGCAACAAGCAATAAAAAGAGAATGGTGTAAAGTGGCCTAGAAACATGTCATCATTTAATAGGGCTGGTTCTAGGCCTGCTAACTCATCTTCAGCATGGAGAAACTGTAGCTACAGGCCATGCTGCTTGCCCTACTAGGAGACAGAGAGCATTGGACAGTGGTACTACCCACACACTCTGGCAAACAGAAGACTGAGAAGGAGAAATCTATTTCTTCTTTCTAGGAAAATGCATGTGTCCTCACTTGAGCTCTCCTTCTTGTGGATTATAGCATGGTTATCCTTCACTTTACAGCTAATATTCACTTATAAGTGAATACATATCCTGTTTGACTTTCTGGGCCTGGGTTACATCCAGGATAATTTTATTTGGTTCCATCTACTTGGCTGTAATTTTCTTTGTCATTTTTAACAGCTGTCTAATACTGAATTTTATGAATGTACTACATTTTCTTTAACCATTCTGTGGGGCTGTGTGCTGGAGGCCCCACACGAAGATCTCTGGTCCATATAGGAGCATGGGTTCAGGCAAAGGGGAGGGAGCTTGGGCAAAGAGGGAGAAAACTGGTTCCTCTGCCTCCACTTCCGGTACTGCCATGTCTCCATTTCTGCCACTGCCTTGAGATGCCGGCCGGGCCAAGCCATTAGGGGACGGGTAAGGCAGCAAGGAGTGCAGGAGAGCTTCCAGGGTGATTTCAGGAGAGCAAATCTCTTCCCAAGTGGTGGTGTTACAGCTCTTATGACAGAAGCTCTGAGCCTACATGATGTATGATCATGTCCTCACCTGTAGAGAAGGGACTTGGCATGTGGCTGATCTGGCTTGAACCTACCTGGAGGAGGAACTTGAGGTGTGACTAATCTCGCTTGACTCTATATCACATCCTCTCCTTCAAAGGAATGACTTGGGGTGTGACATATGCCAGTCTACAGGGGGCTGTGGGGAGCTGTAGCTGCATGAGAGGAGCCTGACCTCTTGGGAAACTAGGAAGCTTCCGACCATCCCTTAGTGTACTGGCTGGTTGTATGTCAACTTGATGGAAGCTGGAGTCATCACAGAGAAAGGAGCCTCATTTGAGGAAATGCCTCTATGAGATCCAACTGTGAGACATTTTCTCAACTAGTGATCAAGGGGGGAGGGCCCAGCCCATTGTGGGTGGTGCCATCTCTGGGCTGGTAGACCTGAGTTCTATAAGAAAGAAAGCTGAGAAAGCCAGAGGAAGCAAGCCAGTTAATAACATCTTTCCATGGCCTCTGCATTAGCTCCTGCTTCCTGACCTGCTTGAGTTCTAGTCCTGACTTCCTTTGGTGATGAACCCTTTCCTCCCCAACTTGCTTCTTGGTCATTATGTTTTGTGAAGGAATAGAAACCCTGACTAAGACACTTAGGGTCCCCAGATCTTCACTTATTTCAACTGAGAATCAGGGTACCCTTCACACCATTCTTTAGCTGAGGGACATCTAAATTATTTCCAGTTTCTAGCTTTTATGAGTAAAGTTTCCATGAATGTAGTTGTGGTAACACAGAGCATCCTTTGGGTATATTCCAAAAATGGTATATGTGGGGTTTGAGGTAGATTGATTTCCAATTTTATGAGAAACCACCATATTGATTTTCATCGTGCCTGTACAAGTTTTCATAACCAACAGCAATACAAGGGTGTTGCCCTTGGATCCACATCATCCTCAGCATAAAATGGCACATGTGTTTTACCATAGCTATTCTGATAGGTGTAAGGTAGAATCTATGGTATTTTGATTTATATTTCTCTGATGGCTAAAGATATTGGATGCTTCTTTAAATGTTTCTCTGTCCCGCGCAACCGTCTCGCCTGCAAGAACGACGCGGCACACAAAATAGAATCCTTCTGCGGTAAACTTTATTAATCTGGAAAAACCGGTACTTGCTTCACGTGACGAAAAAGACGGAGAAAACCAAGAGATCCAAGGAGACGAACAGGACGAACAAGCTCCACGAGACGGCCGAAAACCAATGGGAGAAAGAGAGGAAGAAGAGAGGAAGAGAGAGAGGAGAAGAGAGGGAGAGAGAGCGAAGAGAGAGGAAGAGAGAGGCAGAAGAGAGAGAGAAGAGAGAGGAAGAGAGGAAGAAGAAGGGAGACAGAAGAGAAGCTATCCAGCCCTTCCCCTATAAAGGGATCAGTCCTTGCCTTGGACGCGGAGCCCCCTGATTGGTTGAAACTCAGCAGGCCCTATGACGCCACGGAAGAGGCGGAACTCATGAGGCGGAAAAGTTACCCAGCGTGTGCGCACATGGCTTGTTTACTGCTAACTCCAGCCAGATATCAGCGCCATCTTGTAATGGCGAATGCGTGGGAATGTGTGGGCGGCGCCCCACATTTCTCCGTCATTCGAGATTCCTCTGTTAAGAATTCTGTTTAGATCTGTGTTCCATTTTCTAATTGGAGAATATATCAGAAGGTAGAAAGATCTCACATTAGGATTAACACAGTAAAAAATAGCCATCAACACAATCTCAATCAAAAGTCCAACACAATTCTTTACAGGCCTTGGAAGGACAATACTCAAACTTCATATGGAAAAACAAAACTGGAGTGCCTTAGTTAGGGTTTCCATTACAGTAAAGAGACAGCATGGCCAAGGCAGCTCTTACAAAGAAAAGCATTTAATTGGGGCTGGCTTACAGGTTCAGAGGTTCAGTCCATTATCATCATGGCTGGAAGCATTGCAACATCCAGTTTGGAGTGCAGGGGGAGTTGAAAGTTTTACATCTTGATTCAAAGGCAAACAGACTGCTTTCCAGGCAGATAGGAGGAGAATCTCATTGCCCACTCCCACAGTGACACACTCCTCAAAGAAGGCCACACCTACACCAACAGGGCCAAACCCCCTAATAGTACCACTGCCTATGGTCCAAGTATATCCAAACCACTATACCCAGGAGAGATAAAACAATATTTTATAATAAAAGAACTTCTGGAGCTATCACCATCCCTGATCTCAAGCAGTATTACAGAGCAATAGTAACAAGAAACACATGTTATTGGCATAAAAACAGACCAACTGAATCAAATTGAAAATCCAACCATAAATCCACACACCATTGACACTTGATTTTGACAAAGAAGGCAAAATTATACAATAGATTTATAAAAGCACCTTCAACAAATGGTGCTATGGCAACTGGGTGTTGGCATGTCGAAGGATACAAATAGGCCTTCTGGCAGGTACCTTCTGCCAGGGCAGATTACCAGCTTCTCTGCTCCCCTGAAGACACCATAGCTTGAAGGCATCCAGGAGTCCCACTGTACACAAGGTAACTGACAGAAAAGTCTGAAAGCCTCCCTAGAGAACCGCCTCACACAGGGCAACAGCTTGACTGCTCCTCTGAAGACCTAACAGTCTGAAAGCCTCCTAAAAGAACTGCTGCAGTAAGGGCAACAGATCAGCAGCTTCTCTGCCCCTCTGAAGACCCTATAGTCTGAAGGCCTCCCAAAAGGCCTTCCAGAAGAGCCACTGCAGCCAGGACAATAGGTCACCAGCATACAATCCCCCCTGAAGACCCCACAGTTTAAAGGCCCCATAGGAGGTGCTACAGCCAGGACC
The DNA here is from genome assembly GCF_963924665.1 of Micromys minutus. Classification (NCBI taxonomy): domain Eukaryota; kingdom Metazoa; phylum Chordata; class Mammalia; order Rodentia; family Muridae; genus Micromys; species Micromys minutus. Next base: position 5,812,058 of record NC_137970.1, read on the forward strand.
ACAGGCCTACCAGGAGACATGATGTAACCCAGAGACACAAGAGGCAGGCTCCAGACAAAGGCACCCAGACAAGCAAACACCAGAGATAAACAAGAACAAGGCCATAAACAACAAAAGCCAATATAGTTCAGCATCTTCAGAACCCAGTTCTCCTACCACAGCTAGCCCTGCATAGACCAACATAACAGAAAATCCAGAAGATAATCCAAAATCCTATCTCATCAAGATAATAGAGTTTAAAACTTTAAGGAGGATGTAAATAACTCACTGAAAGAAATACAGGAAAACACAGGTAAACAGGTAGAAGCCTTTAAAGAAGAAACAAATAAATCACTTAAAGAAATACAGGAAAACACAAACAGGTAAAGGAATTGAACAAAAAATTCCAAGAACTAAAAGTGGAAGTAGAAACAATAAAGAAAATACAAATGGAGACAACCACTAAAATGGAAAATCTAATAAAGTAGTCAGGAATTACAGATATAAGTATCACCAACAGAAAACAGGAGATAGAAGAGAGAATCTCAGGTGAGAAAAGTGCCTTAGATGATATTGATACACTATCAAAGAAAATTCACAGCACAAAACACTCCTAACCCAAATTATCCAGGAAATCAAGGACACAATGAATAGACCAAATCTATAGATAGAATAGAGGAGATCGAAGTTTCCCAGCTCAAAAGACCCAAAACCATCAACAATATCATAGAAGAAAACTTCCCTAACCTAAGGAATGAGATGGCCATAAAGGTACAAGAAGCCTATAGTACATCAAATAAATTGGGCCATAGAAGACTATTCTCTCATCACATAATAATCAAAACACTAAATACACAGAACAAAGAAAGATTATTAACAGCTGCAAGGGAAAATGGACCAAGTAATGTATAATGGCAGACTTATTAGAATTACACCAGACTTCTCAACAGAGACACTAGAAGCCAGGGGTCATGCAAAGCCTAGGAGAATATAGATGCCAGCCCAGGCTACTACACACAGCAAAACTAGCAAATTGTGGCGCAGCAGGCTATGAAAGGTACCCCAATTCCTGGTCAAGGTAAGTCAAAGACATAAGGACTCTAAGGGACCATAGGGAAGCTTCTAGTCTCCCAGGTGATCAGGCCCCTCTCACATAGCTACAGCTCCCCACAGTCCCCTGTAGAGAAGTTTGGGTCATGTAAGTCACGCCCCAGTCTCTCCTCCACAGGTGAGGACTTGACCACACATCACATAGACTCAAGACAGACTAGTCACATAGAAACAGGATCACACCTCCAAATATATAGATGAGGTATTCCCAAGCTCTCAGGCCAAGCCAATAGGAAGTACCTGTTGCTAGACTCTGAACCATCCCAAAACTGTGTATAAGAAGTCTGCCCAGAAGGATTAGAGGTGTGCAGGAATTATACCATTGTATGAGAGCTTCTGTCATAAGACCTGTAATACTGCCACTTAGGAAGAGATCTGTTCTACCAAAATCCCTGCCAGAAACTCTCCTTCACCCCTTGCTGGCTCAGCCCAGTCTGACATCCTTGGAAGTGGCGGAAACAGAGGCTGGGAAGCACCAGCAGTGGAGATGGCAGGACCTATTCCCCCTCTCTGCTTGAGTTCTCTCCCTGTTGCCTGAACCTAGCCAGACCAGAGGTCTCCATGTGAGGCCTCCAGAACACAGGCTCACATCTGGACTTACCTGCAGACAAATACTGCAGAAAGGTGACTCCCACCCAACTCTGGTGATAAGCAACCTATCTTTTCCTGCTGTGCTTTCAGTCAATGCCATCATGTTGATTTGGGCAAGCTGAAGGGGAAAATGAAGCCTCTTGGCCAGAGCTACTTTCTGATATTGGCTGAAGGTCCCTCTAGCCCCTGTCTAAATCCCGACAACCCACAAAGAGCATTAACAAAGGCTCTCTAACTTCTCCTTAAAAAAAGAAAAGAAAAGAAAAAGAAAACTTGATAATGCAGCAGACACTTAAAAACTACAAGGGCAGGTTCTAGTTCTTAAATCTGCAGGAAGGCTTAGCCTTTTGAACCTCTGTTGAATCCCCCAAAGCTGATAGGCCAAGGGAACTTTCCCATTGGACAAAGCGTTTTTCCTCTTTTCTGTAATGGGCAATTTACCATCCCATAAAAAATCTCCCCAGGCCAGGTAGATATGTATCTTACTAAAATCCCAAAATTTTTATTTTGGAATAAAAATAGCCAAAAAGCAAGCCTCTTTGTTCTGGGAGGAAGTTCTTCAGATAGAGTCATGAATGTCCAATGACAATATTTATAGCCAAGACACATGGACCTTAGTAGCTTCTTTCATCAAAAACAGAGATACCCAAGAAAGGAATCCACCTTCTTATAAAATTTTGCCTATCTTACCCACAATTCAGCAATGCATAGGGTCATCTAAAGCAGGACAGTCTGAGAGCAACTTAGCTCCTAAGCCCCCTCAGTCAGATGAGCCCAAAGACCAAGGTCCTAAAAACTACCCCATTTCAAATCTCACATCCCTTACCTGATAACCAAATAGAAACAAAGAACTATACAAAGAATCAACAAAACCAAAAGCTGGTCCTTTTAGAGAATCTACAAGATAGATAACCCCCTAGCCAAATTAACAAAGGACCCAGAGATAGTATCCAAATTAACAAAATCATAAATTTAAAAAAAAGACATAACAATAGAAAAAGAAGAAATTAAGAAACAAAACAAAACCAAAAAATAACATCTGTTCCTACTACCAAAGCCTATACTCAACAAAACTAGAACATCTAAATGAGATGGATATTTTTATAGACAAATACCATACCAAAGTTAAATCAAGAGCAGGTAAATGATCTAAATAGGCACATATCTTCTAAGAAAATAAGTCATTTAAAACCTGCAAACCAAAACAAGTTCAGAGCCAGATGGCTTTAGTGTAGAATTCTACTAGACCTTCAAAGAAGACCTAATACCAATAATATTCCTCAAACTATTCCATAAAATATAAACAGAAAGAACACTATCAAATTTATTCTATGAAGCCACAAATACTCTGATACCTAAACCACACAAGGACCCAATGAGAGAGAGAGAGAGAGAGAGAGAGAGAGAGAGAGAGCGCTCTTCAGACTAACTTTACTTATGAATACTAATGCAAAATACTCAATAAAATTTTGTAAAACAAATCAAAAAGCACATCAAAACCATCATTCACCACCATCAAGTAGGCTTCAACCCAGGGATGCAAGGGTGGTTCAATATACAAAAATCAATGAAAATAACCCACTATACATAATATATAAGGAAACTCAAAGAAAAAATCACATGGATTCACCTTAGATGCAGAAAAAGCATTTGAGAAAATACAACACCCTGTCATGTTAAAATTTTTGGAGAGATAAGGAATTCGAGGCCCATACCTAAACATAATAAAAGCAATTTACACCAAACCAACAACCAATATCAAATGGAGAGACACTTGAAGTAATCCCACTAAAATCAGAAACAAGACAAGATGTCCACTCTCCCCAGGTCTATTCTATATAGTACTGAAAGTTCTTGTTAGAACAATAAGACAACAAAAGGAGGTCAAGAGGATACAAATTGGCAGATAAGAAGTCAAGGTATCACTATTTGCAGATGATATGATACTATATATAAGGGACCCTAAAAATTCTACCAGAGAACTTTTACAGCTGATAAACAACTTCAGCAAAGTGGCTGGATATAAAATTAACTCAAACCAGTAGCCTTCCTCTACTCAAATAATAAACAGAAAGAAATTAGAGAAACAACACCCTTCACAATAGTCAGAGATAATATAAAATATCTTGGGGTAACTCTAACCAACTGAGTGAAAGTTCTGTATGACAAGAACTTCAAGTCTGAAGAAATCAAAGAAGATCTCAGAAAATGGAGAAATCTCCCATGCTCATGGATTGGCAGAATTAACATAGTAAAAAATGGCCATTCTATCAAAAGTAGTTTACTGATTCAATGCAATCCCCATCAAAATCCCAACACTATTCTTCAAAGTCATGGAAAGAGCAATTCTTAAATTCATCTGAAAAAGTAAAAAACCCATAATAGCAAAAACAATTCTTGACAATAAAACAACTTTTGGGGGAATCACCATCCCTGACTTCAAGCTATACTATAGAACATTATTGCCAGGGTCCAACCTCAACAAGAGTCGGGGGTCTTCAAGGACTAGGGTTAACCAGTAGGTGAATAAGAAAAAACACACAATTTAGATAAAATACTGACAGGCTTGTTCATTTCTGTAAGAGCTTTCTGAACTCGGGAGTCAGAATATTCACCTAGACTTGACTCTGCCCCACTCTTTTATTGAAATCATACAAGGAAGTTGGGTTACAAAATTCACATGAGGGTGGGTAAATACTTCTCTATTTTCCTGTGCTAACATTTTCTTGTGACACAGAGTAGTACAAATTTAGAACAAAAAAAGGAAACTATATAATCTCAAATACAAAAATTTTACAGCAAGCACAATTTGTTTATATCTCGTGACCACCAGTCTCCAGTGAGATTGGGGGCAGCAGTTTTGTGGTTACAAAGTCAGTATCTTTCAGACATGTGTGAGACAGTATGATTTTATAAAAGGAAAAACATGAGGTCATACTGCTGACCCTGCAGTCTTTGTAAGTTTTAGACCTCATCTGTCGGTCCACAAAAACACCCTCAACTAACCCGTATGGAGAATTCCTAGGGGGTTGCCACCATCATCCCTGAACCCAAGGAAACAATTGCTAACTTTCTGGAAAATACCTGTATATTATTCAATCCTCAATTTTAAAATAAAATTATCCTATCTTTATTATACAAAATTGAAACTAAGACTTGGGAAACAATTCATATTACACATCTCTGTACATGGCTCTAGGTTACTTTCATTTCCACCTTGAGCGAGTGACTGTAACATACATTTCTCTTAAATTTATGGAAGCCTTTACTATTATTGGTAACATCTAATTTCTGGATATTAATCGGGCTCCTACTAGGTCTTGCCAGGTCACCAAATACTGGTTTAGAAGGAGAAAGAACATTTAATAGTTAAAGAGAATGATAAGTACTAAGAATAATTGCAGAAATGACACCATGAGGTGCTTGCACCAAAGAAGCAGGCCTTGGGAACCACAAAAGGCTTTATCATCATGCTCTGAAATACAGTGCCCCAGGCAGATTTTCCTTTCTTGTCATCAGGGGTCCCAGGCATATTCAGCTTAATGTCTTGGTTTCCATTGCTTAGGTTCTTTCCCTCTCCTCTTGCCATCTTGTTATCTGTGATTATAGGTGATCTTGTTGTCTCTGAATGGAGCCTGCCTCTTCTGTGGATCTGAGGGCCCGTGGACTCAGCAAGGAAATTGCTTCTGGGTGTTTGGCTCTTCGCAAACCGACAGTGAATTCTGATTGCAGTGACTCCATTCTGTCTCCATGGGCTTAGGTGGGAGAACTCTCGTGAGGTTATTCTGGGAGCTCAGTTGTTTGCAGGTGGGTCCTGACCCTGATGGCGGTCACCCATCCCTCTCTCTGAGCTGGAAAGGATCCGATCCCAGAGTGCACCACTCTATCTGTCCTCTAGGACCTCAAGGATATCCCTCCCAGGATAGCCTGAAGGGTGTGTGGCAAGCTCCCTGTGGGCTCAGGAGAAAGAGTACTTGCAAAGCTGATCTGGGGTCTCAGCTGTCTAAAAGCAGGTCCAGAGTCTTGATGGCAGTCACCTGGCTCTCCTGCTGGGCCAGGAGGACCCGATCCCACAATTCACCTCCCTATCTTCTCAGGAGATCACCAGGTGTTCCCTCCCTGGACAGCCGGTGAGAGTACTGGCAGGCTTAGGGCTTATCATGAGCTCAGGTGGGAAAGTATTTGCAAGGCTTCTCTGCGGGATCAGCCATGTGCAGGCGGGTCCTAAGTTTTGATGGCTGTTGCTCTGTTCTCTCGCTCATGAGTCAACTTATTCTGCCCCAGTTCTTTCCAGGGAGAGGCCACCCAGAACTCTTGCAGTGCAGGCAGAGGTACTGCATCGGAATACATACTTCTGGCCCAAGGCAAGGTCCTGCCTGGATATATGAGGGCTGCGGTCTGCCATCGGAATACACAACCTACCCTGAGACAGGAACACCCAGAAACAATCTCCCCCTGGAGACCACGGGCCCACAGACCCACAAGAGAGAAAAGTTCCAGTAAGAAACAACAAGATCACCTAGCATCACCTATAAAAAGATGGCAAGAAGCAAGCACAAGAATCAAAGAAACAGAAACCAAGACAACCTGGCAACATCAGAACTCAGTTCTCCCAAAAGGGAAAATAGTGAATATCCCAACTCACCAGAAAAAACAAGATGTAGGCTTACAATCATAGTTCATGCTGATGACAGAGATCATTGAGAAGCACATAAATAACACACTTAAAGAAGTACAAGAAAGCCAGGAGAACACACACAAACAAGTTGAAGCCCTTAAAAAGAAAACACAAAAAACACAAAAATCACTTACAGAGCTAAAGGAAAGCACAACCAGGTGAAGGAACTGAAAACAAAAAAGAAAAGAAAACGAAGAAATCACAAAAGGAGACGATCCTGAGGATGTAAAACCTAGGAAAGACATCAGAAGTTATAGATGCAAGCATCAACAACAGAATACAAGAGATGGAGGAGAAAATCTCAGGAGCAGAAGATACCATGGAAATCGTTAACACAACACTCAGAGAAAATGAATTCATAGACAGATACAAGATAATAAAGTTAAATCAGAACCAGGTAAACCATCTAAATAATCCCTTAACACCTAAAGAAATAGAAGCAGTCATCAAAAGCCTCCCAACCAAAAAAAGCCCAGGTCCAGATGGGTTTAGTGCAGAATTTTATCAGACATTTATTGATGACATAATACCAATACTCTCCAAACTATTCCACAAAATAGAATAAGATGGAAAACTACCTAACTCATTTTTGAGGCTACAATAACCCTCATTCCTAAACCACACAGAGACCCGACAAGAAAAGAGAACTTCAGACCAATCTCACTTATGAACATTGATGCAAAAATACTAAACAAAATCCTTGCAAAACGAATCCAAGAACACATCAAAACGATCATTCACCATGATCAGGTAGGCTTCATCCCTGGCATGCAGGGATGGGTTAACATACAGAAATCCATCAATGTAATCCACCATATAAACAAACTCAAAGAAAAAAAACCACATGGTCATCTCACTAGATGCTGAGAAAGCATTTGACAAAATTCAACACTCCTTCATGTTAAAAGTCTTGGAAAAAACAGGAATCCAAGGCCCATAACTAAACATAATAAAAGCAATATACAGCAAACCAACAGCCAACATCAAAATTAACGGTGGGAAATTGAAGGAATCCCACTAAAATCAGGGATTTGACAAGGCTGACCACTCTCCCCCTACCTATTCAACATAGTACTGGAAGTCCTGGCCAGAGCAATTAGACAGCAAAAGGAAATCAAAGGGATACAAATCGGAAAGGAAGAAGTAAAAATATCACTATTTGCAGATTACATGATAGTGTACTTGAGTGACCCCACAAATTCCACCAGAGAACTCCTACAGCTGATAAACAAGTTCAGCAAAGTGGCTGGATACAAAATTAACTCAAGTAAATCAGTAGCCTTCCTATATTCAAATGACAAACATGTGGAGAAAGAAATTATGGAAAAGATACCCTTCACAATAGTCACAAAAACTATGAAACACCTTGGTGTGACTCTAACTAAGCAAGTGAAAGACCTGTATGACAATAACTTCAAACCTCTAAAGAAGGAAATCGAGGAAGACCTCAGAAAATGGAAAGATCATGGATTGGAAGGATCAACATTTTAAAAATGGCCATACTACCAAAAGCAATCTACAGATTCAATGCAATCCCCATCAAAATTCCAACCTAGTTCTTCACTGAGTTGGAAAGAGCAATGTGCACTTTGATTTGGAATAACAATAGATCTAGAATAGCGAAATCCATCCTCAGCAACAAGAAAACATCTGCGGGAATCACTATCCCTGACCTCAAATATTACAAGGCAATTGTGCTGAAAACTGTATGGTACTGGTACAGAAATAGGCACATGAATCAATGGAATAAAATAGAAGATCCAGAAATGAGCCCTCATGCATATGGTCACCTGATTTTTGACAAAGGAGCTGTAAACATTCAATGGAAAAAGATAGCCTATTCAACAAATGGTGTTGGTTCAACTGGCACTCATCATGCACAAGAATGAAAATAGACCCTTTCTTATCTCCTTGTACAAAGCTCAAGTGCAAGTGGATCAAAGATCTTCACATTAAACCAGGTACTCTGAAACTATTAGATGAGAAAGTAGGGAAAACCTTAGAACTCATAGGCACAGGAGAAATTTTCCTAAACAGAACACCAATGGCTTGAGGTCTAATGTCAAAGATTGACAAATGGGACTTAATGAGATTGCAAAGTTTCTGTAAGGCTAAAGACACTATCATGAAAACAAATCGGCAGCCAACAGAATGGGAAAAGATCTTTACCAACTCCACATCAGATAGAGGCCTAATATCCAAGGTATACAAAGAACTCAAAAAGCGAGATACCAGGGAATCAAACAACCCTATTAAAAATGGGGTACAGACTTAAACAAAAATTTCTCAATCGAGGAATATCAAATGGCTGAGAAACATGTAAGGAAGTGCTCAACATCCTTAGTCATCAGGGAAATGCAAATCAAAACAACCCTGAGATTCCACCTCACACCAGTCAGATTGGCCAAGATCCAAAACTCAGATGACAACAGATGCTGGAGAGGTTGTGGAGAAAGAGGAACACTTCTCCACTGCTGGTGGGGTTGGAATCTGATACAACCACTCTGGAAATCAGTCTGGTGGTTCCTCCAAAAAATGAACATACTGCTACCTAAAGACCCAGTTATTCTACTACTGGGCATTTACCCCAGAGATGCTCCAACATACAACAAAGATACATGCACCACAATGTTCATTGCAGCTCTATTTATAATAGCCAGAAGCTGGAAAGAACTCAGATGTCCTTCAGTAGATGAATGGATACAAAAATTGTGGTACATTTACACAGTGGAGTACTACTCAGCTATCTGAAACAATGGCTTAATGGAATTCTTAAGAAAATGAATGCATCTAGAGAATATCATCTTGAGTGAGATAAGCCAGTCAAGAATAGACATATTATGCAGTCACTGATAATGGGATACTAACCCCAGAAAGCTCTGAATACCCCAGAAACAACTCACAGACTGTGTGAAGTTCAACAACAAAAAAAAGAATATATTTTAATTAAAATAGAACTGTATCACATCCCCCTTTCCTTCCTACAGCCCCTCCCAGTTTCTCTCCTAGCCCCTCAAATTAATAACTTCTTTTCCTATATTATTGTCACATATATACATATGTGTATGTATATGTACCCTCAAATACTTAATTACAACCTTAAAAAATATATTCATATACTTTTATGCAACGATGCTTAAAAATTTGTAACAAAATAAATAAATAAATAAAATGGAAATAAATAACTAAATAAATAAATAAAATAAGGTTGTAAGGATAAAAAAGAAAGAAAGACCTCAAAGTAAGGAAGGAAGGAACCACTGGAGAGAAATACAAAAGAATTTTAAGAATGCAAATTTAGTTTTAGAGCCACACCTTTAATCTCAGCACTTTCAAAGCAGAGGCAAATGGATCTCTTGAAGATCAAGGCCATCCTTGGTCTACAGAGTATGTCCCAGTACAGCCAGACTTACATATTGTGACCCTGTTTCAAATGAATAAACTAATAGATCAATAGATCAATCAATAGATAGATAGATAGATAGATAGATAGATAGATAGATAGATAGATAGATAGAGATAGATACATACATAGATACATAGATAGATACATAGATAGGGTTGGCAAATTGTAAACAGGTAATAAATATTTTCTGACTTTATCATTTATTTATTTATTAGACTTTCTTTTTTATCTTTCCATAACTCATTTTTTAAATTCATGTTACATACCAATCACAACCCCATCCCTCCTTTCCTCCCAGTCACACCCTCACAAATCCTTTCTCCCAGTACCCCCTCTTCTCCTCAGAGAAGGGAAGACCACCCCTTGGGTAGCACCCACCCTGTGACATGACATCTAGTCTCAGCAGGATTAAGCACAACCTCTGCCACTGAGGCCCAATCGGACAGTCCAGGTAGGGGAAGAGGATCAAATAGTAGGTAACAGAGTCAGAGACAAGATAACCCACTTTCAAATTGTTAGGAAACTTACATAAAGACCAAGCTACACATCAGCTGCAAATGTGGGTGGTAGCTTAGGTCCAGTCCCTGCACTGTCTTTGATTCAGTCTCTTTGAGCCCTCATCAGCCCAGGTTAGATGACTCTGTAGATGTTCTTGTGGTGTGCTTGACTTCAGAGGCTCACTCAATTCTATTCCCTACTCTTCTATAAGACTCGGAGCTCCACCTATTATTTGGCAATGAGTCTCTACATCTGTTTCCATCAGCTTCTGAATAAAGCCTCCCAGGAGACAGTTATGCTAGGTGCCTGTCTACAAGCATAGCTGAGTATCATTGATAGTGTAAGGAGTTGGCTCTCTCCCATGGGATGGGCTCCTGTTAGGCAGTCATTTGTTGCCTATTCCCTCATTCTTTGTTTCATCTTTATTCCTATGCATCCTGTAGGCAGAACAAATTTTAGGTTGAAGGGTTAATGGATGTGTTGATGTCACCTTCCTCTACTGGAAGACCTGCCTAGCTACAGGAAGTAGTCACTTCAGTCTCTGCATTCCCTACTGGTAGGAATCTCAGCTAGGTTGACCCCCATAAATTCCACAAGCCTCTCTGTCTTAGTCGGGGTTTCTATTCCTGCACAAAACATCATGACCAAGTAGCAAGTCGGGGAGGGAGGGGTTTTGTTCAGCTTACATTGTCCACATTGATGTTTATCACCAAAGAAGGTCAGGACTGGAACTCAAGCAGGTCAGGAAACAGGAGCTGATGCAGAGAGTCTATAGAGAGATGTTACTAACTGGCTTGCTTCCTCTGGCTTGCTCAGCCTGCTTTCTTATAGAACCCAGGTCTACCATCCCAGGGATGGCACCACCCACAATGGGCTGGACCCTCCTCCCTTGATCACTAGTTGAGAAAATGCCTTACAGCTGGATCTCATGGAGGCATTTCCCCAACTGAGGCTCCTTTCTCTGTGATGCCTCCAGCTTGCATCAAGTTGACATAAAACCAGCCAGTACACTCTCCAATCCCAGGTCTCTAGTTAGTCCCAGAAATGGCCCCTATGATTTTATTTCTCTTCTTTCTCCCAGCCCTCTCCTGTTCCCCTCTCCCCCCATGTGATCACCATCTCCATACCCCTCCTTAGGCCTTTCTCACCCATTTCCCTCTCTTCATAATCCTCTGATGACTATTTTGTTCCCCTTTCTGAGTGGGATTTAGGCATCCTCCCTTGCACAATCCTCATTACCCAGTTTCTTTGGGTCTGTGAATTGTAGCAAGGGTATTCTAAACTTTATGGCTAATATCCTTTTGGGACTGGGTTACATCACTCAGGATGATATTCTCAAGTTCTATCCACTTGCCAAAATTTTTCATGATGTTTTTGTTTTTAATAACTCAATAGTATCCATTGTGTAGAAGTAGCACATTTTCTATCAGTTCTTCAGTTGAGGAACATCTAGGATGTTTCCAGTTTCTGGCTATTATGAAAAATGCTGCTATGAATATAGTTGAACAAGTTTCCTTGTGGTATAGTAGAATATATTTGGAGTGTATGCCCAGAAGTAGAATAGCTGGGTCTTAAGGTAGAATTATCCTGTTTTCTGAGAAACCACCACATTGATTTCCTGAGTGGTTGTACAATATTGCACTCCCACCAGCAATGGAGGAATGTTTTTCTTTCTCTACATTCTCACCAGCATGTGCTATCACTTGAGTTTTTGATCTTAGCCATTCTGACAGCTGTAAGGTAGAATCTCAGTGTTGTTTTGATTTGAATTTCCTTGATGACCAAGGATAATAAACATTTCATTAAGTGCTTCTCTTGTATTCTTTTGGTGCTGCATGTGTTGTTCCTGTTCTCTTTCCTAGGTATTCCATCTCCAGGATTCCCTCAGTTTGTGTTTTCTTTATTGCTTTTATTTCCACTTTCAGGTCTTGAGCAGTTTTATTCATTTCCTTTGTCTGCTCTGTATATCTTTAAGGGATTTATTAGTTTCCTCGTTAAAGGCCTGTACATATTTGATTGGATTTTCCTGGATTTCTCTGAGGGATTTATGTGTTTCCTCTTTAAAAGGATCAACCATCTTTATAAGGCTGCTTTAAAAGTCATTTCCTTGTGCTTTGGTTGTGTTAGGATGTCTAAGGCTTGCTGCAGTGGGATGGCTTTGGTCTGAAGGTGCTATGTTGCCCTGGCTCTTGCTGTTTGTGTTGTTATGCTGGCCTTTAGCCATCTGGCTATCCGTGGATATTCTTGGTATAGCAGGTATCCAGAAGGCAGCCCTAATCTGAATGTTGTCCATGCAACTGGTCCCTGGTTGACAGCCTTGGAGTGGATGATCTTGGTGTAGCAGGCCTGGATTTCCTTGTGTGGTGGGCTGGGCATGCCTGGATGGAGGCCCGCAGAGAAGTGGCCAGGCAACAGAGTTCCCAGGACAGCTTGAAGCTAGCTCCGGGCAGCTGGGAAGACCCAGGGGGTAGGCAGGGGGTTGGGGTTGAGGGAGAAATACAATCTGATTGTTCCTTTTTCCGTGGGACTGGCTGTTCTTTGTCCAAATGCTGGCAGAGAAGTGCCCAGACTGTACTTTCAATAATTAATTAATTATTTAATTAACTTATTTTACTTCCCCACCACAGTTTTTCTTCCTTCCTCTCGGTCCTCACTACCCCAACTCTCCTCCAACGCCACATCTACTCTTTCTGTTTTTCTTCAGAAAAGGAGAGGCCTCCCATGGATATCAACCAGCCCTGGCATATCAAGTTGCAGTGAGACTAGGAGCATCCTCTCTTATTGAGATTAGACAGGATAGTACAGTAGGAGGAAAAGCTCCCAAAATTAGACAGCAGAGTCAGAGGCAGCCCCTGCTCCCACTGTTAGGAGTCCCAAACAAGCTATACAGTTATAACACATGCACAAACCACCTATGTCAGTCGCATACAACCTCCCAGGTTATTCAGTCTCTGTGAGACCCTATGGGCTCAAGTTAGTTGATTCTGAGGGGTCCTTTGTAGTACCCTTGACTACTCTGGTGTTCACAATTCTTTTTTCCCTCTATCACAAGATTAACCAAGGTCTGCCTAATGTTTGACGGTGGATCTTTGCATCTGTTTCCATCATTTGCCTGATGAAGCCTCTCTGATGATGATTATGCTAGGCTCCTAGACATCTAATCATTGGTTGGATGTTCCTGTGCCCATGCACTCAAGGCTATTCCCCATTTTTTCTTTTCTGTCAGGTTCAGGGTATCTGGTTTTATGTTGAGGTTTTTGATCCACTTGGACTTGAGTTTTGTGCAGGGTGATGATAAATATAGATCTATTTGCATTCTTCTACATGCAGATATCCAGGTAGAACAACAGCATTTGCTAGAAATTGCTGTCCTATTCCAGTGTATAATCTGGGCTTTTATGTGAGTTCAAGTCCATCCTGGTTTACAAAGTGAGTTCCAGGAGAGCCAGACCTACATTGTGTTACCTTGTCTCACATAAATAAATAAATAGATAGATAGATAGATAGATAGATAGATAGATGAATAAATATTTTTAAAACATAAGAAAAATTAATTTTAATTAAAGATAATTTTGAATAATTTTTTGTGATAAAATGAGGTTTTGTCCTAAAGTAAAGTGACTAAAATGAGATAACAGAAATATCATAAATATACATTTAATCAAATGAAAGACCTTTATAAAGATGCTAACTACACATTTCTAGGAAGCTACTTCATATCTTAGAATATTCCTGATATCCAAAGAAGATTCCTGAAATAGGTTGTGGTTTCAAAAATGAACATTTCTTGACCAATAACATTATCTTTAAAATGTTTAACAACAAATAGGACAAAATTGAAATTTAAGCTGCCATATTAAAATGTTCTCCCTAATCCCACCCATGCAGCTCAGAAGGAAGAATCCACCCATGAGTAATAAATGTTCCATATCTCACCATGGACTCCATCAGCCAACATTAAATCTGGGTCTAATTGTAATAATACATGTGAAAAAGATACTACCACAGTAATTAAGGCAATAGAAAGTATATGAGTCCTTTATTAGACAAGAATAGGTGTATGCTTCAAGATTTCTTGATGCTAAAGCTTAGGGGTATAGCATTTTTTTCAAAGCAAAAAAAAAACATAATTTACAACAAACTTAGATGAAGGCCAGAGTAACCCTGAAGCATTTGTTTCTGAAAGAACATACCAATTATTTTAGATATATTTTAGATATGACAGTTATTTTTATTTATATCCTCTTTGGTTATTTTAAATTATGTTAAAATGATATAAACATTAATTATCTTGGTTAATGTTGTAGTAAATATTAAAATTAATGGAAAGGCTTATCTCTATTATCTGCCCTGCTGTCTCACTTCACAGTCAGCACTTCTAGTATGGAGCTGGCACACAGCCTCTGTTGCTCGGTCCATGCCTCTCCCACCCCACCCCACACCCCCCTGTCTCACTCTGTCCACATGACTCCCTTCCCTGAGAGTTTGCTCCGCCTGCCCTACTGCCTCTGTCCCGGGAGTTTCTTTACTACAAATCTCAACACAAACACAACTCTAAGGCCCAATAGCTTTTCATACAGGTTTATATATTCAATTCTCAATCCACAAACCCTCTACACAACAAGATTACATTAAATGGACAAAAATACAAACTGCTGTTCTATATGAGATATTAGACCTTAAGGCCTATAAAGCCCACCTGGATCTAATTCATCCTTTCGAATCTCCATCTTGGAGCTTCTCTCTCTGTCCTTCCCTCTCCTCTGACCCTCTCTCTCCACCATCCTTACCCTGTCCAATCACTGGTTCTCGCCTTTATTTTACTAATTAAAATGGGAAGGTTCAGATGAACTCACCTTCATGAGTACTTGACTAGGCAGTCCTTCTTGGAGAAGTGAAATTAACATTAAAATACAAGCTACTGGAGAATCTACATGTTAATGTATCTGGACTATGGTGAAGATCATGAAAACATCAAATGTTTTGCTAAGAAAGATGTAAATATTGAAGAGGAAGGTTTGTCTAAGAATGGTCTAAATGAACAGAAAATGGCATCAGGACAAGATGGTAGTTAAGAATCACTTCACCAATCAATGTAAATTTTGCAAAGCAGGAGAGACTTTGAAAAAGGAAATTCCCAAACTATCCTCAAAATAAAAGTGGGGGACGAACTTGACTTCATTCAGTACCTCTTACAGAAAATAAGAAGCCAAGTGACTTCCCATTTGTTTCCCTTAGTACAATCCAGATTTCTACTAAAAAGACCTAAGTTGCCATAAATGAAACTTAAAAAAATGAGTTTTGCTCAGTATTGGAGCATACGTGTTACATTAATTCACAAAAGGATACTTAGTCCAGAAGAGAAGATGAAAAACTAAAAAAATTTCTTTAATCTCTGACCTGTGGAATAGTTTCAAAGGCTTTATTATTACGTGCACTTATTATATGAGAAGGCACATTCCATGGCCTAGTTGTTGTGGTCAGAGGACAAGGTGAGGAAGTCAACTGTTTCTTACCCCCAAATGCATCTGTGGAATTAAATTCAGTCTTGTTGGCAGGTGCCTTTACCTGCTCAGCCATCTTTCTGGCTCCTCAAAGGTTTTAAAGCTTCCATTTTTGTGTGTTTGTGATGCCCAATGCCCCTATTAGAAAGAAGTCTATTAACATGAGGAAGCCACTGACAATCTGAGTCCTACATAAGGCTTATTTTAAAAGGACATCATTGGCTAACAAGCAGCTGAACCTTATCATGTTCAGTTAGCTTGTGAGATGCCCAAGCTGACTCCAAAGCCTTTCCAGAACCTTGAACTAACCATTATATTGCCTACATCACAAGAACATTAATGTATAACTTACAATTGAATTCCAGCTAAGCTGTAGCAAAAAGGCCCCATTGAGAAAGTCCGTGCCACTTCAGACAGGCTTGCCATAAAAGATAGCCTGACCACAAAGCACCTAAAATATTTTTCAACATCCTTAGCCATAATGGAAATGCAAATCAAAACAACCCTGATATTCTACCTCACACTAGTCAGAATGGCTAAAATCAAAAACTGAGGTGACAGCCGATACTGGAGAGGATATGGAGAAAGAGGAACTATTGGGATTTTGTGTAAACTCCACCCCACAGTTACCTGGCACTATAAAAAGGGCTGCTTGGCCCCTCCTCATTCTCTTGCTTTTGCTCCTGCTTCTATTGCTCTTACCCCTTTGTTCCTCCTCTCCCCATTCCATTCCCCCCTCTCTCTCCAAAAGCTCATGGCCAGCCTCTTCTCCTCTACTGCTCTTCTCTCCTCTCCTCTCCTCTCTTCCCCTCCCCTCCCCTCCTCTCCTCTCCTCTCCTCTTCTCTATTTCTCCCTCTCTGCCCCTACTACCCTATTAACTCCCCTCCCCATGCCCTGAATAAACTCTATTCTATAATGGACTGTAGGTGGCTGGTTTCTCAGAGGGAAGGGACATCAAACACGGGCCCCTCAGAGGCAACCCCTTCCCACAGTACCTCACCATACCTCCACAGAATGTATTCCTCCACTCTCTTTATCTTTTTCATAATAGGAACATTCCTTCACTGTTGGTGAGATTATAAGCTGGCACAACCACTCTGGAAATTAGTCTGGCGGTTCCTCAGAAAATTGGATGTAGTGCTAACTGAGGACCCGGGTATTCCACTCCTAGGTATATACACAAAAGATGCTTCAACATATAACAAAGACACATGCTCCACTATTTATAATAGCCTTATTTGTAGTATCCAGAAGCTGGAAATACCCACATGTCCTTCAACAGAGGAATGAATATAGAAAATTTGATACATTTATATAATGGAATACTACTCAGCTATTAAAAACAATGACTTCATGAAATTCTTAGACAAATGGATGGAATTAGAAAATACCATCCTAAGTGAGGTAACCCAGACACAAAACACCAGACATGGTATTCATTCATTAATCAGTAGATATTAGCCCAAAATTTCAGAATACATATAATTCACAGGCTATATAAAGCTCAAGAAGAAGGAAGACCAACATGTGGATGTTTCAGTCCTTCATAGAACAAAATACTCACAGGAGGAAATACAGGGACAAAGAGTGGAGCAAGGACTGAAGGAAAGGGCATCCAGAGACTGCCCCACCTGGGGATCCATCCCATATGAAGCCACCAACCCAGTCACTATTGCTCATGCCAAGAAATGGTTGCTTGCTGACAGGAGCCTGATATGGGTCTCCCGAGAGGCTCTGCCAGAGCCATACTGATACAGATTAATTAATGTGCTTGCAGCTAACCATCTGACTGAGCATGGGGACCCCAGTGGAGGAGTTAGAGAAAGGACTGAAGGAGCTGAAGGAGTGTGCAATATCATAGGAAGAACAACGATATCAACCAACCAGACTCCCCAGAGCTCCCAGGGACTAAAACACCAACCAAAGAGTTCAGGGAGGGGGAACCCATGGTTCCAGCCACAGATGCAACAGAGGATGGCATTGGCTGGCATCAATAAGCGGAAAACATTGGTCCTGTGAAGGCTAGTTTCTCCAATGTAGGGGAATGCCAGGGTAGTGAGGTGAGAGTAGGTGGGTGAGAAGGGGAGCATCCTCATAGAAACTGGGGGAAGGGGGCGAGAGAGGGGTAATGGGAAAAGGGGATAACATTTGAAATGTAAACATAAACTATCCAGTAAAATAATTTAAAATACATATAATTATGCTCACACATTAGATCTGTGAATCTGATCAAACAAAATATTCAACATTTAATTCTCGTGTCATTTAATGATCTCATTAAAAGAAAAAACAAACCTGTTTTGTTATGAAGTCTTATGCCCAAGATGCCTATAACATAATGTATACAACACAAAATAAATAAAATGCACAAAAAGTTTTTTTAATGACCTGAACATTTACTTAATTTGCCCATAGTTCATCTGGTCAGGGAAAAGAAATCCCTTACCACCAGCTTATTAAACTAGTAAAAACTACGGTTGAAGGAAAATTAGAGATGAGTCCCTCAAAGTCTTCTCTTTTCTCCTTCTCCATCAGAATAAGCCATAAAGGTCAGAGTTCCTGACCAGATAGGACTGGTAAATGGATTTTTATCGCCTTACCAACTACCCCAGGAGGATTTAGATATCAATAATTTTTCTGGATACTTTCATACTGGGTCTATAGAATCCTTCCTGTAGAGATCCGTTTGTGCCGCACCCAAACATGGCGCCGGCTTCCCGCCGAGGACTCAGCAAACGGAGCTGTTGCCCAGCAAAGAGACTTAGAGCACATGTGCCACATACATCACAGCCCACTCTCGGGGCATACTAATGAGCTACTGGAGAGTGCACAATCAGGTAGTCTCCTGGGCATATATAAGCAGTGCATTTCTCTCCCACGGGGAGATCCCATGCTCAGAGTGTTGTACAATAAAGGTTGTTTGCAGAAGAATCCTGTTGCACGCCTTTTCCTGCCGGCGGGACGTGGGGCGCGCGACACCTTCCCTTGTAGAAAAGAAAAAAATCGGACTTTAAATAGAAATTACTTACATCTTGTTTGCCCGCTTCTGTCTAAAGAGACGAAAGACCCATCTTTTTTCAAAGGTCATGAGATTTCTAGATGCATGGAAGATAGGTGCGCCATGGAGACTATCCACTGGCAGAACTTACACCAATCAGGTGCTAAAAATAACCTCATGGTGGCATTGAAGTGGAGAGGGTGATTGGGAGAGGGTACACCTTTCTGGAGGCAAGTTGAGGAGGAAGGAGGATGGGAACAAGAGGGGGAAGGGGATAACATTTGAAATGTAAATACAGAGAGTATCCAATAATATAATTTTTTTAAAAAATCTTGGGAAAATTGCATCAGAAAGCTCACTGAAACTGGTTAAAAATTTTATCTGTTGCTCTGACCTTCAGTGAGTATCCCACAACTCAAACTCAGCCCCTTTTGAAATGTTGTATGGAAGGAAGGGGAGATAACTCTCAAAGTAAATCCTAAAATAAAAAATTAATTGGAAATTAAATACCATATTTCCACAGCAGGTAATGTTGACCTTTAATAGGTCAACATGAAAACATTCTACCCTGTAAGTATAAGATTGGGTATATTTTAAAGTATCAAATTTGATTGCTATACCAGGTTTCAAGCTATATAACAACTTTCTTATTGAAAATATTATGGTATGGGCACAAAAACAAACATGTAGATCAGTGGAACAAAACAGAGGACCCAAACACAACTGTGCATAATTATATTCATCCCATTTGAAAAAGATGCCAAAAAAACTTAATGGAGTAAGATGGGATCTTCAACAATAATGCTAGGAGAACTGAATGTATACAAATAGCAGAATGAAATTAGTCCCATATTTAGACATCAGTGTGAAACCTAAAATGCTGGAGGGATTAGAAAGAAATATAGATGATGTCCTACACTATACAGCTAAGAAAGGACATTCTGAATAGCACTCCATTTGTCCAAGAATTAAGGCCAAAAATTGATAAGAAAGATCTTACAAAACTAGCTTCTGTGCAACTAAGGAAACATCAGTCAACTGAAAAGGAAACCCACAGAATTAGCCATGATCTTTGTCAGCTACACATTTGCCAGAGGAGTAATATCCAAGATAATACAAAGAATGCAGAAAAAAAGCAACCTAATTAAAAATAGGCTAGAGATCTGAACAGATAGTTCTCAAAAGAAGAAAGAAGGTGGCCAATGAATATCTTTTAAAGTGGTTATACTCCATAGCAATTAGAGAAATGCAAATTAAAGCTACTTTGAGAGCTCACACAAATCAGAATGGTTAAGATTAAAATAACCTTCAACAAATGCTGGTGAAGATGTGGGTAAAAGGAACCCTCATTCACTGTTAGTGGCATTGCAAACTGGAAGGGCAACTATGGATATCAATGTGGAGAATTACCAAAAAGCTAAGAATAACTCTAGCATATGACCTAGAAATATCAGTCCTTGGAAAATCCTCAAAGAATTTGGTATCGTACTCTGCTTGTACTTAAGCTACTCTGCATGGACTTGCTCAGCTGTGTTCGTTGCTGCACTACTCACAATAACCAAGAAATAAAAGCAGACTAGATGCCTATCAACTAATTAATGGAAAAAAAAAATGTGGTACATATACATAATGTGGGGCTATTTATCCAAAAGTAAAAATAAAATCATAAAAAATTAAGGTAAATGGATGAAACTATATATTATACTGAATGAGATAACCCAGACCCAGAAAGTCAGATAGCACATGTGTTCTTTTATTTTAGGTCCTAGATCTGAATCCTGGACTGGAATGCATAATCTGTAGTAACAGCAGTAGCCAGGAGAGGAGAAAGAAACTGTGGGGTGTATGGGGAAGAAGGAGTTCTAGGGGAGGGAGATAGTAGGACACAGTACTATAAAGAGGAGTAGAGGGGGAATGGAGAGACTTCACTGGGGAGGAGGACGAGAAAGTAACACAAAAGTAGAGGAAAGGCACTTCAGAAAACATTAAAGATATTTGAAAATGTCATAGGAAAATGTTATTTTCTCTACTTACTTAAAACTATGTATTTTATAGAGGTGTATGTGTGCAAAAGCACAAATATATGTTTACTTTTTTCTCATTTCAATTAGATACTCTGTATTTACATTTGAGATATTGCCCCCCGTCCTGCTCCCATCCCACCTCCATTCCTTTTGCCTTCACAAAGGTGCACTCCCTCCTTATCACCCTCTCCACCCCATTGCCTTAGTCCCCTACACTGGGAAAACATGCCCTCCCTTGGCCAAAATCCTCTTCTCAGATTGATGCCAGACACTGATATCTTCTGCTGCATATGCAACTAGATCAATAGTTCTCTCAAAGTGCACACAGAGTTTGGTGTTTTAGTCCACAGGAGTTTTGGAGGGTTTGGTTAGTTGGTAATGTTGTTCTTCCCATGAGGTTGCAACCCCTTTTAGCTCCTTCAGTCCTTTTTTTAGCACCCTAATTGGGGTCCTCGAGTTTAGTCTGATAGTTAGCTGCAAGCATGCTCAACTATACCTATATGACTCTACAATAGTTCCTGAGGAGGCATCTCTATATGATTCCTGCCAGTAAGTACTTTTTGGGATCAGCTATAGTGCTTGGAATTGGTGGCTGCATATGGGGTGAATCTCCGAGTGAGACTACTTCTGAATGATCTTTTCTTCAATCCCTGTTCCTCTAATTGACCTTGCACTTCCTCTGGTGAGTGTTGTGTTCTCCCTTCTAAGAAAGACTGAGGCATCCACATTTTGGCCTTCCTTCTTTTTGAGTTTCATAATGTCTGTGAATTGTTGTTTTGGGGGGGGGGGGTAATTGGATATTCAGAGCTTTCTGGGGCTAGTGTCCACTTGTCAGTGAGTGCATACCATGTGCGTTCTTTTGTGACTGGGTTACCTCACTCAGAGTGATAGTCTCTAGTTCCATCCATTTGCCTACGAATTTCATGAAGTCATTGTTTCTAATAGCTGAGTAGTACTCCATTGTGTAAATGTACCAAACTTTCTGTATTCATTCATCTGTTGATGTTTCCATCTTCTGGCTATTATAAATGAGGCTGCTATAAACATGGTGGAGCATGTGTCCTTGTTGTGTGTTGGAGCATCTTTGGGGTATATACCCAGGAGTAGAATAGCTGGGTTTTCAGGTAGTACTATGTTCAATTTTCTGAGGAACCACAAGATTGATTTCCAGAGTGGTTGTACCAGCTTACAACCCCACCAACAGTGAAGGAGTGTTCCTCTTTCTCCACATCCTCACCAGCATCTGATGTCACCTGAGTTTTTGATCTTAGCCATTCTGACTGGTGTGAGGTGGAATCTCAGGGTTATTTTGATTTGTATTTCCCTGATGATTGGGGATGTTGAGCATTTATTTAGGTGCTTCTCAGCCATTCGATGTTCCTCAGCTGAGAATTCTTTGTTTAGCTCTGTACCTCATTTTTAATAGGATTATTTAATTCTCTATAGTCTATCTTTCTGAGTTCTTTGTATATATTGGATACTAGCCCTCTATCAGATGTGGGACTGGTAAAGAGCCTTTCCCAATATGTAGGCTGCCGTTTCATCTTCTTAACAGAGACCTTAGCCTTACAGAAGCTTTGCAATTTCATGAGGTTCCATTTGTAAATTCTTGATCTTAGAGCATAAGCCATTGGTGTTTCATTCAGGAATTTTTCTCCTGTGTCTATGTGTTCTAAGCTTTTCCCCCACTTAATCTTTTAATAGTTTCAGTGTTTTATGTGGAAATCTTTGATCCACTTGGACTTGAGCTATGTACAAAGAGAAAGGAAAGGATTGATTAGCATTCTTCTGCATGCTGACTGCCAGATGAAACAACACCATTTATTGAAGAGCCTGTCCTTTTTCCATTGAATGTTTTTAACTCCTTTGTCAAAGATCAAGTGACCATAGGTGTGTGGGTTTATTTCTGGGTCTTCAATTTTGTTCCATTGATCTACCTGCCTATCTCTGTACCAATGCCATGTAGTTTTTATCACAATTGCTTTGTAATATAGCTTGAGATCAGGGATGGTGATTTCCCCAGAAATGTTCTTATTCTTGAGAATAGATGTTACTATTCTAGGTTTTTTTGTTATTCCAGATGAATTTGAAAATTGTTTTTTCCAACTCTATGAATTATTGAGTTGGTATCTGTAGATTACTTTTGGCAAGATGGTCATTTTTACAGTGTTGATCCTGCCAATCCATGAGCATGAAAGGTCTTTCCATCTTCTAAGATAATCTTCAATTTCCTTCTTTATAGTCTTGAAGTTCTTGTCATACAGATCCTTCACTTGCTTGGTTAGGGTCACCCCAAGATATTTTATAATCTTTATAACTATTGTGAAGTAGTCAATTTTCTAATTTCTTTCTCAGACTGTTTATCCATTGCATAGAGAAAGACAGTTAATTTGTTTGAGTTAATTTTATAGCCAACCACTTTGCTGAAGTTGTTTATTGTAAAAGTTCTCTGGTGGAATTTTTGGGATCACTTAAGTAACTACCATATCATCTGCAAATAATGATATTTTGACTTCTTCCTTTACAATGTGAATCCCTTTGATTTCTTTTTGTTGTCTAATTGCTCTGGCCAGGACTTCCAATACTATATTGAATAAATAGGGGGACAGTAAGCAGCCTTGTCTAATCCCTTATTTTAATGGGATTGCTTTAAGTTTCCCTCCACTTAGTTTGATGTTGGCTACCCTTTGCTGTATATTACTTTTACTATGTCTATGTAAGAACCTTGGATTCCTTCTCTTTTCAAGACTTTTATCATGAAGGGGTGTTGAATTTTGTTGAATGCTTTCTCAGCCTCTAATGAGAGGATCATGTGGTTTCTTTTTTTCTTTGAGTTAGTTTATATGGTGGATTATGTTAATTGATTTCCATATGGTGAACCATCCCTGCACCCCTGGGATAAAGCCTACTTGGTCATGGTGGATAATTTTTTTGATGTGTTCTTGGATTCAGTTTGCAAAATTTTTATTGAGTATTTCTGCATCGATGTTCATGAGAGAAATGGGTCTGAAGTTCTCTTCTGTGTACTATTTTTGTATGGTTTAGGTTTGAGGGTAATTGTGGCTTCGAAGAACAAGTTGGGTAGTGTTCTGTCTGTTTCTATTTTATGAAATAATTTGGAGAGCATAGTATTAGGTCTTCTATAAAAGTCTGATTGATTGATTTCTGCTCTGAGTTTGATTATTTCCTCCCATCTACTCTTCTTGGGAGTATCTGCTGTTTTTGGTTCTAGAGCTTTCATTTTTGCTGTCAAGCTGTTAGTGTATGTTCTCTCCAGTTTCTTTTTAGAGGCGCTCAGAGCTATGAGTTTCCCTCTTAGCACTGCTTTCATTGCATCCCATAGGTTTGGGTATGTTGTGCTTTCATTTTCATTAAATTCTAGAAAATCCTTAATTTCTTTCTTTATTTCTTCCTTGACCATGTTGTGATTGAGCAGAGCATTGAGCAGCTTCCATGTATATGTAGGCTTTTTGTTGTTTTTGTTATAATTAAAGACGTGGGGTGCGCGACACCAGCCTTAGTCCATGGTGATCTGATAGGATGCATGGGAGTATTTTGATCTTCTTGTATCTGTTGAGGCTTGTTTTGTGACTGACTATATGGTCAGTTTTGGAGAAGGTGCCATGAGGTATTGAGAAGAAAGTATATTCTTTCGTTTTTGTATGAAATGTTCTGTAGATGTCTGCTAATTCCAGTTGGTTCATAACCCCTGCTAGTTTCACTGTGTCTTTGTTAGGTTTCTGTCTCCATGATCTGTCCATTGATGAGAGTGGGATGTTGAAATCTCCCACTCTTATTGTGTGCACTGCAATATATGTTTTGAACTTTAGTAGGATTTCTTTTATGAATGTGGTTGTCTTTGTATTTGGAGCATAGATGTTCAAGATTGAGAGTTCATCTCGATAGATTTTTCCTGTGATGAGTAAAAAATGTTCTTCCTTATTTTTTGATAGCTTTTTGTTGAAAATCTATTTTATTTTATATTAGAATTGGTACTCCAGCTTATTTCCTGAAACCATTTGTTTGGAAGGTTTTTTACCCAGCCTTTTACTGGGATAAGTAAATAGGATCCAGCATTTTGCTGCATACAGGAAACTCATCTCAGAGACAAAGATAGACGCTATCTCAGAGGAAAGGGCTGGGGAAAAAACTCCATTCTTTTATGTTCTGGTCTTGCCAATTGGCTTCAAACTGTCTGAACAGAGTCCCCATAGCATTCACTAATGATAGTTTGCTGCACCAACTGAACTGGCTGACTGTTATTGAGAAGGCATGCTCACATCCTCACAAACTTTTTGTAGTGCTTGTTGAGTGAAAGAATGGGAAAAAAAATCATGTTGGTTTCTCCTATCATCACATCTTCTCTGCTGTGTTAGAATGCAACCTCAACCTGTCTAATGTAATGTGTTACTATAGGCCTTTCTTTCCTTGTTTATAGTCTAGGCTTGCCTGAGGAGTCTAGAGTATATATGGCAAACCCAGCCTAAGGGCATCAATAATATACCTTAACAATTCTTACAAATGCCCAATATTCACTGTGAAATTTGCATGGCCACTTATTCCATGCTTTCTTCTATTAAGGAAAACTTAAATGAATCCCTGTGATCATATCTTATAAAGACCTCCATTGTCTCCCTAGGGACTGTGGAAAGAGAAGCCCAAGAATAGTTCCAGACTCCGGGCTTCATCATACTTCATTATACTTCATCATACTGATAAAGCCAGTATTCATCAGGCCCACTTGTTTTGTCAATTATACATAAGCAATCCTGCCTTCAGTCGGTGCCTCTCTCTCCTCACTGCCCCTAAAATGATGTAGTATATGTTTATCAACTCATCAACGTCACAGCTTACTTTCCTTTGTCAAAATTATTGCCTCACTTCTATATCTTGCTGGTGCTAAATAAAGTTACTTCTTATTGTGCCAAGGCATTTGATGTGATCTAGACTTTCTCAGCCCTAATTTGGGAGGTTACCATATACTATCCTTATACACCTTTTTTTTTCCCAGATTGAAAGTAAAGTCTTGATTGTTAATCCACAGTGCTGTGGAACCACCAAGGAAACAGAACTATGAGTGTATATATGAAAGGCATAACTAAGGAGGAAAAATCTATTCTGAATATGAACAGCACTAGCTCATGATCTACATTCCCCTGAATTAAAAGAGAGACAGAATCTCTGAGGACTAAACTTTTGACTCCAGACATAATGAGACATGCCACCTCATGCTTCTGCCACCATGTCTTCTCTGACACGGTAGACTGTAACTTCAAACTGTAAGATAAAATAAGCACTTCCCTCCCACACTGATCTTATCAGAGCAGTGAAGAAAGCAACTAATAAAGGTTTTAATAAGACATGATGTGTCAGGAGTTGGCCTGAGCAGGGAAAGTCAAGATCTGCTAATAATTACAAGACTGCTATCAGATATCTATTATAAGGAAGTAAACAACTCTAAGACAGCATAGCTTAATACAATGATTTATTTTCTCTCAGGATTCTATAATTTAATTGTGTGTTCACCACACTTTGTTATTATGACAAAATGAAAAAAATTATTTATCAAAAGGAAAGATTATTTCTGTTTCACAATTTCAGAATTGAAGGAGATTTTGGTACTGTATTTCCCTGCTTTCCCCTTTAAGTTACCCAGGCCTCCTGGAGATGTGTGGCTTTATTCTCCCATTCACACCCAACTACTATGTTTCCCCTTCAATACCACACTCCTCAAAGACCTAACATCTTTTTATATGGTGTGCCTCTTAAGTGTTCCTATACTAACAATACCATGGGCTGATAAACAAACCTTCAATCTATAGCCTTTGTAGGAACATCTACAAACCAAACTCAAATTTAAGCTTTTCTTGTGATTCTTGCCTAGACATATATAGTCAGTTGAGGTTGGATAGCAGCTAGAAAAAGTTAAAGGACCAAGATAACCTCATCCATTTATAGAGAGCCTTGATGCTAGTTGTTGGTTGAGTATTTTTCTCCAAATAGTTTTCTTACCACTTAGCTTGCTCTTCTATACTTTGAGATCAGCATCCTATGAAGATGCAAAGCAGGGTCACATTCACTCCATTCTACTTAAAAAAACAAATCCCAAAGCCAGTGTTGATACAGTAAGTTAAGAAATTGGAAGCCACTTTTCAGCAGAAGGGTTGCAATGTCAAATTGCTGAGATAGGGAGACGTGATGTTGTGGGCATTATTGTTCTAAAACTCTGCTGTGATGATGTGCAGCTTAGCCTTCACGTGGGTCCCCAAACAACTCTAGTAAGGCTGTCCCAAAAGCTGTTGCCTGTCTGCAAGGTATGTTCTACTAGCTGGGCTGTGTCATCTACTCTCAGTGGGAGAGAATGAGACTAACTGGCTAGCCTTACAGAGACTTGAAGTGCTAGGCCCACCTTCTAAAAGCAGAAGGGCGATGGGGGAAGGATTCTAGGAGGGGGTGACTAGGAGGGCAGGAGTGAATGGGATGTATAGTGAATAAGTAAAATAAATTAAATTAAAATTTTAAAAATCTGCTGCGATGCTTTTTGATTATTTCTGCATTGTTTCATCATTGTGTTCTACAATGGTGATGTAATGATATAATTTCAGTAAAGAATAACTGTCCTTTTAGTCTAAGTCATCAAAATTAACTTTTTGTTATTGATAACTTAGAAATATCATTTTCAATTTCACAGTTCCAAGTAATGTAGCAAATTTTAGAACAGTCACTTAAGTTGAGAAAATTTCCATCCAGTTTTTTTTAATAAATTTAATTTTTAGATTTTTTTTATTTACGTGTGTGTGTGTGAGCATATGCACACATGTTCATATAGATGTGCAAACATGAGTGTGCATGGAGGACAGAAGATGGCTACAGATTCCTCTGAGCTGAAGTTACAGGTATTTGTATGAAGACAAGTTTATTATATGAGTACTAGGATTCAAAGTCCAATTCTTCTGATCATGCAGTGAATGCTTTTAACCAGTAAGCTATCTCTTCAGGCCCCATATCAAGTTTCCTTCAAAAGAATTTCAAATAACCTAATTCAACTGCTTCTCCTCTTTACTGAGTGAATCGGGGATACTATTCATGGCTTTCATCTTAATCATTTATCTCTGCCATACAAAGGGTGGCCCTGAGTTTTGTTTTATAACATCTCATAGGTCAGTACTGTACATGGAAGAATTAGTCCTTGAAGTTATTCTTTACAACAAGAGAGCTACAAATAACTAATTTCTCCCCACTCTCTCATATCTGCATCCACAAATTCAGTTAGCCAAAGAACAAATATGTTTATACACTGTGTGTGTTTGTATGTGTGCATGTGTGTATACACAACTGAGCACATGTACATATTTTCTTGTTATTAATCCCCAAAAAATACAGTCTTATAGCCACTAACATGGCATTTTCTCTGTATTGAGTACTAGAAGCACTGTACAGCTGTTTTAAAGTCTATAGCTCCATGCAAAGAGTGCACCTTATCATCACAGGAACTTGAGCACGCTTGAGTTTTGGGTTCTGGTATATACTGAGTCCTGGAACCAGTCTTCTGTAAATACTGAAAGGAGTCTAAACATTTGTAAAGAACGGTGTTGAATTTTACCAGAGCCCTGTGCTCTTCCAGACTAGTGGTAATTAAGAAATATTATGGGTTTTTTCCTTTTTCTTTTGCCTTCAGGGGACCCAATTACCATAAAGGACCACCCTTGTTTCTGTGACTTGGATGAGACTCAAGTTAAGTCAGACATAGGCTGTTCCAAGTTCTATTATTTGCCTCCTAGATAATTAGCAGAACTGCTTCAACCAAGAGATAAGGTGTAGAGAGCAGAAGCTTTTAAACCAAAATTTGAGTTAAGCATCTCTCCTCCTCCAGCACTCTGAATTTTGGCTCACAGTCAACAGTTGCTCATTAGAATAAGTTCACATCAAGCTAAAACACTCTTTGAACTATGGCATTTCAAAGCATGCTTCATCCTATTTTTTAATGCATATGTTTCCAGCCTTCTTTACTTTCCCATAAGATGGGGGAGGGGGGCAAAGACCTGTTTTGTTAACCACTGGGATTTCTCCAACTATAATATGTCCCTTTTCAACTAGCAATAATAATTTCTTTCTAGTAAAATTCTAGTTTTGTAAGTTCAGATTTATTTTATTGACAAAGGTGACCAAGAAACATAATTGGATGTCTGAGCTTTCCCTTAGCTGGTTCTTTTTTTTTTTAAACGACTTTATTTTACAAAACAAAGATAAATGTACAGATTTTAAACATTTTTTGCTTAAAATTATACATTTTTGTCAGTACTGTTTTTTCAGATATTAAAATAATTTTTACATAAAACTATGTGAATATATTTTTTAGTCAGTACTTGATTTTTTCCAAGGGCTTGACAGTATGCATTGAAAACCTAATAGTTACAATAAGCGTAAAGTACATGCAAAACAAAACGCAACATGGAAATAGTCAAAGTCTTCTTGTTTTGTAAATATATATTTTTTGTTTTCTTTATTTCTTGGACTTCATACAGTCTGTGAGTTGTTTCTGGGGGAGTGCAAGCCTCTGGGGTTAGCATCCCAATATCAGTGACTGCATATTATGTCTGTTCTTTTGTGACTGGGTTATCTCACTCAGGATGATGTTCTCTAGATGCAACCATTTTCTTAAGAATTTGGTTAAGTCATTGTTTCTGGTGGCTGAGTAGTATTCCATTGTGTAAATGTACCACAATTTTTGTATCCATTCATCTTCTGAAGGACATCTGGGTTCTTTCCAGCTTCTGGCTATTATAAATAGAGCCCCCTTAGCTGGTTCTTAAAGCAACTCTAATAGTATTAGACACACAGAGAAGTAAGACAGTGAAGACCCATTGAAGGAACAAAATAGTTAAACTCAACTTAAAATTACTCTGGGGTGACTTTGGAAATCCTGGTAATGGGAATTCTGAGACTTATGCACTTGGGTCTTCTATCAGAAATTGAAGAACATGGGAACTGAAGCTAGTATAGCTCAGTGATACTGGGCTTTTATGAGCAGACTAAGTCTCAGTTACCTAGACTTGTGGGTGATGAAAAAGCTGCTGCTGCCTTGGAATGAGTCAGAGCTCGCTGCTGCTGCTGTGGGTAAGGCCCTCAGAAAACTTACAAGGGTCACTTTTTTAGGAAACTGTAGTAAACTTTGCTCATTATATCACTAACTTTTCTTTCCAGAGGCATTATCAACCTCCACCCCCCCCAAAAGGATACTTTGTTTTTTGCCCCTCCTACTAGGTATGTAGATACATAAAATGGGTATAAAAATGTAAGAAGAAATCAACCTTAATCCATTTTTAATAAAACTTTCATTTTACAAAAGGTAAATAACACTTTCCCAGAACTTCCTTGGGTAACTGGCATCCTGGTTGGAAAGTTGAGACATGAATGCTAGTTGAGTCACCCTGCCACACTTGAATAACCCAGTCAGTGGGAACAGAGTAAGTGTACCACAAAGACCTGTTCCTGAGAAAGTCACTTACCCCTAAATCCTGACTGGCGGAATAACTTGGCACAGCTGTTCGTGGTTTTGGAGCTTAAAACATCTGTAACATTCTGGCTTGGGGTGCAGTTCAGCTCTCCAGGCTATCTACAGTCCTGATGAATTGGTAGCAGCTTATGAACAATAAAATTGTCATCTGCTTTAATCCTTGCAAAGACGAACATTCAAAAGACATCTCCCAAGTCTGAACGGTTGTTCCTGGCTGACAGCTTTTGCTACCTGATTCAAATAAAAATCTTGCTTTGCTGGACTCTTGTGTCTGCTTGGGTTGTTTTGGATTTTCAGACACCAACACAAACTAAACATTTACTGATAGTCATAAAAATTATTTCAAAGCAATTCTTTGATGCACGTATAATGTTACCATTTGTTAAAGATGAATGCAAGCGTGCATAGTAATGAGACGGCTGCGCTTTATCACTTTCAGATAAAGACACTCTGGGTATTTGACAGCACCTTCAGTTTTTCAGAGTTGATCAATATTTTATCATTTTTAATGCTGAGAATAGTAGTTCATAGAAATATATAATGTTTGCTTTAGGTTCCTCCCAGGGACCTAGCAACTGCTTTCATCATCACCCGCTGCCATGACCTGCCACCACACACCAGGTATGAACTATGTATAAAAGGACTTCCCACCACCCCAGCTCTCTCTCTCTCTCTCTCTCTCTCTCTCTCTCTCTCTCTCTCTCTCTCTCTCTCTCTCTCTCTCTCTCTCTGTTCCCAGTGTTCTCTCACTCCCCCTTACTGTTCTTTTTCTGCACCAACCCCCCTTGTCTGCACTCATGGGGCAGACATGCCTATTTACATGTCTATCTGTACTTACATACCTATTCATGTGTCTCCACTCTTTACCAGGCCAGCACTCCTTTCCCTTCACCCAGTGTACCCCCTATATACAAGACCTGTTGCATGACATAATTTCTCAAGGGCACAATTTTGTATAGGTCAAACAAGTACCCTCTCATTCCATTATATTTCATAATATATAGTACAAAAATGGCAGAAATATGTTTATGGTCATTTCAAATTTTTTCCTAATTCTGAAGTCTATAGAGAACATATAATTTATAAATGTTTCATATATCAGTTGATAAAATCACTATTAAATTAATTATCACTAGGTTAAAGCTGGCTTTAAAAAGAGAGAAAAGTGAATGTGGTAGGTGGATGTGATGGCTATTCTCGGTTGTCAGTTTGAACACATCTGGAATTAACTATAGTCCAGAAATAGAGGTCACACTTTGAGATATTTTTGGTTTGGTTTACAGTGTGAGGACCCACTTCTAGTCTGGACCTTTGATGTAGGAAGGTACTTAACCTTTGATCCAGATCTTAAGGCAGTAGCATACCCTCATGAGGAAGGAAGCTTTTGGCTCTTTGCCTATTTGTTCTTGCTCTCTCTGATAAGTTCTTCACTGGCATTAGAGCCTACTTCTTCAGGATTCCAGCATATACTGACAACCAACTGAGATATCCAAGCTTGTGGATTGAGCAATTTCTGGATTCTTGAACTTTTCCTTCATAGCTATCCATTGTTGGATTAGCTGGATCACAATCTATAAGTCATTCCAGTAAATTCTGTATATGTGTGTGTGTGTGTGTGTGTGTGTGTATGTATGTGTGTTGTGTGTAGAGAGAAAGATTGTTTCATTTTATAAATTCTGTTTCTTTAGAGAATGGTATTTACAGTGAATAATGCCTATAATCTTTGCCCTTGGAGGATAATAATGGGGCATTTGTTACAAGTTCAAAAGCAGCCTGAGCTATGGGATGAGACTTTATCTCCAAAACTCTGAAGATAGAGAAAATGATCTGGAGATATAGTTTGGCACTTGATTAGCATGCATGCATAAGGCCTCAGGCTTAATACCCACCACTCCAGAAATGAAAGAGAAAAGTATTTTTATAAATATAAAATAAACCATTAAAATAGAGTTCTAGATAATCTGAACAAAACTATCATCACCCCTTATTGGTATATTTAGCCCTATACAATTAACTTTTATTCTTCAGATCTACATCTCAGCTGATTTTGCCAATTGGTATAATCTCAATTTTTTTCTAAATGATGTCCTATGATTATTTTCCAACTGTTGAAAAAATCTGGATTTTTTTTAAATTAAGGATTAGTGCCAGAGAGATTTCTCAGAGATCAATAGCACCGGCTTCTCTCCCAGAAGTCCTGAGTTCAATTCCCACCAACAATATAGTGGCTCATCACAATCTATAATGAGATCTGGCACCTTCTTCTAGCCTGAAGGCATGCTTGCAGGAAGAATTCTGTATTAAATGAATAACTTTTTTTTAAAAATTAGGATTAGAATTTTTAAATTCTAGCTTTAATTTTAAATCCAAGAGAGGAAAACAGAACTCAGTATAGAATGGACTCAGAAGGAAACATAGGGAATAAAGAAGATTCTAGCAAACTTACTTGGCAGGATTCTTGCCTGAAGGCATGTGGAGGTAATCAGACATCCCTGGACTTTTGTTAGGGAGAATTTGACAAAATGTCAAAGGTGATCAGATACTGAAGGTGGGCAACTTTCAGCAAACTGTTAGATCTTAAATCTGAAACCATCACACATATTCTCATACTTTGAATGTTTATTCCCCAATTTATGACACTATTTTAGGATGCTATGTAATCTTCCTGAGTGATGTCCTGACTAGCAGAATCAGGTCACTAGAAGCAGGGATTTGAGCGTTCCATGCCAGGCCCAAGATCTATCTGGCCTTGCTTTCTCTGCTTCCCAGTGAACCATGTAAACAGCCTATATTATATACCTTGTCTTGGTTCACTTTCCTGTGGCTATGATAAAATATTATACAAAAGCAATCTTTGGAAGAAAAGATTTATTTTAGCCCAGTTTGAGTTTATAGTCCATCATGGTGGGAAAAATATTCACAGCAGGGAGCTAGAGAAAGACAGCTAATTACATTATATCCCCAATCAGGAAGGAGAAGGTGATGAATGTGTACTGCTGCCCAGTTCCTTTTCTCCATTTGTACCAGGCAGGGATGAGTCCACACACAATGTTGGTTCTATACACCTTAACTAATAAATTAAAGATAATTCCTCATAGTCATGTCCAGAGATCCGTCTAGATTATGTCAAACTGACAACACTAATCATCACAACTTCTTCTGCCATGGACTAAGTAGCTGTGCTATGGCTTCTCTTTTGTGGTAATGTGTGTGTGTGTGTGTGTTGTGTGTGTGTGTGTTTGTGTGTGTGTGTGTGTGTGTGTGTGTGTGTGTGTGATATGTGTATGGTGTGTGTGTGTGCATTTGGGTATACAAATATGGGCCATGTGTGCCATAACCTGAGTATGGCAATCAGAAAACAGCCTTGGATGCTGTACCTCCATTCTACCATGTTTGAAATGGGGTCTGTTTGTAGTTGTTGGTTTTTCTGCATACACCAGGTTAGCTAGCCCCAAAGCGTCCAGGGGATTCCTCACTTTCTGCCTCTCTTCTCTAAATAGGGGAACTAGAATTACAAGTACTTGTACTACACATTCAGCTTTTACACAGATTCCAGAGATGAGAATTCAGTTTCTCATGTTTCTATAGCAAGTGTTTTTTTTACTTTTGGTTTTTTGTTGTTTTGTTTTGTTTTTTACCACCTGAACTATCTCTCCAGCCCAATCTATCATGGTTTTCAAATTATAATAGAAATTCTGAATAACAAATTCTGAAAGTATGAACCAAAAATAAACCTCCCTGCTCCTTAAGTTGTTGCTGTCAAACATGCTGTCAAACATTTTGGTCATGGTGATAAGAAACTAACTAATATACTAATTTATAGGTCTCTTATTAAAGTTGTGCAATGCAGTCACAGGAAAGTCCAGAGTCAAGGGATTGTTGGGAAGAGGATTTAGAGGAACCTGACAGAAATTTGATTAAGACTTAATGAAGACTCTGCTCTGTGACATATGCAGTGTTGTCTGTCCTTTACAAATGGGGTTTGGAGGCATTTATTCTTCTCTGAAACAAGAGGTTTGACCTTTGATGACTGGAGAACCTTCAACAAAGCATAAGAATAAAACAACAGCAACAGAACTATCTGGAGATGACAGTAACTTAAAGTAGCAGTGTTCAATTTGTTACTGAGAATTTTCAAAAGTGAATGAACTCACAAGAACTCATAAGAATAATGGAACTGACAGGGAGATTTGTTTATTTCTGTGGTGTGAAAGGCAAGAAAATGAATTTAATACAGAAGTTTTAGACATAATGTTTATAACACTTCAACATGTTTTCAAAGCATATAATGACCATTATAACTGATAAAGCCAATGAATAAATTCCAAACAAAGGAAAAAGCTGTAGAAATAATACTTAATATCAAGCCTCTCAATGTGTGGTCTCTTAATGTGCTAGATATTTGAACTGAAGGACATTGACAAATCCTCACAAGGTCTTTCTCAGCTCTCATCCCCCAACTCTGCCACCCACCCCTTAACCCCCGGCATAATGAGGAATGGGAAACAGCACTTTTTTCCTTAAGGTAGGTCAAAGAAATTAGAATTCCTTTCCCTGGATGCTGGTCATAAAACCTGTAAAGATCACTCTCTCCCTTTCCTCTTGAAGATCTTTATGTGGCAGGTCTAAAAAAATGCCATACAAGAAGACTGAATTTCCTTCTCTCAGTGAACCCCATAGAATCATTCCTTATTCCATTTCTACCAGCTATCTATTCTTCACAGAATCTAAGCTTTAAATCTAACTCATTTCTCTGAGCTTTCATAAGGCTCACCTAGTACATGAAGCTTTAATTAAGAATTTTCTATGCATCTATCTTCATAATATACCCGTCTTTTGTTTTAGGAATGTGGATCAAGGGTTATGAAGATAAGAAAAGTGTCACATTTTTTCTACCACTATAGCAGTATAATGCAATGATAATTTTAAAACATTTGGAGGAGTGTGATAGAGAAACCCTAACATACTATAAGTAGCTAAATGGGAGATTCTGGTGAACACTCAAAAGATTGATAATAGAGTGAGAAAAGAAATACATTCTCATAAGATTTCAAATAAGAATAAAAATCATATTGAGGTTTGAGCTTGAGGACATTTATGTGACAATCTGACAAATACTTGTCTTCATTTTGTCTATATCCTGAGACTTTTATACAGTTTAAAAGTTTATAAGTTTTATAAGAGTTTAAAAATTAATGTGGAATTTCTAAGACAATTTTATATTCTATTCTGACTCTAATATGATTTTTATTACTTTAAGTCTACAGCTAGAATTGTGAGAAAATAAAACCTAAACAAAAACAAAATCCACTTTTTTAAAAGCCAGAAACAACAAAAACAAAGCACTTGGTGAAAGTGAGGTTAATGAGGTTCTAAAAAGATGAGGGGCATTAAAAAGTACGTAAGAATGTTAGCCTGGGTAGCAAAGTAGACCTGGCTCTGATGGCAAGGTTACAGGTGGGTCAGTCCGGAGGGCTTGAAATCAGGAGAGATGTCCCTGCCCCTGGCTGGCTGCTGAACTGGGTAAACTAGCCTAGGCAGTGCTAGATCATTCACCCTGGAGATGTAGGTGCTGGAGAGCTGTCAAGCTGACCAGATCAGCTACCAGCCAGGCCCAGATCCAGGGCTTTGAATTGGCCCACCTCAACATCTACCCCACCTTTGAACTGCAGGACTGTGTGAAGGGACTGGTTCTACAGATCTAAAGCTGTGAGATCTCCATGACACAAGGTAACAACAGGATATCTGAGAGGAGTTTTAGTGAGGATCTAGTATTGATAGCGCAGTAGAAGCCAGAGGCTTGAATTAGACCAATGAGTCACTGCAATGTTATACTATTGAACACACTGTAGCACACTACACCTTCCACAATTAGGTTGTTTGGGGAGAAGTTGAAAGGGTAGAGGGAAGATTTGAAGGGATGGGGAGTTGAGTGAGCTTGGGGTACATGATGCGAAATTCTCAAAGAATCAACAATTTTTTTTTTTTTTAAAAAAAGAAGCTGAGTAAATTGCATCAGACAGTAGTAAAGATACCTTGAGAACAGCTCAGGAACGTATCAGACAATACCCATTGAGGGCTTCAAAGTATAAACATTTTAAAGCGTTGATAAATTTGTGCTTTGCATCAGATGTATACCTGAACTCACAATACCTGGAAGGCTGAGGAGGAAAGACCTCAAATTATAGTTCAGCTTGGTCTGTATTTTAAGTCTATCTCAAAAGAGACAAACAAAAACAAAGACTGCTTTAAGAGAGTTCTGGGGCTTGTTGGTTATACTGAGAAACTATACTGAGGAAGTGTTTCCTCATGAACCTACCTAGACACTCTCAGTCTACTGTATCCAAGTTCAAGGAAATACAGCTATTGCTTGAGCTTTCCAGGCCTTGACATTGTTCTGCTGAAATATTCATAAACCCCAAAAGACTGACCAGTCAGGAGCCTTTATTCTTTATTCGATCTAGCTTGACATTGTTCTGCTGAAATATTCATAAACCCCAAAAGACTGACCAGTCAGGAGCCTTTATTCTTTATTCGATCTAGCTTAGACTTAACTCACTGATGACCAGGATTGTTCCAATGGAGAAAAAGCACCAAACACTTATCAGGACAAGGTTTTATCGAAAGCAGCAAACAAGGGATGAATGCTTCTAGCCTGGCAAACCTGTAATTAAGGTGCTACTGTGTCCTTTAACATAATTGGCTGGTGCTGGGAACCAAACCATAAGCTTAACCTCTGATTTCTTCCTAATTGGTAGCTGTTAGGCAAGAAATGGGCTTGTAACCTGGAGGTGCAGATTTATTAGGGGTTAACCCAAAACCTGGTGCTAAAGCTGGATTTGTTGGGGGATAATAACCTGAAGATGCAGGTCTTGTTGGGGGTAGCCTGGAAACTGGAGCTAGGTTCAGGTTTTGTTGGGGAAAACTTGGAAACTCAAGCTAGTTATCAGCCCATGAGTTTACTTGAGTTTAAAATTAGTTCAGGTTTTCTAAAATCGAGTCTGAAACAAAAATTTGGTCTCTCAACATTATCCAAATTATTTTGGGCTTACAGGTATGCCAAATGCAAAATATATGAGGCTGTGGAGGTGTGATGATTAATACTATCAATTTGACAACACCTAGAATTATATAAAAGAAGTCTCTGGAGAAAATCTGTATTTATCAAGATTAGGTTAACTAGGGTGGAAACATCCACCTAAGCTGCTGTTGACAGCATCCCATGGGCTGGGGTCACAGACTGAATTGAGAGAGAGAGAGAGAGAGAGAGAGAGAGAGAGAGAGAGAGAGAGAGAGAGAGAGAGAGAGATCAGTACAAGCTCTACTTCTTGACATCAGATATGACTAGCCACCTCAAGCTCTTAACAGACATGACTATCAGAATTATAACAGGAGACATGTGACAGGGTTGGGGTCACTAGAGAGGTCAATGCAAAAAGCAGTGAGGATAAAGCCTAAGCTGTAGTGGAGATGTTAGGGTCCAGGAGATTTCAGGAATATGAAGTATCTATAGTGCAAAGCCACAGAAAATAAGTAGACCAAATCCAGGAGAAAATCCCTGTGGGCTTTGCTACCCAAATCCCTTGCAACTCACATTATGGCACAATGACTTCCAGATTTGGGCCACTATCTGTAGAGTTTAATTCCTGCCCTTTTGACTTTCAGTCTTGCTTTAATTTGCTTGTGCCTCACTATGGTCTTATTCCTCCGTTTTAAGATGAGAATGTTGACTCTCTGCGATTGTATAGTGGAAGTATGTGCATTTGTTCTTTATTTTTACAAGGAATTTATCTTAAGAGAAAATTCATCTCAGAGAAAATTTTGAACTTGGATTTTTGCACAATGCTTTAACTGTTAAACATATGAAGACTCTTGAAATTAGGCCGAATGCAGTTTGTATTAGAAGACAGACACAAACTGCTTATAATTATAATTAATTGATAAGGTCCCACTTATCAATTGTTGATCTTAACTCTTAGGCAAATGAAATTCTATTCTTTTTTTGTTTTGTATTGTTTTGTTTTAACTTTATTTTAAAAAACAAAGATAAAAGAAAAAAATTTTAAACATTTTTGCATAAATGTATGCAAATACAATTGTGTCAGTGCTTGGCTTTTTTTTTTTCTTTTTTTTTTTAAGGTTTGATACTCTGCATTAAGGTCTTACTAGTTACAATGAGCAAAAAGTACATGTAAGACAGGGTGTAACCCGGAATTAGTCAATGTTTTCTTGGTGTGTAAGGACTGAGCATGACTCTTTTTTTGTTTTGTTTTGTTTTGTTCTGTTTTGTTTTCTTTTTTTCTTGAACTTTACACAGTCTGTGAGTTGTTTCTGGGGGAGTCCGAGCCTCTGGGATTAGCATCCCCACTATCATTGACTACATATTATGTCTGTTTTTTGTGACTGGGTTATCTCACTCAGAATGATATTCTCTAGATGCAACCATTTTCTTATGAATTTGGATAAGTCATTGTTTCTGATGGCTGAGTAGTATTCCATTGGGTAAATGTACCACAATTTTTGTATCCATTCATCTACTGAAGGACATCTGGGTTCTTTCCAGCTTCTGGCTATTATAAATAGAGCTGCTATGAACATGGTGGTGCATGTGTCTTTGTTGTATGTTGGAGTTTCTCTGGGGTATATGCCCAGAACTAGAATAGCTGGATCTTCAGGTAAGTACTATGTGCAATTTTCTGAGGAATCGCCGGACTGATTTTCAGAGTAGTTGTATCAGTTTACAACCCCACCAACAGTGGAGAAGTGTTCCACTTTCTCCGCTACCTCGCCAGCATCTGCTGTCATCTGAGTTTTGGATCTTGGCCAATCTGACTGGTGTGAGGTGGAATCTCAGGGTTGTTTTGATTTGCAATTCCCTGATGGCTGAGGATGTCAAGCACTTCCTTAGATGTTTCTCAGCCATTCAATATTTCTCAATTGAGAATATTTTGTTTAGCTC
Source organism: Micromys minutus (assembly GCF_963924665.1). Classification (NCBI taxonomy): domain Eukaryota; kingdom Metazoa; phylum Chordata; class Mammalia; order Rodentia; family Muridae; genus Micromys; species Micromys minutus. Next base: position 5,851,323 of record NC_137970.1, read on the forward strand.
TGTACCCCATTTTTCAATAGGGTTGTTTGATTCTCTGGTGTCTAGCTTTTTGAGTTCTTTGTATACCATGGATATTAGACCTCTATCTGATGTGGAGTTGGTAAAGATCTTTTCCCATTCTGTTGGCTACCGTTTTGCTTTCTTGACAATGTCCTTAGCCTTACAGAAACTTTGAATCTTGTTAAGTTCCATTTGTTAATCTTTGATTTTAGAGCTTGAGCCATTAGTGTTTTGTTCAGAAAATTTTCTCCTGTGCCTATGTGTTCTAAGGTTTTCCCTACATTCTCATCTAATAGTTTCAGTGTATCTAGTTTAATGTGGAGATCTTTGATCCACTTACACTTGAGCTTTGTACAAGGAGATAAGAAAGGGTCTATTTTCATTCTTGTACATGCTGAGTGCCAGTTGGACCAGCACCATTTGTTGAATAGGCTGTCCTTTTTCCATTGAATGTTTAAAGCTCCTTTGTCAAAAATCAGGTGACCATATACATGAGGGCTCATTTCTGGATCTTCTATTCTATTCCATTGATCCACGTGACTATTTCTGTACCAGTACCATGCAGTTTTCAGCACAATAGCCTTGTAATATAGCTTGAGGTCAGGGATAGTGATTCCCGCAGATGTTTTCTTGTTGTTGAGGATGGATTTCGCTATTCTAGGTTTTTTGTTATTCCAGATGAAATTACACATTGGTCTTTTCAACTCAATGAAGAACTGGGTTGGAATTTTGATGGGGATTGCATTGAATCTGTAGATTGCTTTTGGTAGTATGGCCATTTTAAAAATGTTGATCCTTCCAATCCATGAGCATGGGAGATCTTTCCATTTTCTGAGATCTTATCCGATTTCCTTCTTTCTAGGTTTGAAGTTCTTGTCATACAGGTTTTCACTTGCTTAGTTAAAGTCACGCCAAGGTATTTCATAATTATTGTGACTATTGTGAAGGGTATCTTTTTCCTTATTTCTTTCTCCACATGTTTGTCCTTTGAATATAGGAAGGCTACTGATTTGTTTGAGTTAATTTTGTATCCAGCTACTTTGCTGAACTTGTTTATCAGTTGTAGGAGTTCTCTGGTGGAATCTGTAGTGTCAATTAAGTACACTATCATGTCATCTGCAAAGAGTGATGTTTTTACCTCTTCCTTATCAATTTGTATCCCCTTGATCTCCTTTTGCTGTCTAAATGCTCCAGCCAGGACTTCCAGTACTATGTTGAATAGGTAGGTGGGGAGTTGGCAGCCTTGTTGAGTCCCTGATTTTAGTGGATTGCTTCAAGTTTCTCACCGTTAAGTTTGATGTTGGCTGTTGGTTTGCTATATATTGCTTTTATTATGTTTAAGTATGGACCTTGGATTCCTGTTCTTTCCAGGACTTTTAGCATGAATGGGTGTTGAATTTTGTCAAATGCTTTCTCAGCATCTAGTGAGATGACCATGTGATTTTGTTCTTTGAGTTTGTTCATATGGTGGATTACATTGATGGATTTCCTTATATTAAACCATCCCTGCATCCCAGGGATGAAGCCTACTTGATTATGGTGAATTATTGTTTTGTTGTGTTCTTGGATTCGGTATGCAAGGATTTTGTTGAGTATTTTTGCATCAATGTTCATAAGTGAGATTGGTCTGAAGTTATCTTTCCTTGTCGGGTCTCTGTGTGGTTTAGGAACAAGGGTTATTGTAGCCTCAAAAAATGAGTTAGGCAGTATTCCATCTGATTCTATCTTGTGGAATAGTTTGGAGAGTATTGGTGTTATGTCCGCAATAAATGTCTGATAAAATTCTGCAATGAACCCGTCTGGACTTGGACTTTTTTTGGTTTGGAGGCTTTTGATGACTGCTTCTATCTCTTTAGGTGTTATGGGATTATTTAGATGGTTTACCTGGTCCTGGTTTAACTTTAGGATCTTGTATCTGTCTATGAATTCATCCATTTCCTCCAGATTTTCCAACTTTGTGGAGTATAGGCTTTGCTGTAGGATCTTAAGATTTCTTGAATTTCCTCAGTTTCAGTTGTTATGTCTCTACTTTCCTTTCTGATTGTTAATTTGTATACTCTATCTTTGCCCTCTAGTTAGTCTGGCTAGGGGTTTATCAATCTTGTTGACTTTCTCAAAGAACCAGCTCTTGGTTTTGTTGATTCTTTCGATGGTTCTTTTTGTTTCTATTTGGTCTATTTCTGCCCTAATTTTGATTATTTCTTGCCATCTACTCCTCTTGGGTGTATCTGCTTCCTTTTGTTTTAGAGATTTTAGCTATGCTGTCAAGTTGCTTATGTATGCTCTTTCCAGTTTCTTTTTGGAAGCACTTAGGGCTATGAGTTTTCCTCTCAGTACTGCTTTCATTGCATCCCATAGGTTTGCGTATGTTGTGTTTCGATTTCATTGAATTCTAGAAAATCCTTAATTTCTTTCTTTATTTCTTCTTTGACCCTGCTATCGTTTAACAGAGCGTTGTTTAGTTTTCATGTGTATGTGGGCTTTTTGTTGTCTTTGTTGTTGTTAAAGACCAGTCTTAGACCATGGTGATCTGAGAGGATGCATGGGAGTATTTCAATCTTCTTATATCGATTGAGGCTCGTTCTGTGTCCAATTATGTGGTCAATTTTCAAGAAGTTGCCATGGGGTGCTGAGAAGAAGGTATATTCTTTTACTTTAGGATGATATGTTCTGTAGATATCTATTAATTCCAGTTGGTTCATAGTCTCTGCTAGTTTTACAGTGTCCTTGTTCAGTTTGTGTTTTTATGATCTGTCCATTGGTGAGAGTGGGGTATTAAAGTCTCCCACTATTATTGTGTGGGGTGAAATGTATTTTTTGAGCTTTATTAGGGTTTCTTTTATGAATGTGGGTGCTGGCAGGTATGGCGTGCGACAACAGGATTCTTCTGGGAACAACCTTTATTGTATAATACTCTGAGCAGGGGACCCTGTGGAAGGAAAATGCACTGCTTATATATACCCAGAAAACTCGTGTTGCTACCTGATTGGTGTGCCCTCCAGTAACTCATTAGCATGCCCTGAGATTGAGCTGTGAAGTCTGTGGTACATGAGCACTATGTCTCTCAGGCTGAGTCATCGGCAGGAAGCCGGTGCCATTTTTGGGTGTGGCACAAACGGCTCTCAAAATCTCCCCCCCCTGCCCCATGCACTCCATGCTTCAAGACAATGAGTAATAACATGAGAAGCCTTTTCTCCCGATAAAGGAGAAGCAAAAATGACTCTTGAACAGGTATCAATGGACACATGTAAAAGATACTGTGATAATTGTTTAGAATAATTTGCAGATTTAGTAAAATGTTTATACTGAATACTGGTCACGCATAATCTTGAGAACTTCCATTGGCAGCCCAGCTGGGCAACCTGCCACAATATATCTGTTTTTGAACCAGATCAATTCTCTAAGGTATTATTATAAGCAGTTTTCATATTAGGTGAAAAAGTAAACAGGCCCTTAACTGCCCAACGTACTCCCCGAAATTGACAGCCAGTCCAAGGAGACAGGGCTGAATCTCTTTTTCCTGTACAAAAGGGTGACCACTTAGGTTGGGCTGGAATAGACAAATTACTCTTTGGCTGGAAAATAGGCAAGCAACCGGCAATCCAGGTGGCATCAGCCTTCCCAGGTTTTTTGTATAATTAGCAGTGACTCTATAAGTTTGAACTGACTCTGCCAACTCCTTAACTTGTTTATGCTCGAGGCGATGATCATCCTGGAACATGGGAAACATTTGCCTGATGGCATGGCATGTCTTTGGTGAACAAAAGAACTCGCACTTCCTCTCTGGATAAAGCAGAAGAGCAGAGACTGAGGCTGCTTTAAGAGATTCCGGTTTTGCTGCAGGAGTCCTCCGACCCGGCTGAAACAGCTCTGCCTCAAATTCCGCTGCCTCCTCCTCTAAATCTTCCTCCTCAATCTCAAACAATTCATCCTCTAACTCCTCTTCTGCCAGCTCTAAAGCTTTTTGCTTTTAGCAGATACAAAGTATCCTCTCCGGGAAACTTGTACTTCGTTTCCGGGGCACAATCTTTTCCTCCCCCAGCAATCTTTCCCGGGGCTCTCCAGGCGGTTCTTCCACCTTTCGGTTTTCTTTCACTTTCATTTTGAAATTTGCTCCGTTTCTGACTTGTTTTGAACATGCCTTTCGGAGCCTACCTGTTTTACTTTTTGTTCCTTGCGTGATCCCTATTTCATTCCGCTCTGTTTCTGACCCGCCCTCTTGGTGCTGCATGATAACTTTTTGTCTAGCTAACTTCCACAACAGTATTGTTACAACATTTGCCAGGAATGCAAGCAATAATACTTTTACTGCCAGAGGGAGTCCAAAGAGGGACATGCCTCTGTTTTTGGCACGCTCTCTTGGCGCTCCTTAAAATTCAAAGAGGGACATGTCTCTCTGAGCTTACCTATTTACCTTTTCGCAGTTCTGAATCCACTTCATCGGACTGAAGGGTCCCCTTGGCGCCAGCAGTGTAAGGCTTCCCGGGATTTACGGCACCACTTTTCGCATGCCCCATGTCCTACCAGCAGGAATGCCGTGCGACAACAGGATTCTTCTGCGAAGAAATATCTTCATCTCTCCATCTATGGTGATTGATAATTTTGCTGGGTATAGCAGCTTGGGCTGACACTTGTGCTTTCTTAGGGTGTGCATGATGTCTGTCCAGGCTCTTCTAGCTTTCATAGTCTCTGTTGAGAAATCGGGTGTGATTCTGATTGGTCTGCCTTTATATGTGTCCTGACCTTTTTCCCTTACTGCTTTTAGTATTCTTTCTTTGCTTTGGGCATTTGGTGTTTTGACTATTATGTGTTGGGAGGAATTTCTTTTCTGGTCCAACCTATTTGGAGTTCTGAAGGCTTCTTTTATGCTTGTGGTCATCTCATTCTTAAGGGTAGGGAAGTTTTCTTCTACAATTTTGTTGAAGATATTTACTGTGCCTCTTAGTTGATATTGTTCTCCCTCTTCTATTCCTATTATCCTTAGGTTTGGTCTTTTCATTGTGTCCTGGATCTCCTGGACATTTTGGGTTAGGAGCTTTTTGTTTTTTGAATCTTCTTTGGCTGTTTTGTCTATGTTTACAATGTTGTCTTTGGCCCCCAAAATTCTCTCTTCCATCTCTTGTAGTCTATTGGAAATGCTTGCTTCTTTGACTCCTGATTTCTTTTTTAGGTGTTCTACCTCTAGGGTTATCACTTTTAGTGCCCTGGATCTCCACTGGTCCAGGTGGCAGATGGGCCGAGCCCTGTTCTGCACCCCAAATTCACCGGGTAAAATCAGAGGTTCCAATGCTGTGTTCCTGGTCCCTGGATCAGGCAGGGCAGGGGCACGCTTTCCGTGCGCACTCCGCAGAGACCTCTCTGCTCGCTGGCTGCTCAGATCCCCTTCTCACCAGTCTTTAAACCTTTGGGAACTGCTGGTCCAGATGCATGAAATTCTATTCAAAGTGTCTTCTCTTACACCTCTACCTTGGAGGATGCTGCTTATGTTTTCATCTAGCAGTTTCAGGTTTCCTGTTCAGATCTTTGATCCATTTGAAGTTAGTTTTTATGCAACCTGATAGATGTGAGTTTAATTTCATTTTGATGCATGTGGACATCCAGTTTTCCTAGCACCATTTGTTGAAGATGCTTTCTGTTGTCCACCTTATGTTTATGGCATCTTTGTCAAATAGTAAGTGCCTGAAATTAACATATTTAGGTCTTATATTTTGTTTCATTGGTTTATATGTCTGGGTTTGTGCCATACTGTATTGTTTTTGTTAGTATAGCTCTATAAACTTGGGAGGTTGGGTCAGTGATTTAATTCCTCTAACTAAACCCACTCCATTTCCTGAGTTTCTACCCCTTCCTGATAGGACCACTGAGACAGGAACAAATATTTAACATACAGCTTTGGAAGACATTCCTCATCCAAATTGTACCAGTGACAATCAAAACATTTTACATATATAGATTTAAGCATTGTAATGAGTTTTAGCTCTTTAAAATCTGAGAAACTTTTGTTCATCTTCTTAAATATTCAGAAACATAATAAAGTCCATGTTTAGCAGAGAAAATTGTCATCTAAGCAAAACAGAAGGCAAGAAACCATTTGCACTGTAGGTGAAGGCAAAGAATAAATCAAAGATGTCACCCATCAGAACTGAGAGAACTTTGCTCAACTTTCAACATATTTCACAGATTTTCAAGCTCAAGTCTTATGCATTTCACTTTTCACATTTGCTCATATTCTAGAAAGAATGACATTTTAAGGCAACTCTCCTACAAGGTCACAACTATTTTATTATAATAATCAAGTGTTATTAACATATAAAATGTGTTCACCATTGCTGTCATCAAATCAATTAGTACATATTGTTTTAATATTGAAATGATAAAGAGCAATAAGTACAATCCAAACAAATAACAACAAATTTTTTTTCATAATTTTTAATAAGTATGAATAATGTGAAAATCTTCAGAGATCTAACAAAAGAACATAACTATATGAGAGTTTTGCTTCTAAAACAAAACTATACATTCCTTAAAACACAGAAACATGGCACAAGTATGTTTCTCTGACATAATTACTCCCAAACACAGCCTCCAGTAAACATAAAATTTCACTTCAACTATTGACCAAAGTACCATATTTCTTAGAAGAAAGTAGAGGAATAGATCATTAACAAATATATATCACATACCAGAATTTTCTCAGAATTATGAAACATTGGCATACATATAAGACAGTTTTCCAGGACCACACATATTCCTTATACAAAGTTACAAAGTAGCAAAAAATGAGCACATTCATTCCCAGACCTGCCCAGAGCGCATAGAAATAAGAAATAAAAGTCTATAAATTTTAAAGTATATTTCATGATCAATGTTTGAGTATTTTAACTTACTTAGATATTATCTAAGTATCTAATAAGTGTTTATTAATTAATTACAGACAATATATAACTTGAACATTCTAAAAGTCTTAGAAATCCTCAAGTCTAATTACTGCCATAGTAAAAATTGTCAGAACAGTGATTCAGTTTAGTTAAACCCAGCTTTATATTGTCTATAATTTTAATATTTAATACAAGTGGTGCTAGTTTATTTGGTCATTAAATCTCTAGAAGGAAGGACGGAAGGAAGGACATAGCTGTGTGAGTTACTTTTTTTGTATGACAAAAATACCTAATATAAGCAACTGAAGGGAGGAAAGATTTATTTTGGCTTGTGATTGAAGAACAAGTCAATCATCACAGGAAGGCATAGCAGCAAGAATGTGAGGCAGCTGGTCAAATTGTGTCTGGAGTCAGGAAGCACAGATGGATAAAATCTGGTGTTCAGATGGCTTTCAGGGTTTCCCTTTTAACTCAGCCCAGGACTCAAACTTATGAAATCATGCCACCCACATTTAGGATGGCTCTTGTTTTGGTTAAAGTTCTCTGGAAGCAGAGAAAAAAAACCCACAGAGGTGTGTCTCTTGTGTGATCCCAAATCTAATCAAATTGACAATCAAAACTAATCAGATGTGTCCTCTCAGTTAACTTGGCAGGTAAATATATCACTGTAAATCACAACCTCTACTTCTATGAGCCCAAAGGCTTGTGTTTACCTTATTGCACAAGTACACTTAGCGCCTCTCTGAGAGTCACTAAGTCTATCTGACAGTCTCCCAAGCTGTTCAAAATTCTAAGTCTAAAGTCTCTGCTGAGACTTCTCATGTAATTTTTAAAACTGTGAACACACATAAAATAAAAACATAGTTATATACTTCAAATATACAATCACAGAGTAAACATTCATATTCCAAAATGGAGGAGTTAAGGAATACTGAGGAATGAGTACAGCAAACTCAACAAGGAAAATACACTATCTCTCATCTGAGATCATGATGGGATCATTCCAGCTCCCAGATCCTTGGGAAGCCTAACCCTCTGCTTCTATTTCCTGAAGCACACTTAAACCCTTCCTTTAGTTTGTTCTACTATGTATGTATGTATGTATGTATGTATGTATGTATGTATGTGTAGCTATCCTGGCATAACCAGAACTCCGTGTTCTCCATTTCAACCTGCCATACATTGTCTGGTCTCAGCAACTTTCTAAAACCTTGATGCAGCCTTCATGACTTGAACTTCAAATACCTGAAACATACATGTCACAGGGAAAGGAAGCTCTCCTTCCCTCTTTAAATATAGTCTGGTCCCTTTATACTCGAAGTTTGTATGAGAATGTCCCCCATAAGTTCATGTATTTGAACTCCTGGTCCCTAGCTTGTAGACAAGTTTGGGGAAGATAAGGAGGTGTGATTTAATTGGAGAAATTATTTCACTGGGGGTGGTCCCCGTGTATGTGTGTGTGTGTGTGTTATGAATGTCTGTCTCTGTCTCTCTCTTTCTCCCTCCCTTCCTCTCTCCCTTCTACTTTCCCTCCATCTCTGACTCAAGCTTTTAGATCAGATGTAAGCTCTTAGCTACTACTCAAGCACCAGTTCTGCTGTCTGGTTGCCTACCATGGTGATCATCAACTCATCCTCTGAAACTATAAGCAAGCCCCCAATAAAATGCTTTCTCTTATAAAGATGCCTTGGTCATGGTGGTTCTTTACAAAACATCAGTAACTAAGGCACTAGCAAAGATATAATGGTTTATATACATGGTAGATGAAATTGAGAAAATACTTCAGTAGAATTCTCAAATCTATCTCTCTCACTTAAAGTAAATTTGTACTTTTACAAATTGTACCCTTAATCAATGAGTTCTTGACCTCAGGGAGCCTTTTCTTTGTCTTGATTCAGAAGTGGAGTCTCTTCTCCTTAATGGCACTAATCCCATTAATAATTATAGCCATTGTTTTCTACATCAGTATTGTCTCAGCATTACCTGAGTTCAAGCTCCTTTCCTTTATTTGCTCCACTTCTTCCCCTCACTCAGGGTAATCTGAGATAATACAGTGAGTGATAACCACTCATTAGCCTTTAAATTATGCTACCATAAAATTTCCATTGCCAAACAATTGGGTTTATTGGGTTTGAATTTATCTTCATTCAGTCCTTCAGGACATAGTCGGAATGCAGCCTGAGGGTTTTTGTTTGTTTGGTTGGTTGGTTGGTTGGTTTTTTGTTTTCAGAATATTAATATGAATAACCTCTGCCCCATTTCCCTTGTTTCCTTCTAAAATATATGAGCCCAGGCTTTATTGTATGTATTCCCACCAGATTTTTCATTTTCTGAAAAACTACCAAAATAACCCACTAAGTTTGGCTTTTTGGACTATAGAGATCTCTAACTCACAGCTTTGAACTCTTTCATATTTGTCTTGGGAACAATTTCCACAAACCTGCCAATCACATGATCAAGTATGTCACAGCAATGACTCTGCTTCTTGGTAACAATTTTCTGTATTAGTTGCTTTTCTTATTGCTGTGACAAGATATTGGACTTAAGAAACTTAAGGGAAAAAATAATTTTGGCTCATAATTTATGAAGGAATACACTCTTCAATTTAGCAAGAAAGCATGGTAATGAGAACATGGGGTGGCTGGTTACATTGTGACTACAGGCAGGAAGAGAGAGAATGTTGCTGATCATGTCACTGTCTCTTACCACATTGACTTAGCCTGAGAGCTAGCCCATGGGTTAGTGCCACCTGTATTTTTCACTTACACCTCTGAGGAAGCACTTGATGACCCAAAAGTGTTAGTTCTAAGTGTTTCCAAATCCAAACAAACTGATAGTAAACATTAACCATAATCATAGCTAAGTAAGATATATGTGTTTGTAAGTAACATTGATAAATAAAATACTACATACATGAGTTATTACATAAAATGATAAATACATTTATTTATCTGCTTAAATTAATCAGTTTGAAGCTGGAGAGATGGTTCAGCAGTTTAGAACAATTTGCTTTCCCAGGAGACCCATGCTTGGCTCCCAGCAACCTTGTCAAACAGTTCATGATTGCCTGAAACTCTTCCTCCAAGGTATCTGATACTCTCTTTTGACCTCTTTTGGAACATACACACTTGTGGCAAAATCACATAAATAAAAAATAATTTTTTCCTGAAGGAATAAATTATATTTTTTAGACAATGTTTCTCACTCCAGAGTTCAGCTTGATTTTAAACTAATGAGGTTGTTGTCCCAGGTTCTATGATTACTGTCATTTGCCATGGTGCCTGGCTAGTAATTGGATCTTCAATATTTTTAAAGTTCGTGTAGTGGCTGGTTTTGTGTCAACTTAACACAAGCTGGAGTTATCACAGAGAAAGGAGCCTCAGTTGAGGAAATGCCTCCATGAGATCCAGCTGTGAGGCATTTTCTCAACTAGTGATCAAGGGGGGAGGGCCCAGCCCATTGTGGGTGGAGCCATCCCTGGGCTGTACTGCTACTCTGGTTCTATAGGAAAGCAGGCTGAGCAAGCCAGGGGAAGCAAGCCAGTAAGTAACATCCCTCCTTGGCCTCTGCATCAGCTCCTGCTTCCTGACCTGCTTGGGTTCTGGTCCTGACTTCCTCTGGTGATAAACAGCAATGTGGAAGTTTAAACGGAATAAATCCCTTTCTCCCCAACTTGATTCTTGAGCATGATGTTTGTGCAGGAATAGAAACCCTGACTAAGACAATTAGATTCTATACAATTTTCTATTCCCACACATAGAAATCCAATTTCCTTAGTATTCTGGAAATTTGAGAAGAGTACTCAGTTCACATAAATGTTTATAAATTAAATATAACTTACGCTTTAGTACAAAATTTCATAATTTAATATTAAAACTAGAAGGAGTTAGGAAAGCATACATTCACTTGAATGCATTCACTGAAACTTTCTGAATTACAGATATGCAGATATAGAACACCTATAACTTCACCATTTTAGCCATGGGTCAAGAGGAAAATGAAAAATAAAAAATATCACTGATTCAAATGTTATAATATTGTTTTTCTCTTTCCCTCAGGACATGTATTTCTTAACTGATTTGAACTCAAAACATATCAGACATACCAGTTTCTCTGTGTATTCCACTCAACAAAGACTGAACGCCTATGAACCACAAACCCACTTAAAAAGCTTTCCAGGTGGTCATGTTATAAAAATAAGTTCCCAACATTTATTTCCAGCAACTAGGAATATTAACAAAATTACTAGAAAGTAAAATAAAAAGCCATTCGGTATCTTGATAGATTTCTAAAATAGTCAAAAGTCAATTTTCACAGAAGAGCTGAAACTTCCTCCAATTTGCTCTCCTCCTGTGAATATAAAGATAAGCATGTTAGATATTTTATCTCACTCAATCAGGCCCAGGCAGATGTTATTACTTTTTGGAAGAAAACAATACAAAAGCACAAATTTATGTGGAGTTAAATAATGCTAAAAAGCATATGCAAATACAAGCAAAACTGTTTTCTCAACAGTAGTTAAGGAAGTCACCTGAGCCTCTACCAGAAAGGATAGAATTTGTAGCTTTAGAGGGGAATTATTTTACATTGATTTCAGTTACCCACAATTTACCCCATACATCAGAAACTGAGAATCCTCTTTTACCTCCTAGACAATGCATAGTAATCTACTGAAGCACACACTCTTCCCTGCCTGCCCAAAATGTTGTAATTATACAGAGCAGATAGTGGGTGTTACTAACCTCAAACTAATTGCAACCCCATCTTTTTAGTCGGGTTTTCAAAAGTCCCAGCATCCATGCTACCTCTACCTAACATGGTGGGAAGTGAAGCAATGTGAGTTTGGAATAGTGTGATTATTTTTTACACTGAGTTAACAATTTACTAGATTGTAGACTTTAGGTTTTGTTTCTTTCCATATCCTCAGTATGTAAATGTAACTTTTATTCTCCTGTAGGTAGTTTTCTACTCAAACGCTTACTGAATCTGCTAACCTAGTCCTGGAAGCTTCTAGCATCCATACAATCTAATCTTCACCTAGAATGTTTTCAGCCTCTGAAACATACCACTGAATAAGCTCACCCTTTCTACTTAATTCTGTGCTCCGGAAGGCTGGTTCAGCTCATCTGTTCTGGCTCAAATCTTCTCTCCAAGATGAGTGATTCAATCTGGCTTCTCTCTCAGCCTCTGACTTTTTGCTTTGCTTGGCCTCATACTAAATTTGGCTATGTTTTAATCTTCTGGCTCCTTCTCATTCTCTGTCTCCTTCTATTTTTACCTGCATCTAGCTGTTCTCTCTTCAACCTGTCTATACAACTGTCACTGTAAAATTGCTTCCTCTTTCTGCACTGCCCACTATTAAGTAGCACTTCTTCTCATGTGAATTGTGCAAATCATAGTCTGTCAAATTTTTCTCTGATTTGTCACTTTGTCTGCCACTCAACTAGACATCACTTTCAGACAAGGGTCCTTTCTTCTACAAACTAACTTAACCTTCATTGTTTGGATTAAAATGTGTCTATATTTGGGCCAGAGAGATTAAGGGCTGAGCCACACCACACCTAGAAACAGGTTTTTGTTTTCAGTAAATAAAACAATCTTGGGCTTCACAGTGTGATTAAATATCCTGCAACATCAGTATCCAATAAAGTAAGGCCTAAATAAACATGGTCTAAAAAAGAAATTAGTATAAAATGTGATTTTACTCAACCAAAATTCTCAGCTTTCACAAAGTACCACTACTACTTTCTACTGTACTCCACAATCCCTATATCTTCCATTTCATTTTCCTTCCACTTATATTGTCCCCATTGCCAAATAAATATACTCATCCACTGCAGTTGTCAAACTACCCTTAATAGAGTTGTATGGATTAACAATAATCATTTATTATGTCTCCCTGTTTGAAGAATAACTGAGCTTACTTACCTCATTGATTTCTCAGTCAAGATCTCTCATGAAGCTTCGGTCAGGTATTCCTGGCTTTTTCAGTCATTCAATTATGCCTAGGCTGGAATGACTCCTACATCTGGGGCACAAAATAATAGTCTTCTCCGGAATGTCTCCAAATAACTATGTGGTTGATCCAACATTATGGCTCCAGAGTACCTTAACTTCTTATGTAATTGCTCAGAGATCTTAAATGCATGTTCAAAGAGAAAAGAACCAAGAAGCTGTATGGAATTTTATCACTTATATTAAAACGTAATACTATTGTATTATTTATAATAAAATGACAAATGCCTATCTTTATCCCAGAGGAAGAAAATTGTCATCTCCCTCTCCTTCTTCCCCTTTCCCTCCTCTCTCTCTCTCTCTCTCTCTCTCTCTCCTCTTTTCACAGAATGACCACTAAAAGGGGGGAAATGACACTGAAGGAGGGTCCAAGGAGTTCAGAAAGAACTTACTGTGGCAGAAGAGTTGATAGAGATCCAGAGAGAGTCATTACAATGTTTATCTAGGAATGCTAGGAATGGACCTAGTTGGAAAGCTGTTAATGACACTTCAGGGTCAAAATTCCATGTCACTAGGTTGAATGGAACAGCAGGGGCAAGTCATATAACCATGGAAACTATGGTGGTGATGTGTTTGATCTCAAAATTGTAGAGATGAGGAATAGGGCCAGGTCCAGGTGAACAAATGAATTGACAAAAAGTAACTCATAAAGGACATATCAGTAGTGATAAAAGAGCTGAGCTAAGCCCACAGAATGAGCAAGAGTTCTCTGCCTGTTAGTCCCTGTACATATAGGGTAGTCAGATGGCAGGTTCTTGGGGTTGTTGGAATCACAATACTAGATGCCTGCCTCTTTATAGGGTCCAGATAAAGATGCCACACCCTTACCTAGTCTGGTTTACTTGATAAATTTCTGTGTTTATATGATGCCAGTCTACTTTGATTTGTTCATATTGTGGTACTTTTTTATTTTTAGATATGTTATTTATCAGTCTGTTCTAGTACCATGTGGTGTGTCTACATGCACACAAGGTGCAGAGTTTCCCTTCTCTATGCATATGCATGCAAAATGGAGCCAAATGCTAAAATGTACTTACCCTTAAAGCAGGACACAGCCTGCTGTCAACAGCAGGAAAGTTGAAAAATTTACAGACATGTTTTCAAGCCATCACACTGCCCCTTGCCCAAGCTCATAAAGCGCTTACTCCTTCACAAGTGGCAGAAGGCTGGAGAAATCTCTCATGATGACATTGTAACTGAAAACGTTGAGTTCCTCCCAACTAAAGTACAACAGCCTTCAGAAACCTTTTAAGAAGTGAGATATCAGCACTTTTTATGAATTTAAGTTTCAGCATAGCATAGGAAATCTGGGACGTTCCCCTCACAAAAGTATATCATGCAGTTAAAAGTCTTTTAAAGGAAAAAATAAATAACTTTTCATTTAAATGTAAATGAATCTGCTTAAACTCAGCAAGAATAGTTAAATGGAGTAATATGTGTTATTCGAATGTATTCCAGAAACAAGAGGCTTGAGGCGACTGGGTAACAACATGAGATTTAAATATCCTCAGAGAGACTACTTTGGCATTGAATTTGGGTTTCCTTCTAAGGATGTCCATCTGTCCCCAGCCAAGGCTGACAGAACTTGTATATTATGTCCTTCAGCCCTGCAAACACTTCAAGCAATGCAGAATTTAATATTTTTTACATATCTTCATTTATTTGTATTTTGGTGGGGAAGGAGAGCCTGTGTGCCATAACATATATGTTGGGGTAGATGAGAACTTGCCAGCATTCTCTTCTCCGCCATATGAATCCTGGGGATTAAACTCAGGTCCTGAAGCTAGAGAGAAACACCCAAGACCCAGCCCACTTTCATCAGGACTAGTGGCCTGCCTGCAGGTTGCTGCGCATTTGGAAGAGCCACCAGAGGGCTCTCACTCCTGATAGGAGGGGTGAGTCCATCTTCTATCCCTACTGTCTATCCCAGGAGAAGCCACCAGAAGCTCTCAGGATGCAGGTAGCAGGGACTCCTAGAAACAGACACTTCCTGCCCAAGTTCAGAGCTGGCCCAAGGTCAGTTGAATCATGACAGGGTACTGCCAGTGGAACTCACAGCCTTCCCAGAGAGCCAAACACCAGGGAACAATCTCCCTCTGGAGACCACGGGACCACAGACACACAGGACAGACAAGGACCAGTCAGAGACAACAAGGTCACCTAGCATCACCAATAACAAGATGGCAAGAAGCAAGCACAAGATTCTAAGAAACAGAAACCAAGACAATCTAGCAACTTCAGAACCCAGTTCTCCCACCATGACAAATAGTGAAAATCCCAACTCACCAGAAAAACAAGATTTAGATTTAAAATCATACTTCATGATAAATAACACACTTAAAGAAGTATAGAAAATCCAGGAGAACACACACAAACAAGTTGAAGCCCGTAAAGAAGAAACACAAAAAACACAAAAATCACTTAAAGAGCTAAAGGAAAGCACAACAAAACAGGTAAAGGAACTGAAAACAGAAAGAGAAACAGCAAAGAAATCACAAAAGAATATATCCCTGAAGTTGGGAAACCTAGGAAGGCATCAGGAGTCATAGATGCAAGGATCACAAACAGACTACAAGAGATGGAAGAGAAAAATCTCAGGAGCAGAAGATACCATAGAAATCATGGACACAACTGTCATGCAACAGTCAAAAAGATTCTAACAAAAAACATCAAGGAAATCCAGGACACAATGAGAAGACCAAATCTAAGGATAATAGGTATAGAGGGGAGCAAAGACATGCAAATAAAAGGCCCAATAAATATCTGCAAAAAAAAATTATAGAAGAAAATGGTCCTAACATAAAGAAAGGGCTGATCACAAACAAAACAAGAAGCCTACAGAACCCCAAATAGATTGGACCAGACAAAAAATTCATCCAGACACATAATAGTCAAAACAACAAATGTTCAACACAAAGAAAGAATACTAAAAGTAGTAAGGGAAAAAGGAAAGGTAGCATATGAAGGCAGAATGATTAGAAATACACCAGAATTTTCAGCAGAAACTATGAAAGCAGAAGATCTGGGACAGACATCATACAAACACTAAGAGAACACAGGTGTCAGCACAAGCTGCTATACGCAAAAAAATTCTCAATCACCATAGATGGAGAAACCAACATATTCCAGGACAAAACCAAATTTACACAATATCTGACCACAAACCCAGCACTACAACAAAAGATAGGTGGAAAACCCAATAAAAGGAGAGAAACTACATCCTAGTAAAAAAAATAAAATACCTAAGCAAGAAAACCAATAGAAGAAAGACACACAGGCACAATTCTAAATCTAAAAGCAAAACTAGCAGGAAACAGCAACCACTATCTGTTAACATAAATGGACTCAATTCCCCAATAAAAAGACATAGGCTATCAGACTGGATACATAAACAGAATCCAGCATTTTGCTGCATAAATGAGACTCATCTCAGAAACAAAGACAGACACTATCTCAGAGTAAAAGGTTAGGAAATTTTTTTCCAAGAAAATGGCCCCAAGAAACAAGCGGGAGTAGCCATTCTAATTTAGAATAAAGTAGATATTGAACTAAAATTGTCAAAAAAGATAATCAAGAAAACCTTTTACTCATTACAGGGAAAATTTGTCAGTGGGAACTCTCTATCCTTAGCATATATACTCCAAATACAAAAGCACCCATATTCATAAAAGAAACCCTACTAAAGCTCAAAAAAATACATTGCACCCCACACAATAATAGTGGGAGACCTCAACACAGCACTCTCATCAATGGATAGATCATGAAAACAGAAACTGAGAAACTGAACAAGGATGCAGTGAAACTAGCAGAGGTTATGGACCAATTGGAATTAATAGACATCTACAGAACATATGATCCTAAAAAAAAAAAAAAAAAAAAAAAAACAAAACCTTCTTCTCAACACCTCAGGGCAGCTTCTCCAAAACTGACCATTAATCAGTCCCAAAAAAAGCCTCAATAGATATAAGAAGATTGAAACATGCCCATGCATTCTATCAGATCACCATGGTCTAAGGCTGGTCTTTAATAACAACAAAGACAACAAAAAGCCCATATACTCAAGAAAGCTAAACAATGATCTATTAAACGATAGCATGGTCAAAGAAGAAATAAAGAAAGAAATCAAGGATTTTCTAGAATTTAATGAAAATGAAATTACAACATACCCAAACCTATGGGATGCAATGAAAGCAGCACTGAGAGGAAAACTCATAGCTCTGAGTGCTTCCAAAAAGCACTGGAGAGAGCATACACTAGCAACTTGACAGCACAGTTGAAAGCTCTAGAACAAAAGGAAGCAGATACACCCAAGAGGAGTAGATGGCAAGAAATAATCAAACTCAGAGCAGATATTGACCAAATAAAAACAAAAAGAACCATTCAAAGAATCAACAAAACCCACAGATGGTTCTTTGAGAAAATTAACAAGATTGATAAACTCTTAGCCAAACTATTTAGAGGGTAAAGAAAGATTATCCAAATTAAAATCAGAAAGGAAAGTCGAGACATAACAACTGAAACTGAGGAAATTCAAGAAATCATCAGATTCTACTACAAAAGCCTATACTCAACAAAGATGGAAAATCAGGAGGAAATGGATGAATTTCTAGACAGATACGAGATGCTAAAGTTAAACCAGGACCAGGTAAACCATCTTAATGATACCATAACACCTAAAGAAATAAAAGCAGTCATCAAAAGCCTCCCAACCAAAAAAAGTCCAGGTCCAGATGAGTTTACTGCAGAATTCTGTCAGACATTTATTGACAACCTAATACCAATACTCTCCAAACTACTCCACAAAATAGAGTCAGATGGAACACTACCTAACTCATTTTTCATGGCCAAAATAACCCTCGTTCCTAAACCACACAAACACCATACAAGGAAAGAGAACTTCATACCAATCTCACTTATGAACATTGATGCAAAAGTACTCAACAAAATCTTTGCAAACCGAATCCAAGAACAAATCAAAAGATCATTCACCATGATCTAGTAGGCTTCATCCCTGGGATGCAGGGATGGTTAAATATACAGAAATCCATCAACATAATCCACCATATAAACAAACTCAAAGAAAAAAAAACACATGGTCATCTCACTAGATGCTGAGAAAGCATTTGACAAAATTCCACACCCCTTCATGTTAAAAGTCTTGGAAAGAACAGGAATCCAAGGCCCATACCAAAACATAATAAAAGTAATATACAGCAAACCAACAGCTAACATCAAACTTAACGGTGAGAAACTTGAAGCAATCCCACTAAAATCAGGGACTAGACAAGTCTGCCCACTCTCCCCCTACCTATTCAACATAGTGCTGGAAGTCCTGGCCAGAGTAATTAGACAGCAAAAGGAATCAAAGGGATACAAATCGGAAAGGAAGAAGTAAAAACATCACTCTTTGCCGATGACATGATAGTATAAGTAAGTGACCCTAAAAATTCCACCAAAGAACTTCTACAGTTGATGAACAAGTTTAACAAAGTGGCTGGATATAAAATTAACTCAAACAAATCATTAGTCTTCCTCTACTCAAAGGACAAACATGTGAAGAAAGAAATTAGGAAAAAGATACCCTTCATAATAGTCACAAACAATATGAAGTGCCTTGGTGTGATTCTAACTAAGCAAGTGAAGGACCTGTATGACAAGAACTTCAAACCTCCAAAGAAGGAAATCGAGGAAGATCTCAGAAAATAGAAAGATCTCTTACACTCATGAATTGGAAGGATTAACATTGTAAAAATGGCCAAAAGCAATCTACAGATTCAATGTAATCCCCATCAAAATTCTAACCCAATTATTCATAGAGTTGGAAAGAGCAATGTGGAATTTCATCTGGAGTAACAAAAGACCTAGAATAGTGAAATCCATCCTCAATAACAAGAAAACATCTGCAGGAATTAACATCCCTGATCTCAAGCTATATTACAAGGCAATTGTGCTAAAAACTGCATGGTACTGGTACAGAGATAGGCACATGGATCAATGGAATAGAATAGAAGATCCAGAAATGAGCCCTCACGTATATGGTCACCTGATTTTTGACAAAGGAGCTGTAAACATTCAATGGAAAAAGGACAGCCTATTCAACAAATGGTGCTGGTCCAACTGGCACTCAGCATGCAGAAGAATGAAAATAGACCCGTTCTTATCTCCTTGTACAAAGCTCAAGTGTAAGTGGATCAAAGATCTCCACATTAAACCAGGTACACTGAAACTATTAGAAGAGAAAGTAGAGGAAACCTTAAAACACATAGGTACAGGAGAATATTTCCTGAACAGAACACCAATGACTTGTGGTCTAAGGTCAAATATTGACAATTGGGACTTAATGATATTGCAAAGTTTCTGTAAGGCTAAGGACACTGTTAAGAAAACAAAACGTCAGCCAACAGATTGGGAAAATATCTTTACCAACCCCACATCTGATAGAGGCCTAATATCCAAGGTATACAAAGAACTGAAGAAGTTAGACACCAGAGAACCAAACAACCCTATTAAAAATGGGGTATAGAGCTAAACAAAAAGTTCTCAATTGAGGAATATCGAATGACTGAGAAACATCTAAGGAAGTGCTCAACATCTTTAGTCATCCATGAAATGCAAATCAAAACATCCCTGAGATTCCACCTTACACCAGTCTGAATGGCTAAGATCAAAAATTCAGATGACAGCAGATGCTGGCGAGGATGGAGAAAAAGAGGAACACTTCTCCCCTGCTGGTGGGGTTGTAAACTGGTACAACCACTCTGAAAATCAATCTGGCAGTTCCTCAGAAAATTGGACATAGTACTACCTGAGGAGCCAGTTATTCCACTTCTGGGCTTATACCCCAGAGAAGCTCCATCAAACAACAAAGGCACATGCACCACAATGCTCATAGCAGCCCTATTTATAATAGCCAGAAGCTGGAAAGAACCCAGATGTCCTTCAGTAGATGAATAGATACAAAAATTGTAGTACATTTACACAATGTAGTATTACTCAGCTATCAGAAGCAATTACTTTATGAAATTCTTAAGAAAGTGGATGCATCTAGAGAATATCATCCTGAGTAAGGTAACCCAGTCACAAAAGAACAGACATAATATGCAGTCACTGATTATTGGATACTAAGCTCAGAAAGCTCTGAACACCCCAGAAACAACTTACAGACTATATATGAAGTTCAAGAAAAACAAAGGCCAAAACTAAATAAATAAATAAAAGCCTCAGTCCTTCTTTGGAAAAAAAAAAATGTATAGCACTCTGTCTCAGTGTGCGGTACATCTGGACCCTAAATCACTAGTAATCCAAGAGCTAAGAATATAGCCTTGTGGCAATTTTTGGTATTCAAAGATCATTATGCTTAGTCTATACTCACCAAGAAATCTGTTTCCATGTTACGTTCTGTCCTACATGTACTTTATGCTTATGGTAACTAGTGGGATTTCAATGCATGCTATCAAACCTCTAAAAGAATTAAGTACTGACAAAAAATATTCATATAGTGTTATGTCAAAATGCCTTTAAAATCTGTATATGTATTGCTCTTTTTTAAAATAAAGTTGTAAGAGAGAAAAAAAGGTATTTCCCACAGAATTTTCAGAGTTTCTGTAAGAGTTAAAGGAGCTTGTGTAAAAATCTGTCTCTCAATCAATGCTCTGTGGATGTCAGCTTAACAAGTTGGTCACTGCTAAGTGGCAGGAATTGCTTCATATTCATCCCCAACATTTTACTGCTTAAAGCATTAAACTTTGAGTCCAATATCTTAAATGCTGACATATGCACAAATGTAACTTTTCTATGTTAATGTGATAAACACTAACAGTTTCTAGGAACTCAAAAAAAAAAAAAAAAAAAAAAAAAAAAACCCTATGGAACAGTGTGAATAGTGTAGACATAAGTCCACAATATAAATAAGGATTTTGATGGTAAATGTACTAACTTAATAATATAAATCAATTCACAATGCATATATATATATAATATTTTGCAATTTTATTAGTTTCTTGAGAGTCTCATATATTTTTGACCATATTTACATCCCCAATTTCAGATCCAAATTCAAAAATAAAAAAAAAAATACTACAAATCACATAAAAGTGGGAGAGGGACTATTTGGGTAATGTAAAAAGAATAATGAAACAAGGAATGGTGACCCTATTCACTCAATTTTATGTCCTTTTATTTTAAAGTCATCAAGACCAATTAGTGATGCACATATGTTCTTGAATGTGTGGTATTTCACAAAAACACAATAGTCTTATCATGGAGTTATAATAGAGCAAACTCTGTCTCCCAGCAGCTAACAATTGCCAATAGCTTCACAGCAGGGGACAGATTTATATCCAGCACCCATTCTCATGCAAGATTTGCTCTGGTTTGTACTTGTATAGGTTTTTTGCTGTGGCAGCCTCTGTAAACTCATAAGTGCAGCTACTCTGTTGTGTCCAGAAGACACCATTTCCTTGGAGTTGTCAACCATCACTAACTCTTACACTCTTTCTTCTGCCACATCTGCAATGACCCCTGAGCCTTGGGCAGAAGAGTCCATTTAGGGCTGAGCATTTTTCAGTCACATGTTTTCTCCCCTGTGTGAATGCTAAAATTTTACACTGAAATTGAATCACATTATTTCCCCGCCCCCCCATCCCTTTCCTCCCTCCAGCCCCTCCCTATTATACTCCCTTGAACCCCTTCCATATCTCTGTCTCTGTTACTCTCAAGTTGATAGCTTGTCTTTGATTATATTTGTTATACATATATGTGCGTGTTTATGTACACACAAACACCCACATATATTATATATGTAATATATAATATACATATATGCTATATATAATCAGCATATCTCTCTCCCTGTATATATATTACTAGAAACTGCTGAATTCATTTTTGTTATTTGTGTGTATATGGTTTCATTAGACAGCCAATAAGACGGTTCACTCCCAGGAGAAACTAATTTTGTTGCTCTCAGCTGTTAATATTGTATGTAATTCTCTGTCTAGGGATGGGAATCACACTAAATTTTCCCCTTCTATGTTAGCATTTCTTTGGATTTTGCTATTGTTCCACTCTTGTCTGTGCAGCTATTTCTAGGCTTGTTTCCCTGCAAGCTTCCTGGTATTCTGGATCTTACAGTCTTCCACAGTCCTGCTTCTGTGATGTTCTCTGAGCCATATGCAGGAGCTGTGATGTCATCTTTGAATTTTCAAATATGTGTGTTTCATTTGGAATATTCATAAAGATCAATGCATCTGTCAACCCTTCTCTGTGAATCTTTTATTGGCAGTACCTAGTAACACAGAGACCCACATTGTATATTTGAAATGTCTAAACTTTTATCAATTATATCTCAATAAATATGAACAAATAATCATTTTTAAAGGATGAGGATTCTCTCAAAAAATAATTAATAAAATATTACTATCATTTTCTTTTTCTTTATATGTATATGTATATGTATATATGGGCCCCGTGGTAGTTTGAATGAGAAAAGACCCCCGATTAGCCTCAGTCATTTGAACACTTTGTCCCTAGTCTGTGGTGCTGTTTGGGAAGGTTTAGAAAGCTTGGTCTCTCTGCAGGGAGTAGTCTTTGGAGGTTAGAGGTTCGAGCCACTCCTAGTTCACTCACAGTGTTTAGTGGTTGAAAATGTGAGCTCTCAGCTGCCTGTTCCGGCTGTTAGGCCCTGCCATTTGCTGCCACATTTCTCTACTGGGATGGACACTTATCTCTCTGGAACTATATGCCAAATAAACCCTTTCTTTTGTAAGTTGTCTTGGCCATAGTATTTCATCACAGCAACAGAAAAGTAACAAATACAGGCCCATAAGTAAAAGTCGAATAAATATCTGGTGTTTCTGCCTTCATTTGTTGGCTGTCTCTCTACTCAACCTATCTCATTTCCTTTTGAGGGTGAAAGCAGAAAAGTGACTCAAACTCCTAAATAGCAGTCACCTTAGATTACAAGAACAACAGAGCCTCAGAGGTCAGACCCCCCACCGTACACACAAGGAGAGGAGGACAGTTATCTGCAATGGGAATGTTATATCCTGGAACAGAAATTATCATTTTAAAGGAACAAGATTGAGCCTCTCAAGCAATCACGGTGGTTAGAGCTTTTTACCTTTTGTACCCAGAACAGAATGGCCTCTCTCCTCTGCTGAGATATGAGCCCACCCTGAATTACTTCTTCCAGAGAAAACAATCAAAGTTTAATGTAGAGCAGGGATACATCTTCATTTCTGAGCCTTCAGGCTACCCTGTAAAACAGGACACCCGCATTGGCTCTGCCCCCACCCAACCCCTGCTGCTCTCCAGTGGCACCAATGCTTGGACTCCGACTCAGTTGCACTGAAGATGGTCTTCTTTTGAAAATATATGTAATTCTCTCTGCTGGACCCATTCATGACAGGTGTCTGACTGGGGAGGCTTCACAATGACAACACCTGTCCATTAACAAAGATGACAAATAGAAATCAAGGCATTTTCTGTCTGTAGAGAAAAGAACAAAATGCAGCATCCAACTGTTGCAGTCACTGATTTAAAGGATGGTGACTAGCCCCATTTCCATGGAAACAGCAGAACAGTGGGGGGAGGGCATTTTTTAGAATAATAGATGGTGAATTGTTTTTTAAAAATAAAGTCAGCAGGTACTTCCATTCTTCCAGCCTTGACCCCCACACTGATCTCCAGAGAAGCCAGTAGGCTGCAGGGCACAGTGGCAAGAAGGTACCTCTCTACCCACCAAGCTTCTCCACCAGCCAAGCCAGTAGCAGTTTAAAGATAGAGATGGAAACTCAAGAGGAAACAAAACACAGACATCAGTAAGAAGAGTGAAGCTTATGTGAATCTTCCAGCTGCTTTTTGTGTATCCTTTTGACTTGAAGATAAATCATGTAAGTGGAAAAATCAAGTGCCTTGGAGGAAAGCTGTATCTCCTCTGAAATTACAGCAAAGCATTATATGTTATGGGTCTATGATTGTGCCAGCCCACTACCTCCCCCTCTCCCAGGCACTTTGGAGAGGCATGGTCTGAATTACTAGCCCAGGAGGCAAGGAGATGGGGGTTCCATTTTACATCTTCACTTTATTACACAGGTCAAATCATCTGCGAATGCCATGGCCTTGGTTCTAGCCTGAGTACAAAGAGCTCAGCCTCCTCAGCAGTGAAGAGCATGACTGATTGGCTTCCTGCAAGTCTCACTGAATGCAGCCATTTTAAGAGAATTGAAGAACCCAACAGCCCACACACAACTGCCACAGAATGAAAGGGGGGAGGGCTGAAGCATAAAGGCAAAAAGACAAGTGATGAGTGGGGTTCTCTCTTTTCAGAAAGTTGAGTTTGCCTTGGTAACCATATCCCACAGTTGCTATAGTGATGAGTACAGTTGCTAAGGAAACCTGATTTTACAGGCAGAACCCGTTTTTAAAAAGAAGAGAAGGAGGAAGAGGTGTGGGAGGAGGAAGATGAAAGAAATTCCAAAGAGGCCTCAGGGGTTCTTAAGTTCTTAAGTTTGGGCTCTTAAACTTTACTCAACAATAGCTTCTTCTGGAAATAGTAAGGGCATATGTAGGATTTATTTGCAAAGGAAGCATTTCCTAAAGAAACCAGGAAAAAAGTGGCAAAAGAAACTATGTAAGGCTATGACTTCGGGTGACACCCAAGCACCAGCTGATTATGCAAAAGAGCTTCAAAGCAAACAGTACTCCTGAAAGTTTGGAAGATCTGAGGATGTGCACACGTAGACTTTTCTCATTCTTCACCTTTTAATCTTTACTAATGGTCACCACCTCAGGGATGTGAAGTCATACATAACAGGGTCAGAAACTCAGGTCCAGGTAAACAGATTTGAAAGATGCACTAGTGACATCCAATGTGCTGAAGAAATGGGGATTTTTAAAACACTACCAAGCCATGTACTAAGCAAAAGAAAAACAAACCCTCAACCCACCCCACCTGCCACTTGCCCTTCTGAAAGTAATCAGCTTCCTTAAAGTCTTGCTCAGGTAGCAGGGCTAGAACCAGGATGAAGCGAAGGAAGTATCTGTCTCAGATAAAAAGAAAACACAAGGAAGCATCAAAGTCTTCAGCAATCAGCCACCGGGGCTGAAGACATGACACAAAACATACAAACGCTGACTCACTTTCCAAAGGCACTAGGTTCTATTACTATCATGACAGCTCACAGCCATCAGCAACTACAGCTCCTCGGGATCTGATGCCCTCTTCTGGCCTCTGCAGAAACCACAAGTGACGCACAACAAACATTGATGCCAGCAAAAGCCCATACACATAAAAGTAAATAAATAAGTATTTTTTTTTAAAGCTAAGCAATAATGGTAAATCACATCAGCAGATGGCAGTACATCCCAGCACTCAGGAGGCTGAGGTGGAAGGAAACAAGTTTAAGAGCAGGCATAATCCCATGAGAAAACATTATCTCTAAGCAAAGTTTGTGCAACATTTTCAATTAAAACAAAAAACATCCTGATTAAACCATACATAACGGCTGGCAAGATGACCAAGAGGAGGAACCTTCTCAGGATAGACAGTCATGCTAGGCTCCTGTCTACAAGCATAACCAATTATCTTTAATAGTGTCAGGGATTGGTGCTTGGCCTTGGGATTGGTCTCAAATTGGGCCAGTTATTTGTTGGACATTTCCTCAGTCTCTGCTCCGTCCCCAGTCCCCGCATTTCTTGTAGACAAGAAATATTTGGGGTTAAAAGTTTTGTGGGTGGGTTGGTGTCCCTATTGCTCTAGAGGGGTTTCTGCCTAGCAATAGGAGGCAGCCTCCCCAGACTCCATATCCCCAGTGCATGAGTCATAGCTAAGATACCCCCATTGATTCTGGGTTGCTTCTCCTAATCTGTTGACTTGAGGGTGGTCATGTGTCTTGCTTTATCAAATGGCACATTAGCACTCACAAAAAAAAAAACTCAAAACGTTTTTGAATATTAAAGTTTCTTTTGAAAACTTGCCTATACTTATATTAACATGATATGGCCTGATAGACACCACAGTCACTGCAAGCCATTCCTCAGAAGCAAAATCTCTAGCTGTTGCTTGATTTTTCCTGGGGATTCATGAGCAATCATCTGCTCACCTCAGACAGAGAAGCAACAATTGAAAGCTCCCACTCAGTTCCTGACCAACTGAATATACTTAATTAATTACAGAAGCATGGCCGACTCATTGACATCTATATCACCAAAAAGTCCGTGCCAACATGGGTGATCACTTGAAAAAGCTTCATTCTTGGACATCTGTTTCCCAGTGTGGCGGTTTGAATATGCTTGACCCAGGCAGTGGCACTATTAGGCGATGTGGCCTTGTTGGAATAGGTACAGTCTTGCTGGGAGAAGTGTATCATATGGAGGTGGGCTTTGAAGCTCTATGCTCAGGTTCTACTCAGTGCAAAAGTCAGCCTCCTTGTGGCTACCTGCAGAACAAAATTTTATCCTGATTACCTTCAAATCAAGGTATAAAACTCTCAGCACCATGTCGGCCTGCACACCACAATGCTTTCTGCCATGATGATGATGGCCTGAAACTCTGAAACTAAGCCAGCCCCAATGAATTGTTTTCTGTAAGAGTTGCCTTCATTGTGGCGTCTCTTCACAGCAATGAAACCAAAACTAAGACACCCAACTTGTAGGAAAGTCCAGCAAAGAGTTTTCTCTTCCCTAGCAATTGTTCGATGTCTGTGTTACCTTTGGAAGAGGGCTCATGAATCTTGAAATGTTGTGTAATTTCTGAGGCTTGTAAATCTAAGTCTTGGGAGTCTCCCTCTTCCTCCGGGTCACAATGTTTTAAATGCCAGGAAATGAGTCCATACTAGTTATTGCAAAGCCAATGTATTAGTAGATCTAACTGAAACTAAGAGAACTGTCTAGCTGAGTCCAGCCCAGATTCTGATTACTGTTCCACATTCTCCTTAGATAAATTGTATACTCAGCCACTATTTTTTGGAATGGTTTACTATCAATAGCTAGCCAGAACACATATCATCTTAGCTTTTCATTACTTTTAAAATATAAAAGAGACTCTTATTTAAAAGTAACAAAGTATATCTATCAAATATCAATGCCTAGTTAATCTTGGGCTCTTTTCTGTGACCATGGCCATTTGAATATCACCTGTATTCTCTGCTTTCCTAAACCCTTTCCCATAACAAGGCTGGATCTTTGCAACACTGTGTTTAAAGAAAATGTCCAGGACCACATCACCAATATGGATCCAGTGCAGTGTCACATAGCTTCCCTGTTATGAAATGGTCTGTTCTGTGAGAAACTCACAGAGATGGTCTCACTGTTTAGCCTGCCTCCAAGGATTTAGGAAGGTTTCCCACCTTTTTCTAACTGTTCCAATGGCATTTATATGATCAGCACAGTTTCTGCTGAACTCCTGCTTTCCTAGAAGTTTGGACAAGTGCCACACAGGGGTGCACCTATGTGACCAACCGTCCCCCGAAAAAAATAAAACCAGGTGATGAATCACTATAAGTTTCTATGTTTGGCAGCATTATGCATGTGTTGTCCCAACTTGTGACTCTGCTAAGGGAGGACTCTTGGAAATAACTGTTGTTAGACTTCATCCTATTTATCCACGACCTTTGACTGTAATAAATCATAGCACTGCCATGGTGTCTCTTAGTGAATCATCAGACCCAGAAGTGGCCAGGCTAGAGATGTGCTCAGTGATAGAGCATTTGCCTGGCACAAGTAAGGTTCAAGTTCAATTCACAACACTGCAACAATGAACACATATGAATCTACTTTAGTTTAATACAGTGACATACTCCTATAATCTCAGCCCCTTGGAAGGCAGGACTAGAACCATATGATTGTGTTTTAAATCTAGCCTGGATAACATAATGATTATAAATGCTTCTCATGTAAGCCTGAAAACCTGAGTTTTACTCCTAGAACCTACATATAGGTAGAAGGATAGAAACAACTTTGTAAAGTTATCCTAACACACACACACACACACACACACACCAATAAGAAGAAGAAGGAAGAGGAGAAGATTAAAGAAAAAAAGTGTTATGGATAGGATTGTAGCTCTGTAGTTAGCACTTGTCTAACATGCAGGAAACCCTGGATTCCATCCCTATTGTTGAAACAAAACACTTGAATCCTAGCTTGGCTCCAAATTAGCACTTCCTGCTTTGGAGTTACCAGTGTGGCATACTACAGTTTATCTTTGAGCTTTGTTTGTACTTGAAGTCAGATAAGACTGTTATCACCAGGTGTTATGACATACCCTGGAGCAGGAGGATGACTTAATTGTCCCAAAATAGAACCATAGAACATGCACAAGAGACTTGGAAGTGTTCATCTCCCCTTCCCGGATAGTGCTGCCCCACACATCTCCCATAATCACATCTAAAGTTGGCCAAGAACAAGGCATTTCGGGGCAAGGAAACAGCTTCACTGTTCTGCCTGAACATTCAATACCTGACTCTCTGGAGGCCAAGCCCTTCCCAACTTCATCTACTTACAGAACAAGTCCAAATGCAGAAGCCCTATGTAAGGATACCCTTGTTGTATCTGCTGTGGAGCATAGTGGGTCCACTGAAAGAGGAGATACCTGAACAGACTTTCCCAACATTGCCATATTACAAACTGATCTGGCAGCTGGTAGAGGTCCAGAGCCAGGGCCAAGTTCCCAGGTACCTGACTTGTGTGAGGGATGACGGATGACGGAGTGTTGCATTTAACTCAGAGGGTACACACCTAAGGAAACACAGCATTAAATAGCAAATACAACCAATAGGACACAAGGAAAAGGAAGCCATGAGGGAAAAGCACTTAACTCCTGTCCTTGAAAAAAGGGCCCTCCTTTTTTTTTTTTTTTTTTTTTTTCAGTTTCCACTGAGCAAGGAAAATTCTGTAGCAATCCTTAACAGCAGTGGATGTGATGGATTCCCAGCACCTGACTCATCCCTTTTCATTCTCAGAGCTGTGTTCAATGCTTTTCAGCTGATATCCTGGGACTGTTTTTTGACTTGTTCAGCCATGCTTTTGTGGAACCAATCTAGTTTACACGAAATAATTGTTCTACTAAAGAACACTGCATGTATATAAAATAGAATAAAAACCTAACCAAGTTCAGACAACATGATTTTGTGAACACTGGGTCACAACATTAAAATGTTCTTTGATAAAGAAGGCAAAACTCTGTAAAAATTAATTTAATGCTGCTTTTTGTCTCAGATCATAAGAGAACAAGGATGCATTGAAATCTGGAACACTGCTGAATCTGTTCCTATATCACCCTTTTCTCTTTTTCATATTTTGTATTTTTAATTGATATATAATAAGTGCACATCTTTATAGGGTAAAATATGATATATTAGAAGGAAATATTAATAATTCTTATCAAATCTATGTCAACCACAATATATACTCTTGAGTATATACCCAAAGAAATCTAAGTTAATGCACTCCAGAGATAGGTACACATCCATGTTACATGCTACATTACTTAAAATAGACAGAAAATTCAACCAGCCAAGATGCCTGTCAACAAATGAATAAATATAAAATTTTGGTACATATACATAATGAAATTTCATGCCATTATAAAGAAAAATGAAATCTTGAGATTTGCAAGATAACGAATACAACTGTAAATCATGTTAAATGAAGTAAGCCAATCCCATGTTTTCTTTCATATGCAAAATATAAACTTAAAATTGTAAAAATACATATATGTAATACATATGGGTGTATTGATGAATGCATGTTTGTAAGTTATAGAACCAAAAGACAATCAAGAGAGAGAAAGAAGAGATCTTAAAGTAAATAGATTGGGTAATGGAGTACACTATGGGAAACAGCTTAAGGAGACAATGAGCATGTGTGGGAGAAAGAAATGAATAACAAAAAGCATAATAACACATATGTAAAAAAGCATCAAGATGAAACCCTAAAATATTTATTAAACACAAACACAAACTATACTCATTGTGGCAAGTAACTTCTAAGAGTTATTTCATAAAGCTGATTTCTAGGAATAAAAAACTCTGTTTAAAGCTGAGAAATTAGCTTAGTAGTGGGATGACTTGATTAGCTCACACACAGCCCTTGGATTGGACTATAAAATATCATCCTGAGTGACGCAACCCAGACACAAAAGAACACACATGGTATGCACTCACTAATAAGTGGATAATGCCCATGATACAAACCACAGACCATACGAAGTTTAGGAAGGAGGAAGACCAGGTTGTAGATGCTTCAGTTCTGCATTGAGGGGGGAATAAGATGATAGCCAGAGGTGGAGGAATGGGGACCTTGGAGGAAAAGAGGAGAAGGAGGAAATAAGGGGACAGTATCAGGTACCGGAGGGGACAGGAGAGAGGTACAGAGAATCAGGAAATCAAATAAAACTATGTAGCAGGGATGGGGATGAGGAACTGGGAATAGCCATTAGAGGCTCCCAGATGCCAGGGAAATGCAAGGTTCCCAGGACTCAACTGGGAAGATTTTAGCAGAAAAGGGGAAATAGATCCTACAGAGACCTTCTCCAGTAGAAGGCACGGTCCCCAGTCAAAGGATGGAGCCACACACCCATCTCAAAGTGTTTAACCCAGAAATCTTTCTGTCAAAAGGAAGAACAGGGACAGAAATTGGAGCAGAGAATGAAGGAAAGGTCATTCGGGAACTGCCCCACCTGGAGATCCATCCTGTCTACAGACAAGAACGTGTTGTGGCTGCTTTTTGGGAGGTTCAGACAGCAACCGACCAGGGCAGATGTGGATACTTGGAACCAACCATCATACTGAACTCAAGAACCCCAGTGGAGGAGGTGGCAGAGGAACTGAAGGAGCAGAGGGGATTGCAACCCAATAAGGAGAACACCAGCTGACCTGAACACCCAGTGCTCCCAGGGACTAGACCACCAACCAAGGAGTGTACAGTGAGGGATTCATAGCTCCAGATATATAAGTAGCAGAAAATGGCCTTGTCTGTCATCAGTGAGATTGGAGGCCCTCGGTCCTATGGAAGTTTGATGCCCCATCTTAGGAGGATGCTGGAGGGGTGGAGCAAAGGCTGAGTAGGTGGGGAAACACCCTTATAGAGGCAAAGAGGAGGAAGGAGAAGGAGGTCGTGGGATGGGGATAACTGGGAAGTGGGATATCATTTGATATATAAATGAATGGAATGATTAATAAAACAATAAATTTATGAGTTCTATAAAAAATATTTACCAATATATGAACCATAGCACACAAAATTTAAAAGAACAATCATAAACCTCAACAAAGAATTGAAGTTTAAAAAGCATGTAAACTCACATGTACACACACACACACACACACACACACACACACACCATCTAAATGAACATAAAGACAATGAACTTAAAAGAGGATAAATGTCAGATTGGTGCTCAAGAAAACACAAACATATGCTGGTGAAAATGACAAGACAATTCAGGATAGGAAAATGGAGTTCAATGAAGAAATGTAAACACTGAAGAGGAATCAAACTGAAATGAAGATGGAGTTAAAAAACCCAATAACCCAACTAGAGAACTAAAGGCAAGGCTTATAAACAGAAAGAATCAAGCAGAAGGCAGAGCATCAGGACTTGAAGAGAAAAAAATTGAACTCAGGAAAGGAACACCAGGAAACGTGAGATATAGTGAAAAGACCAAATCTTTAAAAGGCATAGATGAGGGAGAAGAATCTCAATACAATGCATAGACCAGATCAACATGATCATAGAAGAAAACTTCCCCAAAC
Organism: Micromys minutus; assembly: GCF_963924665.1. Lineage (NCBI taxonomy): Eukaryota > Metazoa > Chordata > Mammalia > Rodentia > Muridae > Micromys > Micromys minutus. The sequence continues at coordinate 5,882,971 of NC_137970.1, forward strand.
TAAAGAAAGACACATTCATAAAAATACAAGAACGCGAAGTAGATAAGATCAGAAAATAAAATTCCTAGACCATATCATAATTAAAACACTAAGTATATAGAACAAAGAAAATAAATTGAAAGCTACAAGAGATATGGAGGTGCAATTACTAAAACACAAACTGCAATTGAGAACATGTATTAACAGTACCAAAAATCAACAACACAATGGCTGAAATGAACAAATATTTTCAGTAAAAAATTTAACTAACTATTAATGGCCTCGATTCTCCAATCAAAAAATACATGCTGGTTGAATGGATCAAGAGATAAAATCTATGTATCTACTATCTGCAAGAAACACATCTTACCTTTAAAGATAACTCTATACATCCTATAGATCAGAGTGCAATACAATATAAGTTAAAAAAAATATAACTCTCTAGTAAGTACACAAACTCAAGCAAAATAAACAATCCAATACTGAAAAATAAATGAGACGGGAAAAATAGATAGATAGAGAGAGAGAGAGAGAGAGAGAGAGAGAGAGAGAGAGAGAGAGAGAAGAGGGAGGGAGGGAGGGAGGAAGGGAGGGAGGGAGGGAGAGGGAGTAGGGAGAAATTTACTGGAATAAAATGAAAATTAAAACACAACACAAAACACCTGGGACAGATTAAACAATCCTACAAGAGGAATTTATTGCTCTAAGTGCCTACATTTTTAAAAAGTTTATTAGATACTCTCTATATATACATTTAAAATGTTATCCCCTTCCCCCACCCTGCACCCATCCCCCCCCTTCCACTTGTCTTCTCGAAGGTACACTTGCTCCTATTCACATTCTCCACCCCATTCCCTTGGCATTTCTCTACATGAGAGAAACATGCCCTCCCTGGACCAAAGGCCTCTTCTCCCATTGATACCAGACACTGCTATCTTTAGCTATACATGCACCTGGAGCCAGAGGTCTCTCGATGTATGCTCAATAGTTGGTGTTTTAGTCCATGAAAGTTTTGGAGAGTTTGGTTGCTTGATAATGTTGTTATTTCAAATGAGGTTGATATCCCTTTCAGCTCATTCAATCCTTTCTTTAGCACCTTCACTGGGATCTCTGTGTTCAATCCAATGGTTAGCTAAAAGCATGCTCAGCTGTATCTGTATGACTCTGGCAGAGCCCCTCAGGAGGCATCTCTATCTGGTTCCTGCCAGTAATTACTTCTTGGAATCTGCAATAATGCTTGGGTTTGGTGGCTGAATATGGGGTGGATCCCCAGTTGAGGCAGCCTCTGAATGATCTTTTTTTCTATAACCTGTTTTTCTATTTGAGCTTGTATTTTCTCCTGTGAGTATTTTGTTCTCCCTTCTAAGAAGGACTGACACGTCCCCATTTTGGCCTTCCATCTTTTTTAGCTTCATTGAGGTCTGTGAATTGTTTCTTAGGTATTCAGAGCTTTCTGGGGCTGGTATCCAATAATCAGTGAGTGACTACTGTGTGTGTTATTTTGTGACTGGATTACCTCACTCAGAATAATAGTCTCTAGTTCCATCCATTTGCCTAGGAATTTCATGCAGTCATTGTTTCTAATAGCTGAGTAATATTCCATTGTGTAAATGTACCACACTTTATGTACCCATTCCTCTGTTGAAGGATATATGGGTTCTTTCCAGCTTCTGGCTATTATAAATATGCTGCTAAGAACATGGTGGAGCATGTGTCCTTGTTATATGTTGGAGCATCTTTTAGGTATATACCCAGGAATAGAACAGTTGGGTCTTCAGGTAGTACTATGTTCAATTTTCTGAAGAACTACCAGACTGATCTCCAGAGTGGTTGTACCAGTCTACAATCCCACGAACAATGGGATTGCCAGCATATGATGTCACCTGAGTTTTTGATCATAGCCATTCTGATTGGTGAGAGGTGGAATCTCAGGGTTATTTTGATTTGCATTTCCCTGATGACTAGGGATGTTGAGCATTTTCTTAAGTGTTTCTTGGTCATTCCTCAGTTGAGAATTTTTTTGTTTAGCTCTGTACCCCACTTTTTAATAGAATTGTTTGATTCTCTGGAGTCTAATTTTTTGAGTTCTTTGTATATATTGGATATTGGCCCTTTATCAGATGTAGGATTGGTAAAGATCCTTTTCTGATCTGTTGGCTGCTGTTTTGTCTTCTTGACAGTGTTCTTAGCCTCACAGAAACTTTGCACTTTCATGAGGGCCCATTTATTGATTCTTAATCTTAGAGCATAAGCCATTGGTGTTCTGTTCAGGAAATTTTTCCCTGTGCCTATGTGTTATAAGCTCTTCCCCACTTTCTCTTCTAATAGTTTCGGTGTACCTGGTTTTATGAGGAGATCTTTGATCCACTTACACTTGATCTTTGTACAAGGAGATAAGAAAGGGTCTATTTGCATTCTTTTGCATGCTGACTGCCAGTTGAGCCAACATCATTTGTTGAAGAGGCTGTCCTTTTTCCACTGAACATTTTAACTCCTTTGTCAGAGATCAAATTACCATAGGTGTGTGGGTTCATTTCTGTGTCTTCAATTCTATTCTGTCTGTACCAATACCATGCGGTTGTTATCACAAATACTTTGTAATATCGCTTGAGGTAAGGGATGGCAATTCCCCCAGAAATTCTTTATTATTGAGAATAGTTTTCACTATCCTAGGTTTTTTGGTTTTTTTTGTTTTTGTTTTGTTTTTATTCCAGATGAATTTGCAAATTGCTCTTTCCAACTCTAGGAATAATTGAGTTTGAATTTTGAAGAGGATTGCATTGAATCTGTAGATTACTTTTCGAAAGATGGCCATTTTTACAATGTTCCATGAACATGGGAGAGGTTTCTATCTTCTGAGATCATATTCAATTTCCTTATTCAGAGATTTGAAGTTCTTGTCATACAGATCTTTCACATGTTTACTAAGGGTCACAACAAAGTATTTTATATTCTTTGTGACTATTGTGAAGGGTGTAGATTCTCTAATTTTCTTCTCAGTCTGCTTATCCTTTGATAAGTGGAAGGCTACTGTTTTGTTTGAGTTAATTTTATATCCAGCCACTTTGCTGATGTTGTTTATCAGCTGTAAAATTTATCTGGCGGAATTTTTGGGGTCACTTAAGTGTACTATCATATCATCAGCAAATAGTAATATTTTGACTTCTTCCTTTCTGATTTGTATCCATTTGACTTCTTTTTGTTGTCTAATTTTTCTGTCCAGGATTTCCATACTATATTGAGTAGGTAGGGGGTGAGTGGGCAGACTTGTCTAGTCCCTGATTTTAGTGGGATTGCTTCAAGTTTCCCACCGTTAAGGTTGATGTTAGCTGTTGGTTGCTGTATATTGCTTTTATTATGTTTAGGTATGGGCCTTGGATTCCTTCTCTTTCCAAGACTTTTAACATGAAGGGGTGTTGAATTTTGTCAAATGTTTTCTCAGCATCTAGTTAGATGATTATGTGTTTTTTTTTCTTTGAGTTTGTTTATATGGTGGATTATATTGATGGAATTCTGTATATTGAACAATCCCTGCATCCCCGGGATGAAGACTACTTTATCATGGTGAATGATTGTTTTGATGTATTCTTGGATTCGGTTTGCAAGAATTTTATTGAGTATTTTTGCATTGATGTTCATGAGGAAAACTGGTCTGAAGTTCTCTTTCTTTGTGGGGTCTTGGTATGGTTTAGGTATGAGTGTAATTTTGTCTTTGAAGAATGAGTTTGGTAGTGTTTCTTCTGTTTCTATTTTGTGGAATAGTTAGAAAGTATTGATGCTAGGTCTTCTATGAAACTCTGACAGAATTATGCACTGAACCCATCTGGTCCTGGCCTTTTTTAGGTTGGGAAAATTTAATGACTGCTTCTATTTCTTTAGAGGTTATGGGACTGTTTAAATGGTTTATCTGATCCTGTTTTTATTTCGGTATCTAGTATTTGTCTAGAACTTTGTCCATTTCCTCTAGATTGTCCAATTTTGTTGAGTAGAGGCTTTTCTAATTGGATCTGATGATTTATTGAATTTCCTCAGTTTCTGTTGTTATGTTTCCCCTTTCATTTCTGATTTTGTTAATTTGTATACTCTCTCTGTATCTTCTAGTTAGTCTGGCTAAGGGTTTATTGATCTTGTTGATTTTCCCAAAGAACCAGCTCCTGGTTTTGTTGATTCTTTGTATAGTTCTTTTTATTTCTACTTGGTTGATTTCTGCTCTGAGTTTGACTATTTTCTGCTATCCACTCCTCTTGGGTGTATCTGCTTCTTTTTGCTCTAGAGCTTTCAGCTGTGCTGTCAAGCTGCTAGTGTATGTTCTCTCCAGTTTCTTTTTCGAGGCACTCAGAGCTATGAGTGTGCCTATATTTTTAAAAAATCAGAAAGAGCACAGATAAACAAGACTGATGGAACACAAAAATGAGGACAAACAAGAACAACCCAATTCCAAACCATCAGTGGTAAGAAATAATGAAAAGCAAAGCAAAAATTAATGAGACAGAAACCAAACAATAGAGAAACAATACATCTGAGAGCTGGTTCTTTGATAATATAATAAAGATCAAAAAACCTTTGACCCAACTCAGAGAAAGAAAGAAAGAAAAAAGAAAGAAAGAAAGAGAGAGAGAGAGAGATAGAGAGAGAGAGAGAGAGAGAGAGAGAGAGAGAAAGAAAGAAAGAAAGAAAGAAAGAAAGAAAGAAAGAAAGAAAGAAAGGTAGACAGACAGGCAGGCAGGCAGGCAGACAGACAGACAGACAGACAGAGAGGGCACAAATGAATAGCATCAGAAAGGAACAGGGAAATATTACAATAGACACTAAAGAAATTCGGGATGTTTAAAGGGAATACTTTTTTAAAAATCTTTACCCCATTAAGTAGAACGAAAAAAATTTTAAAATTCGACAAATCTCTAGAGTCAACCAAACCAACAAACTTAAGTGAAAAAGTCAACAACCTAAACAGACATTGCAAATAACAAGATTGAAGTAGTAATAAAAAAAGCCTTCCAACTAAACAAAAGGTCGGGGCCAAATGGATTCTCAACATAATCCCACCAGGCTTTCAAAAAAGATCTACAGCCAATTCTTCTTAAACTATTCAAAATATATATAAACAGAATGAATTCTGGCAAACTTGTAGGTTTCTATTTTTCAAAATCTATTTTAATTAGGATTCTTAAATGCTTTAACTTCTCTTCGAGCCTACCACCCATCGGAAGTAAGGGAAAGGAAAGGTTAATAGGGCAAAGGTTGATGTGTACCTGTTTAGACATAGGTCTTTGAGGCAACTCCAAGCTTTGTTGTCAGGACAGTTCAGTTCACATGAATCAGCAGCTGTAGCTCAATCTGCTTGCTTACACCATTCATGAATCAGCAATGGCAGGTCGATCCAGAAGAAACAGCAAGGCTCTGCCAATTGGCCAAGTCTACAAAACTGAAAAGAAGCCACTGGAACACCACCAGAAGTTCTTTTGTGCATTTCAACCTACAAAGTCATGAAAAACTATGACCAGTGAAGGCAAAGCAAACCAATGTCACATCAGTATCATCAAAATCTAGTGTCAACAAAGCCCAGTGAAGACTAGCAGACTGGCAAGGTGAACCACTGCCACACAGCATTAGCTATACTCTATTGGGTTACATTTATTCACTTTCCAAACACTCCTGTGTTCTTTCAAGCATCTGTTCTAGCAAAACACCACATGCCCTTTTTCCAGGCAGCTTCCAAAAAAAAAACACCGCATGTCTGTTCTCAGTAAAACATCCTCTCATAAGACAGTTTGCAGAAAAACATCACATGTCATAACTCAGTCTCTAAAGAAACCAGAAATTTTCTCTTCACAAATTCCTTCTATTTAAAGACAAAAGTCACATGATCCTGTTGATAAATGCATAAAAAAAACCTTTGACAAAATCCAATATGCCTTTATTTTATTTTATTTTATTTTAGTGTAATCGCAGTGTCTAGCATCAGTGTGAGAAGAGGCTTTTGTTTCAGAGAGGGCACATTGTCCCAATGCAGGGGAATGACAAGGCAATTGGGTAGAAGGCGAATCAGAAGGGAGAGCACCTTTGTGAATGCAATTGGACGGGGGATGGGAGCAGGGTCTGGTAAAGGGACAACATCTCAAATGTAAATACAGAATGTCTAATTTAAAAAAGATTTTAAAAATCTTCCTTCTTATTTATTTATTTATTTACATCCCAAACACTGCCACCCCTTCCCGATTCTCCTCTTGCAGAGACCCTCCCCCATCCCCTTCCCTTCTCTTCTGAGCCTGTGGCCCATCCCTGGGTATCTCTGATCCTGGCACTTTAAACCTCTGTGAGGTTATGCACTACCTCTCCCACTGAGGCCAGACAAGGCAGCGCAGCTAGAAGAAAATATCCCTTGTACAGGCAAGAGCTTTTCAGAAAACCCTAATTCCAGTTCAGGACACACACGAAGGTCAAGCTGTACATCTTCTATATATGTGGGGGGGTGAGAAGGGCTAGGTCCAGCCCATGTGTGCTCTTTGGTTGGTAGTTTGGTCTCTAAGAGCACCAAAATTAAAAAATAATAATAAAGTTAAGATTTAAAAACAGAAGAGGAACAAATTGGTTTCAGTACTTTTGCTATTCAAATCTCACAATTAATAAACTTGTTTACATATGGTTTGAGATGTATTTATGTGTAATTGTTGTTAAGTATAAGTGAAAGACCTCCGAAGGGAGACCCTCACTCAAATCTCAGGAGAGGCGCGCACCCAGCGAGGCACCGAGACCAGTCTTGCTGCAATCGCATGAGGAAGTTTATTGAAAGTGAAAGAGTGAGATCTCAGGCCAGCATGCTGGGGTCGAGACTCATACACCACGCAGGGGTAGAGGAGTTCGACCCCGGCCTGAACTTGTAACAGGCTTATAAAGGCAAAAATCACAAAGGAGGGGGAGGACAGGGGGAATGAGGAAATTCATAAGGGGAAGAATGATACATTTTTTATCAGTACACCCCCAGGCACACCTAGGGCATTGGAACATTCCGCAGAGGTCATCCGGACCTTCTGTGGTATTTTGGGAACTCAAATCTCAAGAAAGTGGGATTTCCTGGGTGGGATTTCCTGGGAGCGGCAGAGGAAATCCCTAGGGCAAGGAATCAGTGTCCTTTGACAACCTTTTACTCTTCATAAGTATTATCTTTTCATAAGTGTCAAGATTGAGTTAAAGGACTGCACAATTATTTTGCTTTTTCCATCAGCTTTATAGGAAAATAACTATTTATCTATTGACTTGTAAAAGGTGTACCTTAAATTTATTGTTATATCATTCTACATACAATTGAACATCTTTTTATGTTCTAAGGAGTAGTTATGTTTTTTGTAACATGAACTTTTCTTGGTACCATGAATATTGTTTCTATGTTTTCACTCATTTTATATTGACTTTCTAATTCTTTCTCTACTCTCTAGCCCCCATAGGTCCAAACATTTGCATAGCATAATGCAAAAAACATTTAGTCCAATTTCAAAAGTCCCCATAGTTTATAGCAGTCTCAAGTATGTTAAAAAGTCCAAACTTCAAAGTCTCTTCTGAGATTCACCCAACCACTTAACTGTAATTCCTAAATCAAGACAGAAAGCCAGCTGGGAAAACCATAAACACTGCATCTTCGTGGCTAATATCAAAACAGTCTTCAGATCTCTAACTCCTTTTTTGTCTTTGTTGACTGCAACAAACTTCTTTCTCCTGGACTAGTTCCACTCCTTGTTAACAGCTTTCCTCAGCAGATGACCCACGGCTATGGCATCTCAAACATCTTGGGGTTTCCAAGGCAACTTCAATGTTACAGATTCTTGTTTCAATATTTGGGACCCACACATCTGGGTTCCTCCAAAGGTATAGCGTCACTTCTCCAGCTCTGCCCTCTGTTGCACTCAAAGCTCAGGTTGATCCACTCCACTGCTGCTGCTGTTCTTGGTTATCACCACGTGGTACTGGCATCACCAGTACAGTGGGGTCTTCCACTGTTACTAGACTTCACCAATAGCCTCTCATAGGCTCTCTTCATAGTGCCAAACTTCAACTCATTTGCATGAACCCTTCAGTCCTGGACTGTCAACTACAACTGAGGCTGCACCTTCACCAATGGCCTTCCATGGCCTCTCTCAGTGCAAAGCCTCAGCTGTTCTTCATGATGCCTCCATGCCTTCAAAACCAGTACCACCTGGGTGACGTTTACACATTACCAAGTACAGCTGCAGCACGAGGTACAACCTTATCTATCTCTTAAACACAGCTTTTTTGTGTTCTTGAAAAATACATTCCAGAAGATTTCACCTCAGTGATGCTGATCTCTTCTTAATCATCACTAATTTCTTAGCTCCAACTGACCAGCATCAGTTGTCATAATCCCTTCTGCTTTAGACTCTTTTAAAGCCAGAGTCATGTAGCCACTGTTTCCAAGTTCTGCTGCTTGCTGGGGCTGGAACATGCCCTGCCTTATTCTATTACATTATCACCAGCTTTCTGTTTTCCAACTCCATCAGTGCCGAAGCTTGGCTGTCCTGGAACTTACTCCATAGACTGACTTTGAACTCAGAGATCTGCAAGTCTGTCTCCTAAGCACTGGTATTAAAAGCGTGGTCCACCAAGCCTGGATTTAAGTTTTTTCTTCACCTAGAAGTTGCTCTATTCTAGCCTGGCCTTGAACTCAGAGATCTGTTTGTCTTTGTCTCCTGGTATTAAAAAGGCTTGTACCACCATACCTAGATCTAAACTTAGCTGGGTGGGATCTTGGCCCAAGGTCACTACTTAATTCAATTTAATATCCTTGAACACAGGATTCAGCTCTATTTCACTTCCTGATGTCCCTTTAATACTCAAACCATATATTTTTTATTTTTCCTTTCTAAGCTTGCTAGGTTTGTTCAAAATTCTCTTAATGAGACTTAACCAGAGAACAAAGTCTCTGCTTGGATTTTTTTGAGATTTCCTTTGTCAGTGCAAATTATCTGAGTCTCTTCACCTTAGCTTCAGGTAGAATCTTCAGACAATGGGAAAAAGTAGCCACATTCTTCACCAAAATACCACAAAACTGTCTCTCAGCCACAAACTGAAATTATCCACTGAAACCTCTTGGTCCAGTTCCGCATAATTCAAGTCACTCTCAGTAACATAGTCTTCCATATTCCTACTGGGATAGCCCATTAAGCCCCATTTAAAGCATCCCATTGCTTTGCCAATCCAAAGTCCCAAAATCCACACTCTTTCAAATAAAAATGATTGGTCAGGCCAATCACAGCAGTACCCCAATCCCTGGTACCCACTTCTGTCTCAGGGTTTTATTGCTATGAGCAAACACCATGACCAAGGCAACTCTTCTAAAAACAGTTAGTTGGGGCTAGATTACAGGTTCAGAGATCAAGTCCAGTATCAAAGCAGGAGCATGACAACATCCAGGCAGGCACGGTACGGCTGAACTGAGTGCTCTACATCTTCATCTGAAGGCTAACTCCCAACATACCTTTATGATAAAATTCCTAAAGAAAGTAGAAGTAGAGGAAACATAATTTCGAATAATTTTTTTAAATTGTGTATAGAAAACCCACAGCCAACATAATCCTCAATGGAGAAAAACTTGAAGCAATTCCACTGAAATCAGGAATGAGACATCCCACTTCTTTTCCATATTGTGCCCAAAACACTAGCTGAGACATAAAGTAAGAGAAGGAAATTAAAATGATACCTAAGGGACACAAAGAAATCAAACTATGTAGGAACAGGACCAAGAATGAGAGGTGAGGGGCGATGGAGTCACGTGATGAATCCTGGGAAATCTGACTCCAGAGACCAGCATCAGAGTGCAGATTTGAGTTTATTGCCCAGCCTATAAGCTACTACAGTGTTTGAGTCAATCTCAAGTCCCTAAATCCTCTACCAATCATATCTTGCCATGCCATCACCATGCTTTAATAAAAGCCCTGCCTAATGAGATAACTCAGAAGGAGTGGAAGGTGGGGGCACTATCACCTGTGAGGACTTCTGTGAAACTAGGGGACGTGGCCTACACCCTAGCCTTGGTTTCTTTTTGTTGTCTCATTCTGGTATGCCAGGAGCCATCTTAGATCTAATGCCATGTGGCAAATCAGGACTTTTGGAGGAGTTGCAGGAGCCTGTGGTGTCTTGCTCTTCATCCCTCTTCTTCCTTCACAAGGTTGACTTCCACGTCCTCCACTAAACTATCCCTATTTTCAGATGACATGATTTTATACGTAAGAGGTCAAAAAAATCCATTTGAAAACTTCTAATAAGGATAACCAATTCCAGTAACAGGTCAGCATACAGAATCAACTTGCAAAAATCAGTAACTTCTCTATGCTTCAACAACAACTGCATAGAAAATCCTGGAGCTGCTGCAAAAACCAAGAGAGTTCAAAATTAACCATTGCTGGGATAGGGGAATAACAGAGAGGAGAACAACAAGAATGAGTGATCTGAGGGGAATATGAGAAATATGTGGGTCACTTTAACTAGGAAGGAATGAAGGAGCTAAATATAGGAAGAGAAATGAGGGATAGCAATAAGTATATTTGAAAAAGTTATAAAAATATTTTATATGTCTATTATTTACCTAAAAAATACCTGTAAGTCTGTGTATACTTAAGCATACATAATTTAAATGAAATTATTCCATGTGGAATAACAAGGCCCCTTCCTGCAAGAGCCATACACTATCTAACAAAAGTTTCAGCAGCAGGCATGGGAAGCCCTTTTTTGACTTATTGGTTAGGGTTGTCCAAGAGATTCCTGAAACACAGGAGAATTGCTGTTGCTTCCCAGAGGTGAAAGAGAAGTCCCCATTGCTAAAGATATTTTGCATTTTGGATATAGGACACAGGAGACCAGAGCTGAAACTTATTTAAAAGCCTCTTTCATTTGAAAGCCTCTTCCATAAGAAATAGCTTTTATGGTATCAGAAGATACAATGCGAATTTTTAAAGGAAAAATAATTAATCAATAATCCCACTCAGCTTTGTTGTCTATGAACTACAAAAATGACCAGTACGTGCCAGTATGTGAAGTAGTGGTATGCATGCCATGGTGGTAACCAACTACTCTCTAATTGGACTTAAGAGCAACAAAAAGGTGGGATCAAGAAGGGATCACACCTGAGACTGAAATCCTAGCATGACAGAGCTAAAGAAGTCATGGATCTTGGAGGAGAACCTACAACTGCTGATTTGATACACCCTCATAATCCCTAATTACACTCTAAACATTTGTCCGTAAATCCACAGATAACTGTAGTTCTTGCCCATTATCAAGGAAATCTCTCTTAGCAACAAAGGGACCATAACAGGAAAACACAACCAATCAAAATGCAGAGTTGTGGAGCACATTCCCAACTGACACATCTACAATACAACTCTTATACCTAAGGCCCAGGGATTATTGTAGAGATAGAAGTTGAAAGATTGTAAGAGACAAAGGAATGAGAAGTTTGCTATAAGATTGTCTCTTCTAGAAATATCAGAAAAGAAATACCCATGAAGTTACAATGCATGGCTCCCTAAACAAGAACAACACAGTGACATACTAACCTGGACAGAAAAAAAAAAGGTAAGGAGCCCTCAACCCTAGACAAACAACTATAATCAACATTAAACAATGCAAAGACCAGGATAAATAGTCTCTCACAGAAAACCAACTGGTTATCCAGTAAAAATTGACATCCTTAAAAACTTAACATGAGTAACATGTGAACTGAACAGATTTATTTAAATATTCAAGAGAAAGAGAGAGGGAGGGAGAAAAGGAGGGAAGGAGAGAGTGAGAGAGAGAGGGAGAATTCAAAAATCAAAGAAACAGAAGTCATGAGTGTGAGAGAAAGCAAGCTAGAAAGGTTGGAGGGAGAAAATCAAATGGAGGAAATTTTTATAATATTATCTTAAAAATAAAAAGTATAGTAAAATGAATACAAATAACTGTAATATGCAACAGAACAATAGATGTGAATTTGACAGCCTTTATGATATGTAAAGGGAAAAAAACACAGATAGATCAATAACTATAAATAATAGAACTTTCAAAGGAGTTTCAAAGTTAGGAAAGGAGGACCAGATTGTTTTACCACCCACCCTGTTCCTTCTTTAAAACTTTTAGCAAGCTGATCTCTCGTGATCTATAAATTGTTTCTGGAAAATGACAACAATGGCCAGAAAACAAACCAATTTCTATTATGTAATTAGTATAAATTTGACACTAAATCTGTTATAGCTAAAATTCTATAGACAATTAGTACTTATCATAAAGCTAAAATGCATAAATAATGTAAAACCATAAGCCCAATAAAGTGCATAAGGAAAAGAAATATGTAAATGCAAAAATAATAACCTACCACAGCCACATCTAAAGTGTATGCCAAGACTTCAAGAAAAATGACAGTAGAAAATCTTTAACTAAATATGTTGTTTTAGATTAAATGGAATTTATCAGAGGCTTGGCACAAACCTTTAACTTCAGCACTCAAAAGGCAGAGATAGAGGGATCGCTGAGAGTTTGAGGTCAACCTGGTCTACAAGTAAGGACTAAGTGAGGAACTGTGTCAAAAAAAGAAAGGAAAGGAAGAGAGGAAAGAAAAAGCGAGGCGAGGTGGGGCGAAGAACGAAGGAAAAAGATCATCATTACTAAGAATGTTTTCTAAAACATTCTAATTCAAATCTAGCTCATCATGTGCTTTTTGTTTTGTTTTATTTTCTTACCTTTTTTGGACAGAGAATCTTGTGAAAGAGTGGGGAACCCACAGAGTTGACTAACCTGGGACCATGGGGACTCACAGAGCCTGGGACACCAACCAGGGAACATACTGGGGCTGGACCCAGGTACATATGAAGCAATGTGTAGTTTGGTCTTCTATGTAGGCCCCCTAGCAGGTGAAGCAGGGACTGTCTGTGACTGTTCCCAGCCATTGGATCTCCTTCTCCTACCTAGACTGCCTGTTTGAGCTTGTAGGAGAGGATGTGACTAGTCCTGCTGGGAATAGATGTCCCAGAGTGGGTGGTATCCAACAGGGAGCCTCCCTTCTCAGAGGAGAGGAGCAATGTGGGAAGGGATTTGTAAGGGTGGGATGGGGAAGAAAAGAGGGAGGAGGGTTGTGATTGGAATGTAAAGTAAACATAAAAAGAATTTTTAAACTGGGAAAATATGTATAGAACACTTTATGCTTAGAACATGTTTAATAAATCATCTATGTGATTCAAGAACAAAAATTGTATATTTTATTTCTTCTCAAGGAAGAAATTATCTGTAATTTATACCAGACATTTTATAGTTGCTATGGCAACTGGACTATTTGCTGAGAACTTAGAGATCCCCAGGGGACAAATCCATTTAGAATGAAACAACTAAGGAACACTCAAAGATTGAATGATGTTAGGAATGACTAAGATATATTTTCCATATGGAACTTTTTATCCAGCTTTTTTTACTGTTATAAAATTAACAACATAAAATATTACATTTTTTAAAGAAAATAAAATTAGATAGTTTTATACAATATATCTTCATTATGTTTTCCTACCTCTAGTCCTCCCAGTTCCTTTCCACTTTCTATTCTATCTAGCTCCAACACCTTTCTGTCTCTCGTTAATAAACAAACAGGCACCTAAGGGATGATAATAAAGTAAAAATAAAAGGTAAGATAAAACAAAAACAAACACCTCAGAATCAAAGAAAAAAGCACAGAGGGAAATGAGCCTAAGGCACAAGAGACACCAACCCAGCTACAAATCCTTTGATCTACAATGGTGCCCTGCCCAGAAGACATGCTAGGGTAATGTTGGCACAAAGCTTGTGGGAGTAACCAACCAATATCTGATTTGACTTAAGGCCCACTACATGAGATGACACCCATATCTGACACTGCTTGGATGACCAAGAACCTGAGACTAGATAGCCCAGGGATATAAGGCAAACCCAAATGCTATTGTTCTACTAAAGGAACATAGCAATAAAAATGATTCCTAATGATATTCTTCTATATTCATGGATGAATGCCTTGCTCAGCCATCATCAGAAGCTTCTTCCTACACCAGATGGGAACAAATACACATATCAACATCCTAACAATATGCAGAGGTAAGATACATTGGAACACTCAGCCCTTGTGAGGCACTAGTAGACTGTGAGAGGTCTTGGGTTGAACTAAAGGCTTGAAGTTCCAGAGACCCTGAAGGGTCCTGCTTTCCTTCGCCTACTCTCAGGCACCAGGCCCCTGTCATATAGTCCCACCACCCCACATAGATTTGTGGCTATCAGTCATATAAGGGCAACACTCAAAGCCCTTTCACATGTAGATGAAGCATTCTTAATATCTCAGACCAAGATCATAGGAAAGGAGACATGACCTGTGATCACATAGGCTCAAAATGTGATACCTACAGGGACAGAGGGCATTGCCAATAAAGATTCCCTTCCCAGACATTCCTCCCTGTAAAAGGTATTTAATCTCAGGTCCACCCTGAGAAGTGGGGTACAGTTTTATGAATTCACTTTCCATCATGACAATAAATGCCTCAGAACAACAGACTGTTTTCATTGAGATCTGCTATGGGGAGACATGGAGAAGGCCTTTGCAGACAGAGCCACAGCCTAATATCCAATAGAAGGCCTTTATGCACTCCAAGCTACAACTGCCACCAAACCAACCGCAGTCAAGCCAAGGAAAATCACCGTGGGATTCGTTGGCACTCCTCTCCCCCGCCCCGCCCTCCGCCATGGACTAGACACAGCCTATGGGCCCCCAACTCCATTCTCTGCTCTTCCATGACTCCCAGCGGTGCCTGGTTGTCCAAGAGCCAAGAACCCTTACAAGCCCAGCCTTGTTGCAGACCCGGGAACCCCTGAACTAGCTCTGGCTTTTCCACACCTAAGACTGCTTTCCTAGCCCTGGAACAGGCCCCGGGGCTTCCCTGTGGCCCACGCCTGCCCTGGGGTGGCAGAGAGTAAGCACAGTCGGACTCCCTGTATCGTGCCTCCTCAGACGGCTGTCAGTGCCCTGTGGCAGAGCAGACATGGGACCCACAACCCTACAAGCCCTAAATGAGATGCCTCCATCAAATCCCTCCCCTCAAGGTTCAGATAACTCTAGAGAAGAAGAGGCAAAAAGAGTGTAAGAGCCAGAGGGGATAGAGAACACTACGGCAAAATGCCTTCTCAGGTTCTCCACTGCTGTAAATCATGACGCCTTTGGGAGGGAGTCGAACAGCCCTTTCGAGGGGTCATGAAAGACCATTGGAACACAGATATTTACATTGTGACTCATAACAGCAGTACAATCACAGTTATAAAGTAAAAGCACAATAATGTTCTGCTTGAGGGGTCACCACAACATGAGGAATGGTACTAAAGGGTGTCAGTCTTAGGAAGGCTGAGAACCAGCTCCCAGGATCGATGCCCATATGAACCCACAGAGACTGGGGCGATGTGCACAGGGTATGCAGAGGATCTGCACCAGATGGGGCCTAGAGCTGAAGGAGAAATAGGCCCATCCCTAACTCAGAAGCTGACTTCAATTAATAACCACTTGCAAATGAAAAACTAGTTTTTCTCCAAGAGAGTCTCACTGAGGAGATTACTCTTAAGGGCGGGCTGCACGTCTAGCAGTAGATGGTCAATGGAAAAGATTCAACAGCATCTTTGAAAGCTGCTTGTTCATAATGTCATGTCAGGGCCTTTTCCTTTTTTCCTTTTATAATTTTATCTTATATTTTCTTTTTATTTATTCTTCTCTTTTTTTTAAACGACTTTATTTTGCAAAACAAAGATAAATGTAAAGATTTTAAACATTTTTTGCTTAAAATTATACATTTTTGTCAGTACTGTTTTTTCAGACATTAAAATAAATTTTACATAAAACCATGTGAATATGTTTTTTAGTCAGTACTTGATTTTTTTCAAGGGCTTGACAGTATGCATTGAAAACGTACTAGTTGCAATAAGCGTAAAGTACATGCAAAACAAAACGCAACATGGAAATAGTCAAAGTCTTCTTGTTTTGTGAATATATGTATATTTTTTGTTTTCTTTATTTCTTGGACTTCATACAGTCTGTGAGTTGCTTCTGGGGGAGTGCAAGCCTCTGGGGTTAGCATCCCACTATCAGTGACTGCATATTATGTCTGTTCTTTTGTGACTGGGTTATCTCACTCAGGATGATCTTCTCTAGATGCAGCCATTTTCTTAAGAATTTGGTTAAGTCATTGTTTCTGGTGGCTGAGTAGTATTCCATTGTGTATATGTACCACAATTTTTGTATCCATTCGTCTTCTGAAGGACATCTGGGTTCCTTCCAGCTTCTGGCTATTATAAATAGAGCCGCTATGAACATTGTGGTGCATATATCTTTGTTGTGTATTAAAGTGTCTCTGGGGTATATGCCCAGAAGTGGAATAGCTGGGTCTTCAGGTAGTACTATATCCAATTTTCTGAGGTATCGCCAGACAGATTTCCAGAGTGGTTGTATTAGCTTGCAACCCCACCATATTCTTCTCTTATACAATAAATCTCAACCGCGGCCTTCTCTCCCTCCACTCCTCCCATCCTTCCCCCTCCTTTCCTCCAGATTCACTCCTCCCCTGTTCCCCTTCTGAAAAGAGCGGGCCACCAAGGGACGTCAACCAAACATGACATTACAAGTTGCAATAAGACCAGGCGCCCTCCCTCATATTAAGGCTAGAAACAACCTAGGAGGAAGAAAGAGTCCCCAACACAGGCAAAAGAGTCAGAGACAGCCCTGCCCCCACTGTGGGGAGTCCCACAAAAGCCCCTAGCCCTAGCGCATACCTACAATGGCTCTGTGACTGCCAGCCTTGTTCCTGTGAGCCCCTATGAGTTTTGCCTAGTTAATTCTGTGAGCCCTGTGGTGTCCTTGACCCCTGTGGCTTCTACAATCCTTTCTCTGCCTCTTCTGAGGGGTTCTCTGAGCTCTGCCTAATGTCTGGCTGTGGGTCTCTGCATCTGCTCCCATCAGCTGTCCAAGAAAGCCTCTCTGATGATTTATAAGTATAGCACTAAATTCAGCACTAGGAATTACTTCATTGACAGGTTTATTTTTTTATGTCAGTCATGTTTGGTTCTACCCCCAGGTTTCTGAACCACACAGCTTCCAGTTCCTGGCCATCTAGGCAATGTCAGGTATTTTCCCATTTGTGGTGTGAGCTGCCTTAGACCAGTCATTTGTTGGCCATTCCAAAACCTCTGATCCAAAAGCAGGATATCTTGCAGGCCAGACAAATTATAGGTTGAAGATTTTATGGTGTCCCAGTTCCTCTACTGGAAGCTTTGCCTGGTTACAGAAGATGTCCTGTTCAGGCTCCATATTGCCCATTACTAGGACTCTTCACTAGAGTCTCCCTCATAGATTTCAAAGAGTTTCTATTGCCCTAGCTTTGCGCATTGCCTTTACCCAAAATGCACTCCAATTACAGTCATCTCTCAAAGTACTCTCGACCTCCATCTTTCCCTTCCCCACCTGATCATTGCTGCTGCTATTCCCACCCAACTGTAGTCCACCTTCAGGTCCTTTGCATATCTATCATGGCTTCCAGTTTAGTGGTTTATGGGATTTCTGAGTAGTGCATGTGTTGGGATTCTGTAAACCTCACCCCTCAGTTACCTGGCAACAGCCAAGTATGCTCCACCCGTTACCTGACACCAGACATTTCTTTCATATCTCTTTTTGTTTTCTTTCAACATGGCTTTAAAATTCAGAGACTAATAAGATTTTTAAAAATATTGATAACAAAACTTTTTAATATAGAGACCTAGGTATCCATAGGTAAAATGGACTAAAGGGACTGTGCTCTCATGAAGTTGAATATAAAATTAAACATGTGTCTACCAACAGTTGATAGAAATAAAATTTATAAACCTATTTGATTCACAAAGGGGTCTCTAATTCTTAAAAAGCTAAAAAGAATTTTATAAGATAATTTTTAAACACTTTAGTTTTATAGTCAAATAAACATAATGTGGTAGGACTGGAGAGATAGTCCAGACCATAGACACCCTGAATGGAATGAAATGGTATCTCATTATTGTTTTGATTTGCATTTTCCTACTGACTAATAACATTGATCATTTTTTCAAGAATTATCCTTTAATGCACATTTCTTTTCACTTTTGTGTAAGTACAAATTGTCTACTTATTCTATTTTCCACTTCTGCTTTTGATATCCTACATGAGAAGCCATCACTTTTCTCACTGATGTGACCAAAGCAACTTGGATAACACGGTAGGGAAGGCATGGCAGCGAGAGACCCCATCACAGCAAGAGTGTGGAGCAGAAAGACATAGGAACAGAAGTAAGACATGACCATAACCCTAAAGCCCATGCTCCAGAAACTCATCTCCTATAGTTAGGAACATCCTAAAGCTTCCACAACCTCCCAAAATGGTGTCAGGCTGGGAACCAAGTATTCAAACTCATGAGCCTATAGGGATCATTTTAATAACCTATATAATTGCCAATGTTACTTCCATCTTTAAAGTTTTATGATTTTTTTTCCTGCTGTCTTAATTAGTTCTCAGTCTTTAGCCTGACATTGGACTGTTTACCAGACTTCTACTGTCGTACACACTGTTGGCTGTTCTCTAACCTGCCCTTGGTACTTGCTTTGTTCCCATAGTTGCGAATTAACTGGCAGTGTCCAGCTTCAAACATGGTAGTGATTTGCTGGGATCTTCTATTGACCTTTGTATCTCACCCAGCCTATTGAACAGACTGAAACTAAAGCAGTGTCCCCACATCAGCCCACAAGCAAGGAATGGTGAAAGTTAATCTGTAAGTACCCCAGTTGTCTGGCCCTTAGTAATGATAACTCTGAAATGTATTGCTCTTCCGTGTCTCTCAGAATTCTATAACATGATTAAACTGATATTTTCAATAGTACTAACTGGCTTCTTAATGCAGCTACTCACATTTTTATTGGCATCTTTAGAATCACTTTTCAAATGATCTCTAACAAGAAAATCATTGTTTCAATTTGTTTAACTAAACTCAGACCAAGACACTCTCCATCTCCCATTCCCCTGCTTTATTTTTCTTTGTTTTTGGCTTCATTGTCCAGAAAATGTACTTCTATCCCTTACTGTAGGGATATAGCCAACCACAGGACTCTCAGCCTACACTCCAGTATGTTGTAGGATTTGCCTCAGTTCTGGCCTATAAGATGTGATGGCAAAATTCTGGGAAATAGCACTTTGCTACCCCTCAAAAGAAGTACAAATCAGAGATGTCACTTATCCTTTCAGTGAAAATTGATTTTGGTAGAATACCAAAGATGCAGCCACTCCTGTGAGACTGTAGAAGCCAGCCTAAAGCGAAAACTGACTTATCAGTATGCAAAGGTGAGATTATGCCTTCTTGATGACACGTTCAAGTTGCTGGAGTCACTGAAATTCAGGGATTCTCACGTGGGATCGGGGGTTCTGCAGTATTTAGTTCTGCAGGTCCAGCAGAACTAGCCCATCACCAGCCACTAAAGATATTCTAGCTCCCAACCTTCCCCAAAATTTCAGGAACCTGAGCAAAATAGTTTCATTTTGAAACTCTGACACTCGAGGAACGAAATCCAGAATGACTTTTAGCAGCTGCCTAGTGGCAACGACTGCTTCAATAAATTATAGAATTTATTGTATATCCTTGGAAGATTCTTTTCTAGTAAAAGTATTTAATGACATAGAAAATGATTTCTGTGAATTTTAAATGGAGCTCAGATGTGGCATGATTGAACTGAAACCATATTAAAGTTAATACGTAGAAATGTTAACAACTATGTTATTCATTTTTATCTTTTGTATTGTAAAAGAATTCATTTTGCTGGTTGTCGTTGTACATACCTGTAAATGCAGCAGTCAGGAAGCTAAAACTGGAGGATGGACTCTCAGACCAGCCTAGATGCACAGTAAGATTTGATCTTAAAACAAAGAAGAGATTCTGCTTTTATACTTACAACAGTGTCATCTGAGGGCTTTTGAGAATGCCACTTTGGTAAAGGCACTTGTCCTCAAGCCCCAAAACCTGAGAATTACAAAAGGCTAAATCGTCCCTTTCAGAGTTCCCCTTACAGATGGTAAGGTGAAATACAACTTTTCTTACTGAGGAGAATCATTTTCAAATATTAAAAAGTAAAGGTGATAGTACTAAGAAATAACCAAGGCCTACAGAAAGAAACAAATTCTAGAGCCACTGAAGGAATACCAAGTTGGGTAGAGGTAGCCAGACCTTCTACTTTGCCAGGTTGTTGTCTGATGCTGTTTGGTTACATATTCAGATACAGATACAGCCAAAAGCTGGGGTGGATCCTGAAGTGCTAACAGTTGGAGATATTAGCGAACTTTATCCCTTAGTACCAATCCTCACACTTATTTTAAAGTATTTTTACTATATTGTTTATTCCCTTGGAGTGTGATTACAATAGAGGTCAAAAGACAATTTTAGAAGTTTATTGTCCCCTTCCACCATGTGAGTCCAGGGGCTTGAACTCCAGTTGCAAGGTTTGGCAGCAAGTACTTTACCCTATAAGACATCTGACCAAACCCCACATTCTTTCTTGAAAGGAGATCGTAGCCTTTACATCTTCATGATTCCTACAGTTCTAACATGTAGGAACTCATTGTAGGTTTACATAAAACCATTCTCCCACCCACAGTCAGTCACACCCACAGCCCCAAATACTACCAGCACCTTGTAGAGTCTATCTAAAATTTTATATAAGTCCGCCAAGACCCATTTTCCCACCTGCCTACCTATCAGTTACCCTATGACCTATCATGTCCAGTACCAGTACATTGTAGACTTTAACCCAGAACTCTGGGAAGGGTCCCTCAGAAATAATCTGTCACCCCACCTACAAAGATGCTCTGTGATGGTATAGCATCCTGTGCTCCTAACCTCAGATAAAGATGGCTCAATCTGGCCTCTACCCCACCCAGCTGCACCTGAAGATGGTAAGACATCCTGCATCTCACTCACATGGAATACTGACCACTCTCACTGTAACCCAGCCTCTGCTACCCAAAGACCACCTTCAGAATTCAGTAAGATCTCTACAAAAGCATGAAGGTTGACAGTAGAAATTTACTCCTAAGTAGAATATTTACTCCTAAGTTCAGAAGTTGCACCTATCCTTAGTCAAGCTAAGACCACTTCTTACATCTCATTTGCACACCAACATCAAGTGGCCTCTAGATTGGGCATCATTTAGTTAGTCTGTAACCTAACAAGTTGAGGTAACAGGAAACTAGAATACAAACACCCACTCTAAAAATGTGAGACAAGATATCCACACCAAGAAACACTAACAATCATATAATTCTGGATGCCTAGATTCCATGATAAAAACACAAACAATGTGAATAACAAAGATAATTTGTCTCTTCCAGAAATTAGCACCCTCAATGTATTGTTCTCTGAGAAAAGCAACTTAGCTAATGCACAGGACAATGACTTTAAAGCAGCAATTATAAATACATTCAAAGAGCTCAGAGGTTATGAACAAATGCCTGAATGAGGACTGTGAAAACATAGTCTTTAAAAAGGATTGAAAATACACAAGATGGTGCAAGAAATATATAGTCCTAGAATAAAATGAAACAATTAAAACAATTAAAGATGTGACAATGGAATTTAATAGACATAAAATTTCTGAACAAACTCCAAAATAAAATGAAAGACTCAGAAAGTCAAACAAAAAGCTCAAAAGAAATTCTAAAAAACAAATTGAACAGAGTGAAAGGGAGTATCAGGTCTCAAAGAAAATAAAGAGGAGAAAATAATTTATCATTCAGTCAAACAAAATGTTAAATAGTAGAATTTTAATCCAACAATATGACTGCTTTGGCAAGAGATCACAACCAAAGTCTAAATGCTCTGACTGGAACACAAACACACCCTTAGTACACACCTTTAATCACAGACAATGAAGGAAAGACTAGTTTGTAGAGTACTAGGAGAGACAACTGGAACTGGGGTACATCTCAGGAACACACATGAAACCTAGTGTAATAGAAACTCCTGGGAGGGTAACACTAGCTAAGATTCCTTCGTTGGGGGATACAGAGTCTGAACTGGCCATTTCCGGTTCCAGTTCTAGTAACACTGACCAATCAGAACACCAACACAATCACATTACCTTCAACCTACAATTTATCCTACAAGATGTGCTGTGGTAATGATGATGCAGAGACTGTGAGAATGGCCAACCAACAACTGCTCCAGCCTGAGTCTTATGCCAAAAGTGGGAACCCACACCCGGAGGGCCAAGACTCAGAGCTTATCTAAAGATCTAGGATATAATCAAACAGGACTGGCAGAAAAAAAGTCAGTGAAGTAATTTTGTAATGGTTTGAATATGCTTGGCATAGGGAGTGGCAAGATTAGGAGATGTGGCCCTGTTGTAGGTGTGGCCTTATTGAAGTAGGTATTCCACTGTGAGTGTAGGCTTTGAAACCCTATACTAGCTGTCTGGAAGCCAGTCTTCTCCTAGCAGTTTTCAGATAAAGATGTAGAACTCTCAACTCCTGAAACATGCCTGTCTGGATGTTGCCATGTTCCTGCTTTGATGATAATAGACTGAAACTCTGAAGCTGTTAGCTGGCCCCAATTAAATGTTGTACTTATAAGAGTTGCATTGGTCACATGGTTGGGTCACAGCAGTAAAACCTAAACCAAGACAAATTTCTAATGACATTCTGCTATACTCATATATTGAAGCCTATCCCAATTGTCATCAGAGAGGCTTTCTCCAGCAGCTGATGAAAACAGATGTAGAGACCCATAGCCAGTCATTAGATGGAGCTTACAGAATCCTGCTGAAAATGGGGGAAAAAAGATTTTAGGAACCAAAGGGGTCAAGGACAACACAAGAAAACCCACAGAGTCAACAAACTTGGGCTCACATATGCTCACAAGGATTGAACTGACAACCAGGGACCATACATGGTACTAACATATGTCCCCTGTATATGTTCCAGTTGTGTAGTTTTGTCATTTTATGTGACTCCTAACAGTAGGATCAGGGAATGGCTCTGACTCGAATAGGCTTTGGGGACCCTTTTCCTTATACTAGGTTACGTCATTTAGTCAAAGAGAGGTGCCTAGTCTTACTACAACTTAATATACCAAGATTGTTTGATATTCAGAAGAGACCTGCTCTTTTTTAAATAAAAATAGAGGAGAAGTGGCTGGAGGAAGCAGAGAGGAGGTGAGGAGGAGAGACTGGGAGGAGAGGAGGGAAGAAAACCTGCTGTCAAAATGTAATATGATGATGATGATGATGATGATGATGATGATGATGATGATGATACTGTGAAGTTCTTATCCATAAATGGGACTTACATACCACACTCCCCACTACCATCAAAGCTCGGGGATATTGGTGGAAGGGTGGACAGAAAGGCCATAGAACCAAAGGTAGATGATATCTTCAAGGAATCAGTACTTTCTGGATACAACAAAACAGTAGCACATGTGAACTCATATCTGTGCATAAGACTCAAGCAAACTGAAACTATACAAAATACCAACATGGGGTTGAGGAAGCATCATGGGCACCAAATTCAACCACTAGCTAAGGAGATATTGACACTTGATAGCACCTGGAAAAGGGAGAGTCAGCTTTCATTAATGGTGTGATCCCTGGTAAGTCAACCACATTTCAAAACAGGCCTCGTTTGTATGAATAGTCAGGTAATTACAAGCCAGATTTGATAGGGAAAGAAGAAAGAGAAAGGGAATAAGGGGCAGAGGGAATGAGGAGAAAGGGTGGTGACAAGGAGGAGGAAGATAAAGGAAAGAAAGAAAGAAAGAAAGAAAGAAAGAAAGAAAGAAAGAAAGGAGGGAGGGAGGGAGGGAGGGAGGGAGGGAGGGAGGGAGGGAGGGAGGGAGGGAGGGAGGGAGGAAGGAAGGAAAGAAAGAAGAACACTTTTCTCTCCCTCCTCTTAGTCCTTCCTCCCCACCTTCTCTCTACTGTCCCTAGTCACTTCTCTTTAATTTCTATTCAAAAAAGAGCAAGCCTCCCTTTGATATCAAACAAACTTGGCATATCAAGTTTGTGTAAGACCAGGCATCTATCCTTGGCTGGGTGAAGTGACCTAGTATGAGAAAAATTATTCTGAAAGCCTATGAGAGTCAGTGACATCCCCTGCTCCCACTGTTAGAAGTCTCATAAGAAGACAAAACTACACAGATGAAAAGAAAATAAGAGAAACAAACAAAGGGGAGACAGAAAAATCGAGAAGGAGGAAAGGAGAGATGGAGGAAGAAAGAAAGAAGAGAGAAGGGTAGGAAAGAGAGGGAGAGAGAAGAGAAGAGAAGAGAAGAGAAGAGAAGAGAAGAGAAGAGAAGAGAAGAGAAAGGAAGGAAGGAAGGAAGGAAGGAAGGAAGGAAGGAAAGAAAGAAAGAAAGAAAGAAAGAAAGAAAGAAAGAAAGAAAGAAAGGAAAGGAAAGAAAAGGAAGGAAGGAAGGAAGGAAGGAAGGAAGGAAAGGAAAGAAAGAAAGAGAGAGAGAGAGAGAGAGAGAGAGAGAAAGAAAGAAAGAAAGAAAGAAAGAAAGAAAGAAAGAAAGAAAGAAAAAAAGAAAGGAAGGAAGAAGGGAGGGATGAAGGGAGGAAGGGAGGACAGACACACAAATTTGGACAACTGTGAGGAGTGGAGTATGATGATCAAAATATGCAGTATGAATTTTTCAAAGAATTAATAAAAATATCATTTTAAAAATTAAAACAATATAGGTAACTAGAAACTAAAAACATTAAGGCATGCCTTATTAGTGCTGTTGATGTTGTTGGTATGGTACTGGTGGTGGTGATGGTGGTGGTGATAGGGTATGTCTGTCTGTGTGTGTGTGTGTGTGTGTGTGTGTGTGTGTGTGGCCTCTAGAAAATAACATTTCAAGCTCTTATATATAGCATTCATTGAAAATCACTATAGATGAGTATGGGACCATAAGGAAAATGTTGTTGTGGCACACAGTTTCAGTGTATAATCTAATCATTCACGTATTTTATTATAAGTTTTATAGTATAAATGGATTCTAGTAATATATTTATGAAGATGATTATTATCAAAGGGGGTGGTTAAAAGAACTTGAAAATAGTTAAATTGGGTACATTCCGATCAACTTAAGCAATCATATTTATGGAACTTAATTGAGAAGGTCTACCTCAGCAATTAATACTCAAGTTCAAAGACCCAAAAAGTCTTCTAGTGGTAGCACTTTTCCTTCATTCCCAGATTCAAGCAATAGTACTACAATTTACTAAACACTGCAATTTGAAATTTCTGAGCATTTCTAAGCTCCTCCCTTATGTTGTTGGTTCAGTTTCCAAACCAGGCAAATCAAGCTTTTTTTTTTTTACCTCCCATATTGAGCTTTTGCTTTTATGATAACTGACTCATCTCTAGCCCCAGGCACCATTGCTTTCAGCCAAATTGATATCACAGTATGATGCATGCACATTAACCTATCTCATACATTTCACTCTAGCCTCCTAAATGACCTGCTAGTCAAGTTCCATGAAGTGGAGCCTTTTACTTGTCCATGTATTTCATTCCTGAATTAGACAATCAGTGTATGGAGTTTGCTATGTCTCTTTCCAGATGATGGCTGCCATACAGATTTATTTCAGTGCTAAGCCTTATATTTTCTTAATTTTTGGTGTTAAT
Organism: Micromys minutus; assembly: GCF_963924665.1. Taxonomy (NCBI): domain Eukaryota; kingdom Metazoa; phylum Chordata; class Mammalia; order Rodentia; family Muridae; genus Micromys; species Micromys minutus. The sequence goes on from NC_137970.1 coordinate 5,908,643, forward strand.
GAAATTAGAAAAGAGTTTATAAAGTCCAGAAGAAGCTTAAGAATAGAGAAAGTTATCAAAGGGTCTTCCCTGCTGATGATTATACAAATTTAGCTTAAAGAATTGACTGTAACAATTCATCTAATTGTTATTATAGCCATACACTAAATTTCAATCTTGACCCATAGAAGTTAAACAGGAAGGAAGGCACAACTGAAGATACTTGAATCTCACTTAGAAGAAGGAATTAGTCCTAAGAGGTAGATGGAGTGAGGCAATTGGGTGGGAGAGAGGATGGGAATGGGAACGGGAGGGTGTTAAGGACCAGATATGGGGAGGGATAGGAAGGGTGGCCAGGGGGCCATGAGAATAAATGGAAATCTGCAACTGGCAGGGATGGAGAGGTAAGGGTCATCTCCAAGACAAGACAGGGACCTAGGGATATGGAACCTGAAGATGCCACCTTCTGTAGCCAGTCAGGAACCCTAGTGGAGGTCTGTGATCCACTTGGACTTGAGCTTTGTGCAAGGAGATAGAAAACGATTGATTTGCATTCTTCTGTGTGCTGACTACCAGTTGAACCAGCACCATTTGTTGAAAAGGCTGCCCTTTTCCATTGAATGTTTTTAGCTTTTTTGTCTGTGGAGAGTCTTTTGGTGCCACTGGACAGTTGGCGGTGGGAATTTTTGACATCACCAGGACAACTATAAGTTAGCCAAGACAGAAATCTGACTCTGGCCCTGAACTCAGGAAACTGGCCTGGATTAAGATCTTTTGAAGCTTAGGGCAGAACATTTACATTTACATTTGTAGTTCAGGGCATGCTCAGAGGATGTAGGTGTGGCAGTCTCTATGTCTCTTGAGACCCCCTCTTGTCTCTGGTCTCCCCACCGAGCCCTTAGAAAGATGTTTACAGGATTTTTTGATTATTAGCTTGCTTGTTTCCTGACTCAGAACTGATGTTATCTTTCTGCATGTAATTAAAGTGGTTTAGAAGAGGACTGAATAAACCAGGCTTCCCTTCAGCCTCAGAACTAGCAGAAGTCATATTATAATTAGGACTAACTGTCTCACTTTTCTTTTAATCCTCGCTCCTGCCCTGGGGGAACCTTTCGTCTGACAGAACTGGCTTCACATATTTGTCAAAGATCAAGTGACCATAGGTGTGTGGGTTCATTTCTGGGTCTTCGATTCTATTCCATTGATCTACCTGCCTGTCTCTGTACCAATACCATACAGTTTTTATCACAATTGATCTGTAATACAGCTTTAAATCAGGGATGGTGATTCCCCCAGAAGCTTTTATATTGTTGAGAATAGTTTTTGCTATCCTGAGTTTTTTATTATTCCAAATGAATTTGCAAATTGCTCTTTATAGAGAATTGAGTTGAAATTTTGATGGGGATTGCACTGAATCTGAAGATTGCTTTAGGCAAGATGGCCATTTTCACTATGTTGATCCTTCCTATCCATGAGCATGTGAGATCTTTCCATCTTCTGAGATCTTCTTCAATTTCCTTCTTCAGAGACTTGAAGTTCTTGTCATACAGTTTGTTTACTTGTTTGGTTAGGGTCACACAGAGGTATTTTATATTCTTTATGACTATTGTTAAGGGTGTTGATTCTCTAATTTCTTTCTCAGCCTATTTATACTTTGAGTAGAGAAAGGCTACTGATTTTTTCGAGTTAATTTTATATGCAGCTACTTGGCTGAAGTTCTTTATCAGCTGTAGAAGTTTTCTTGTGGAATTTTGGGGTCAAATAAGTATACTATCATATCATCTGCAAATAGTGATATTTTGACTTCTTCCTTTTCAATTTGTATCTTTTTGACCTCTTTTTGCTGTCTGATTGCTCTGGCTATATATATAAAATATAGCATAATGTATAGTATATATATAATATAATATAATGCTTCCAGTATTATATTGAATAGGTAGGGAGAGAGTGGGAAGCCTTGCCTAGACCCTGATTTTAGTAGTATTGCTTCAAGATTTTCACAATTTACTTTGATGTTGGCTTCTGGTTTGCTGTATATTGCTCTTACTATGTTTACATATGGACCTTCTAAAAGTGGATGGCCAATTTTCCTAGAACCATTTTCTAAGTAAGCTGAGTTTCTTTTCCAGAGTATGTCTTTAACACCTTTGGCAGATATTCGGCATCCATATTTCTATGTGTTTATTTCTGGGTCTTCTATTCTGTTTTATTGGTCTACCTGCCTGTTTTTGTGCTGGGATTATAGGCACACAACACTGTGGCTTGACTTTTTACATGGATGCTGGCAAACTCATACCCTCATTACTGCACAGCAAACATTTTCCTTACTGAGCCAACTCTGAGCCCTTCATTTTGTTCTCAGTCCAGCTAGTCTGCATCTTTCTGTTAGGGTTTTCATCTCATTTATGCTTAAGGTTATCACATATGTGCTATGATTTTCCTGGGTAATATTCTGGTTGGCTGAATTCCATTCCTCTTACCTTGGGAGTCTATGGTGGTTTGAATAGGAAATGCCCCTCAGTATTTGAATGCTTGTTTCTGAGTTGGTGGTGCTGCTTATGGAAATTTAGGTGGTGCATCTTTGTTGCAAGAAGAGTGTCACTGGGTAGACAGGAAACTTTAAGATTAAACTAAAATTCTTCCAGTGCATTCTCTCTGCTTTGTGGCTGCATCTTTCTGCTCCTGCCACAACACCTGCTACTTGTTGCCTTGCTTCCCCACTGTGATGCTTTGAATAAACTTGGCTTATAGGAAGTGGCCTTGTTGGAGAAAGTGTGTCACTGTGACGGTGGACTTTGGAAGTCTCCACCCATTGTGAAAAAGAGCTTCCTCATAGCTGCTTGTGGATGCCAGTCTCTAATGTTTGACTTCAGATCAAGATGCAGAGCTCTCAGCTCCTTTTCCAGCACCATGCCTGCCTGAACACTGCCATGTTTCTTCCATGATGATAATGGACTAAACCTCTGGACTACAAACCAGCCCCAACTAAATGTTTTCATTTATAAGAGTTGCCTTGGTCATGGTGTCTTTTCACAGCAACCGGAACCCTAAGACACACACCAGGATAGCTTTACATTTCTCTTAAACGATATACCCACATAAACTTTTCTATAAAACTACCTTAGTTATGATGTTTTATCACAACAACAGAAGGGTAATTAATACAGGATTTTGTTTTCTTTGCTGTGCTCAGTAGAAATGATCTTTTCTTGGCTCTTCTTTATTCAGGTAATCTTTTCATAGAATTTATACTTTGGTATGTTCTCAAAGATCAGACCGTCTTCTTCCATTTGTATAATATTCCTTTCAGAATCTTCTGCAGTGTTATCTTGGTTATAGTGAATTGCCTTAATTCGTATTTTTCTTGAAATATCCTTATTTGCCCTTCAATTTTGAAAGATAACTTTGTTATAGCAATCTTGTTGGACTATTATTTACTTTCAGAGCTTTAAGTATATCATTCCATGCATTCCTGGATTTTAGAACTGCTAATGAAAAATCTGAAGTTATTCTGATATTTGTACCTCTGTATGTGAGCTAATGTTTTTTCCCTTTACATATATTAATATTGTTCCTTTACTTTGTAGTTCTTACATTTTAACTATAATACATAGTATTATATAGATTATATATAGTTCTTCTCTAGTCATATCTATTTGGAGTTCAAAGTGCTTCTTGTGTTTGGATACTAACTTATTTCTCTAAATTTGAGACATTTTTAACCATAATTAAATAACTTGTCATTTAGCTTTTATCCCAGCCCCTACTTTTACTCCATGATTCTTAGATGATGTCTCTTGCAAGTATCTCAGACTTGGAAATTTAGGGCTGTTCACTAATTTTTGTCTTTATCTATATCTGGGTATATTATTAACTGGACTTTGCAATTGCTTCTGAAAATTCATTTTCCTACATGTACATGTCTGTTGTTCATGCTTCTGAAGCAGTTCTTATTTGTTTCATTTTCAGAATTTTGGTTTGATTCATTTTCAGTGTTGCAACTCCTTCTGTATTTTATTTGTAACTGTTTCATTCACTCTGAAGACTGTCTTGTCAAGGCCTTGAATCTAAGTTCATTCATATGTTGATTTGAGTTTTCTATATGGTCAATGATCGTTTTTTTTTTTTTTTTTTTTAAATTCACTTTCCATCTCAATTGCTGCCCTAACTCTTGTTCACCCCCTCCTACAATCCCTCCCCTCCCCTTCTCCTCCAAGAAGGTTGAGGACCTCCTAGGATTTCCTCCACCCAGGCACATCAAGTCTCTGCAGGGCTACATGCATCCTTTCCCACTGAGGCCAGACAAGACAGACCAACAAGAAAACATATCCCACAGGCACGCAAATTTAATCCAAAAAGGCAGGGAAAGGCACATAATACTCATCAAAGGAAAAAGCTACCAAGATGACACCTTAATTCTGAGCAATTATAGTGGGGGTTATCCCAAAAGCCAGTGATCCCTTTAAAACTAGGATTCTAGGATCTTTCTCAGACAGTTCAACTATACTGGTATTTTGGATTCCATTAGAGGGGAATTGAGAGGTTAGGGATCTGATCACGATTGAGAGCAGCACAAATCTACAAATATTAGACAATATTTTGACATGACCGTTTGATAAAACAGCAGTAGGTCTCCTACATATACTATGGCCTATGACCTAGATTTATCTAAGCATACATGAAATCTCTCTTTCAAATCGAACTAGAAAACTATTCGTTACTCCATAAACATTATGCTACCAGTGGGCATATCTTGCCTTGCAAGTTGTTATTGTAATATTCAGGGTTTATTGCTAGGTAAGGCCCTGGGTGTTTTTACTCCTCTTGCAGCTTATATAGCACCTTCCAGCTCTATGAAAGGCAAACAGCATAGAGTTTTTTGGTCAGTTGAGGTTGATTTTTTTTATGTTCTGTAAACCAAGAGAATAGTGTCTTCAGGAATACAGTCTTATCATTTAGGTACAGTGAAGTAACCAAGATCAGTGACAATAGTCAACATTGTTTGGGTAGCCTTGAAGGTTTCCCTGCTAATAATTCATAAAGACATATCCCATGTCTGACACGGAGTCTTTCATTAATAACCCATGTCTTCTAGGAGAAGCATTGTGTACCCATGCAGGATATCTCTGTTCAACTCTCTTTTTAAATATATTGTTTCTAAAAATTACCTTTAAAGCTACTAGATTTTAATAAGGCTTCTTTATACATCTGTAGCTTTGAAATGACTGAGAAATGACTAAATCAAGAGAGCCAAGATACACATTGTGAAAGGAAGACGATTATTGAAAGGTTAGAAAGAAAAGAGGTTCCCAATAGACAGCTGGTTCAGAAAGCATCCCTTAAAAAAAAATCCATGAATCTCTTCCATTCAGACTGGAAATATAGAGCAAGAGAATGGCTGGCGCCAAAGGTTAACTTCAATGGGCTATTATGGAGCTACCCTATTTACATGGTAGGAATCATATAACAGGAAGTTACATGCAATTTCTCCCTCCCTTCCTGACACCTAACACTTACCAGGTCTCCTATGATCCCAAAACTTAGAAGGCAGGAACACTATAAGTTTCAGACTAGCCTGGGCTGTATAGTGAGACCCTATTTCAAAAAGGAAGGGAGGGGAAATGAGGGAGGGATGGAGGAACAGAGTGACAGAAAGGGGAGGGAAGTGGGTAGCAATCAGAGCCACCAATTAACTTGTAAGGAATATACCACCTAAGAGGAAATATTAATAAGTCACTTGTTAGAGCACTTTCCATTCCTGTGACAAATAGATGGGAAAAGCAATTTATAAAGAAAAATGGTTTGCTTCTATCTTGCAGCAATTTTGTGTGTAGGTTCAGTACATGACTAAAAGACTCAGCTGGGGGCTTGTGGTGAGGCAGCAAATCACAGCAGAGAACATTCAGTAGAAGAATAAATTATAGTTAGGAAGGAAAGAAAGACTGATGAAGAGACCCATGGGCCTACAGTCTCTATCAAGGACCAGGACTAGAGGGATCTCTTACTAGCCTCCACCTCTGAAAGTTTCCGTAACTTTCCAGTAGCACCACAGGATGGAGAACAATGCTTTAACACATCTGTCTGTGGAGGACATTCTAGGTCCAAACTATAATACCACATGGCCACCAAAGACCTAAGATCTAGAATATGTTTTTGAAGTCTCCAAAATTAATGGTGGGAACAGGGAGATGACTCAGCAATGGATAACAACAACACTCGGCACACAAGAAGGCCTGGGTACAGATCTCTGGATCTTGTGTGAAAGCTGGACACAGTGGCATTTGCTTGTAATGCTAGTACTCATCCAAAAAGTGGGAGGTGGGGCTATGGGAATCTTCTAAACCTCAGAGGCCAGCTAGTCTAAAATAGTAAGCATGGCAGAAACAAGATAGAAAAAGAGGACCAACTCCCAGAACTATCCTCTGACCTCTACATAAAATCCTTGTATTAAATAAATAAGTAAATAAATAAATAAATAAATAAATAAATAAATAAATGAGCTTTATAAATCAACAATAACAATCAACTACATTACCAAGAACACAAAGATAACTAAGTATAAACTTAATCCCCAGAGATTAATCTCCCCTCTCTTGTTCTCACATCAGCAAAAAATGGACTAACCTGGGGTTTTTCTATTCCTTAAGCAGTGTTAAATGTGTTGCTTAATGGCCAGCAAACTAACCTCTACTTATTATATGATGGAATTTGGTCAAAGTCGGGGAGTATGTTTGATTAAGTGCAGAACAGATTATCCAGGGCAGAGAAAGGGAAAGTTAGTGTGTGTGTGTTAGAGTCTGTGTGTATGTGTGTTAGAGTCTGTGTGTGTGTGTGTGTGTGTGTGTGAGTGAGTGTGTGTGTGTGTGTGTGTGTGTTAGAGTCTCTGTGTGTCAGAGTCTCTGTGTGTTAGAGTCTCTCTGTGTGTATTAGAGTCTGTGTATGTGTTATAATATTTTTGTTGTGGGGTACATGTATATGTGGTATGAAGTGTGTGTATAAATGTGTGTGTGAACACATGCACAAATATAAGAGAGAGATGTGAGGCAGTGTGTGTATCTGTGTGTGTTATGGAGGATGAGGATAGGAGAATACTGTGTGTGTTGGGGTCTATGTATATAATTGTATGTATGTGTATGATAGATTTGATTATATGTATGTATTCAAGTACGTATGTGTTATGGGGTTTGCGCTATAAAGTATATGTGCTGTGAGATGTTTCTGTGATGAGGGATGGTATGTATTAGTGATGTGGGTAGTACGTATGTTTATGTGTGTGTGTACGTGTCTTGTAGACAGTTGGAATAGGAGTGTGGTATGTGCGTGTCAAACTGTGTATTCATGTGTTATGGAATTTGTATTTTGAGGTGTTTTGTGTTCGTTGTGGGGTACATATGTATATGGTATGAGGTTTGTGTGTATGTGGTGTGATGTGTGTGTGTCTGTATACTGTGTCTTGTGTGTGTTAGACTCTGTGTGTGTGTGTGTGATTGGTAGTGTGTATGTGTGTGTGTATTACGGGGTTTATATTGTGAAGTGTATGTACTGTAGATGTGGTAGATGTGTGTTAGACTTTGTGTACGTGTGTATGTGGTAAAGTGTATCTGTATGTGTGTATGCGTGTGTGTGTGTGTGTGTGTGTGTGTGTGTGTTAGGCTGTATGCACTGTGGAGTTCTGTAATATGTGTATATATGTGTTGTATTGTATATGTTATGTGAGCTGTGTATGAGATATGGGGTGGTGTGCATGTGTGTGTTGTGGGAGTTGTGAGATAGGGATGTGTGGTGTGTGTGTTTGGGTGTTTATTTTGTGAGGTGATATATACATGTATAGAGTGCATATATGTGATGAGAGATAGATACATATGATGTATGATGGAGTGGGGTGGGACGGTATGATATAGGAGGTATGAAAGAAGTGTGTGTGTGTGTGTGTGTGTGTGTGTGTGTGTGTGTGCGTGCGCGCGTGCGCTCCACCGAGACAGATATACCCAGAATAAAAACAGTGGAGGGTGGAGGCCTTCAGGATTCTTTGAAACTCCCAGGTGGAACCTAGGTTCAACACACATCCTGCTGCATCGACCTTTCCTGCCCAGCTGGGATATCCTGTGTTTGTCGAAAGGACTACACAGGGAAGCCATAACCATTGTCCTTCCCGAAATTTGCCTGTGTGCCCCTCCCCAGACTGAGGCAGCCGCCCCAAGCAGAGGAAGAGTGACTTTGGAAATGTGTTATCAGCATCCTCCATGGACTTCCTCACCTCCTGCCCAGCCTCATTAGCTGCTAGCTCCTCAGAATCCTCAGACAGAAACCTCAGAGGCTTGGACAGGATCAGCATCCTGAAGCCAGCTGCTTTTGGCAGCTTCCGTTCTGGTAAGGCCTAACCTCCGTGAAGCTCTGAGTGCACCGCTTACGACCAAAGGCTACAGCTACAACACAGAGCGCAGGATGGAGCCCCGACGACCGGGGGCTGCAGCTACTACTGCCTTCAACCAACACTGGCCAGCCCGGCTGCTGCTGTGGCTCTCAACCCTGAGCTGTTCTTTCTCCTTGCCAGCTTCTCTCCCTCCTTCTCTGGTACCCCGAGTCAGAAACAGCTACACTCTGGGAAAGACATTCCTCGGTCTTGATAAATGCAATGCCTGCATCGGGACATCCATTTGTAAGAAGTTCTTTAAAGAAGAAATAAGGTCAGAATTGCCATCAAATAACTACGAGGAGCAAATTAAGATTCTCTTAGTGTGAAGATGCCTAATTTATGGGTGGGAGCTGAGAGGAAGGCATTTAACAGTGGTAATGGGTTGACATAGAAGGGCAAGGGTGAAAACCAAATTGCCTCCCTAAATGCTAAATTCAAATGTTCCTTTTGAAACTGAACATTTTTTTTTCTATGACTGGAGTAGCCTAGGACTGCTGAGTTTTCCCATTCCTTTCTCATAATGAAGTAGAAAGAAAGTTACTATGTGGCAGACATTTTAAACTATTTCCAGGTGTTGACAGTTCGGGCTCATTGTTCAGACAGTAAGCAAACATGGTGGATTAAGGGACTTGCCCGAGGCAGACCTGGGATACAAAGGACCGTTTGCGCCAACATTTCAGTGCCTGGTCTCTGTTGTGTGAATTAACCTCTGGTTTTTTCCCTTCAGAGGTTAATTCACTGCAATGTACATGGCTCTCAGAAAGAGAGAGAGAAGGGAGGGAGGAAGGAATGGAGGAAGGAAGTGGGGGCAAGAAAGATGACCTATGAAAAACGTCATGGAGCATTAACAAGGCTAAGAACCTTGTTCTCAGGTAAATCAGGAACCAAGTGGGAACAGCCACCACAATCCTGTTAAGTTCTAGGTGGTCAGGAAAAAAGGACAAAATTACAAATAACAGTGAGCTTTGACTGATGCATGCTTGAATAAAGGGTGCCACAGAGAGGAAACATTGGTCCCAGAGAGGACTTTTCTGGAGACAGGATTTCTTTTGAACACAGTCATACAGGATGAACTGAAAGTTTTTGGAAGGGGAAGGATTAAGACAGAAGAAGCATCTTAAGCAAAGGCAGCAACCTGGGAAGAGGTGAGAGGTGCTGGTGGCTGAAACCCTAGGTTTAGGTGGCTAGGGACAGAGGAGAAGCTTGGAGAGATTTATGAGGCACAGGCCCTTGAATTATGGTCTAAGAAATGGGGAGCTTAGCCTGTGAACCAGTGATTCCCAGTTTTTCTTTTCAGCAGTGAAGACCTTTGACCTTTACTGTTTCTCCTCCTTGCACCAAAACCTAACCTTATGCCTACAAGATTCTGTGACCAATCAAAAAGCATAGCAATGGTATGCAAACTCTCTATTAGATAAAGATTTCTGTGACTGTTCCATTAAATTACTGAAAAGAAACAAATAGAAAAATGCAATCAAAACTTTTAAAATTTTTTGCTACATATTTATTATGCAAAATGATGGGGCTTCTTTATGAAAATTTTATGTATATATATTATGTGCCTTAATGGTATTTATCTTATTTTTTTCTTGTTCTCATTTTCTTAATGCCCTTTCTTTTTTCAACTAGTTCCTGTTTATTTTCATTTCACATATTTAAAAACAATTATATTCCACATGTGAAAACAATGTAATTTTTGTTTTTCTGAGTCTATCTCATTTTATCTATTATGATGATCTTGAATTCTACCCATTTTCCTAAAAAATTATGAACTTTGCTTATTCTTTATGGCTGAATAAAACTCCATTTGTATGTGTGCATGGGTGTGTGGGTCTCTCACAGAAAATATTAAACTTCATTTTCTTTGATTTTATTTTACTTTTATGTTGTTTCATGTGCGTGTGTGTTTTGCCTGCATGTATGTCTGTGCCTGAAATGAGGAAGCCAAGACACTGCGTCAGACCCCCTGGGACAGTTCTAAAGACAGTTGTAAGCCACCATTTGGGTAGTGAGAATCCAACCTGGGAAAGTGCTCTTAACCAGTGAGCTCTCTTCCTGGGTCTATTTAAATGTTATTTTAAGTGTTTTAGATGTTTAATGGAGTTTATGTGGACATTTTCTATTAAGGATATTGCTTTCTGCTTTGTTCTTTCTGGTGATGAAATGGTACCACAGCCAGGGCCTTTCAAATGCTAGCCAAGCATTCTACCATTGTGCTACATCTCCAGCCCTCTCCAGCAAGGCTTTCATAAACATTTTGTGAAGGTTGCAAAGTTGAAGGATCCCTAATTAAGACTAATCTGTTGCAGACAATAAGGAGGCTGTTAAGCTGAGAGATAAAAGCTGTCTTTTATAGAAAACTGTAAGTAGGGTGGCCTGGGGTTACTCTAAGGGACTGAAGAACCAGAGGAAAGATTACTGCCAACAAAGGAGGGCAGAAAGAATACTTCTGGGTTCAGCTCTGTGATCACTTTGTTGACTGACACAATATGAATGGAAGTAATAGAAATATGGAGATGTTTAATTTGAACTCAGGACTTCCCATCTAGGAAGTGGGATGCAGAGAACTGAGAATATAGTGAAGTGTACTGATTTCTCAGAAAGCAGCAATGAGGATGTGGATATACTTTAAGCTGGGAGAGAAAGAAACTGCAAGCAGAAGAAAGTATCACCAGTAGTGTCAGGGCTTGGTGCTTGCCCATGAGATGGGTTTTAAGTTGGTCCAGTTATTGGTTGGCCATCCTTTCAGTCTCTGCTCCATCCCTGCATTTCTTTTAGACCGGACAGTTTGGGGTTGAAAGTTTTGTTAGGTGGGTTGACGTCCTTGTCCCTCCACTGGAGATCCTGCCTGGCTACAGAAAGTTGTCTCTTCTGCTTCCATGTCCCCACTGTTAGGCATCATGGCTAGTATATTCATCCAAATGTACATGTTTTTAAGAATTTGTCACAGGGAATTAATAAGAGAGATGCACAGAATCTTACCGCAGGAATGTTTGACACATCACTGTTTATAATATTGAAAAGTGAAAAATACTTGTGTTGTCTCATGATAGAGGATTGGTTAACTAAGTTATAGCTGGTTGATGTAACTAAATATCATGAAGCCTTTAAAAAATCAGATTTTGAAAAATAAATTTTAACGATGAGAACAAGTGCTCCTTATATACTATTAAAGTCCTTAAAGAATGTAGATTGTCCTGAAGCTGTTTGTATTTTAATGTAAATTCCATTTCCCCAAGAAGGGCTGCTCAGTCACATATTCAAGAGGTGACTTCATTTGAATGTTTCCATTTTAATTAGTAGAATTAAGAATAAAGAAAAACCAGTGACTGGACAGGATGAGGGAGGTGGAGAGAGGAGAGGTCTCAGAGGTCAGAGGGCGGAGGGTGGAGGTTGTGGAAAGATGGAGGTTCCTAAGGACCAGTTAAACCCAGGTGATATTGATTAGCATTGAATAGCTATGAACATTAAGGACTTTATAGGTCTAGTACCTCATATAGAAGGGCAGTTTGTATTTTTGTCTATTTGATGTAATCTTGTTGTGTAGAGGGTTTGTGGGCTGAGAGTTGTATGTGTAAAGGCCAGAGTTGATGTCAGGTATCTTTCTCATGTGCGCCCAATATCAATCAATTTATTTATTTATTTACTTATTTATTCACATCCCAAATAATGCCCATCCTCAGAGGGGTCTTCACTCCATCTCCCTACCCCTTTGCCTCTGAGAAAGTGCCTCCCACCCAGGGCGTCAAGACTTTACAGGATTAGGCACATCTCCCATTTAGTCCAGATAAGGCAACCCTCTGCTGGATATGTGGCCAGGGGCCTCAGACCAGCCCCTGTATACTCTTTGGTTGGTAGTTTAATCTCTGGATGCTCCCCGGGGTCCAGGTTAGTTGACATTGTCTTCCTGTGGGGTTGCCATCACCTTCAGGGCCTCAGTCCTTCCCCTAACTCTTCCATAGGGATCCTTGGCCTTCATTCAAGGCTCAGCTGTGAGTGTCTGCATCTGTCTCAGTCAGGTTCTGGTAGAGCCTCTCAGAAGACAGCCATGCTAGACTCCTGTCTGCACATACAACATGGCATCAGTAATAGTGTCAGGGTTTGGTGCGTGCCCATGGGATGGATCCCAAGTTGGGCCAGTCACTATTCATTCAGTCTCTGCTCCATTTTTGTCCCTGCTTTTCCTTTAGACTGGACCAATTTTAGGTCAAAAGTTTTGTATGTGGGTTGGTGTTCTCATCCCTCCACTGGGGAGACTGACTGACTAGTGGAGGTGGTCTATTCAGGTACCATCTCCTCATTGTTGGGCATTTCAACTAAGGTCACCCATACTGAATCCTGGGAGCCTCTTACATTCAAGGACTCTGAACTTTCTAGAGGTTCTGCCCTATCTCTCACCCACACCACTGGCAGGTGAATATTTCCATTCATTCTCCTGTTGCTCAGGGTCTCTCTCCTATCTCTCTCCATACCTGACCCTGTTCGCCTACTCCCCTCCCAACTCCCACTCAGGTCCCTCCCTCCCTCTGCCTCCTGTAATTTTGTTCCACCCATTCTAAGTAGGATTCAAGCATCTTCACTTGGGTTTTCCATCTTGTTTACCTTCTTTGGGTCTATGGTATGTATCATGGCATTCTGTACGTTTTTGGCTAATATACATTTATTAGTGAGTATATACAATAATTGTTCTAGGTTACCTCACTCAGGATGATATTTTCTAGTTTCATACATTTTCCTACAAAATTCATGATGTCCTTGTTTTAAAAGCTGAATACTGTTTCATTGTGTAAATGAACCACATTTTCTGTATCTATTGTTTAGTTGATAGACATCTGGGTTGCTTCCAGCTTCTGGCTATTAAGAATAAAACTTCTGTGAACATAGTGAAGCACGTGTCTTTGTGGTATGTTAGAGCATCCTTTAGGTATATGCCCAGGAGTGGTATAGCTGAGTCTTCAAGGTAGAAGTTTTTTCAGTTTTCTGAGGAACTGCCAGATTGATTTCCAGAATGGTTGTACCAGGTTGCAATCCCACCAACAGTGGAGGAGTGTTCCTCTTTCTTCACATTCTTGCCAGCATCTTCTTTTGATAATTTTGTTTTGTTTTAATGTTTTATTTTATTTTTGTGCACTAGTGTTTTGCCTGCATATATGCATGTGTAAGGGTGTGGAATCTTCTGGAACTGAAGTTAGACAGTTGTGAGCTGCCATGTGGGTGATGAGGATGGGACCCAAGTCCTCTGGAAGAGCACATAGTGCTCTTAAGCACTGATCCATCTCTCCAGCACCCAATCACTTGAGTTTTTTTATCTTAGCCATTCTGATTGGTGTAAGGTGGAATTTCTGGGTCATTTGTTTTGCATTTCCCCAATGACTAAGGATGTAGAATATTTTTAGGTCCTTCTCAGCCAGAGTTGTTTTGATTTGCATTTCCCCAATGACTACGGATATTGAACATTTTTAAAGTGCTTCTTGACCATTTGAGATGATTCTGTTGAGATTTCTCTGTTTAGCTCTGTACCCCATATTTTAATTGGGTTATTTGGTTTGTTGGAGTCTGTTTTCTTGAGTTGTTTAAATATATTAAACATTAGCCCTCTATCAGATGTATGGTTGCTGGAGATCTTTTCCCAACTTGTAGTTTGCTCATTTGTTCAATTAACAGTGTCTTTTGCCTTACTGAAGCTTTGCAGTTTCATGAGGTCCCATTTATTGATTGTTGATCTTAGAACCTAAGCTATTGATGTTCTGCTGAGGAAATTGTTTCCTATGCCAATTCATTAAAGGCTATTTTCCACTTTCACTTTTATTAGATTCAGTGTATCTGGTTTTATGTTGAGGTCCTTGATTCTCTTGAACTTGAGTTTTGTGCAGGGTGATAAATATGGATCTGTTTTCATTCTCCAACATACAGACCACCAATTTGCCCAGCACCATTTGTTAATGGTGATTTCCTCTTTCCATTCTATGGTTTTGGATTCTTTGTCAAAGATCAAGTGACTATAAGTGTGTGGGTTTATTTTGGAGTCTTCAATTCTATTCCATTGATCAACCTGTCTGTCTCTGTGCCAATACCATGCAGGTTTTTTTAATCACTATTGTTCTGTAGTACAGTTTGAGGCCAGAGATGAAGATTTCTCCAGAGGCTCATTTATTGTTAGGGATTGTTTTAACTATCCTGGGTTTTTTGTTTTTCCATACAAAATTGAGAATTGCTCTTTCTGTATTTGTGAAGAATTATGTTAAAATTTTGTTGGATATTGCATTGAATCTGTAGATTGCATTTGGTAAGATCATCATTTTCACTATGTTAATCCTATCAATCAATGAACATGGGAGATCTTTCCATCTTATATCTTCTTCAATTTCTTTCTTCAGGGACTTGAAGTTCTTGTCATTCAGATCTTTCACTTGCTTAGTTAGAATTACAACAAATTGTTTTATATTACTTGTGGCTATTGTGAGTGGTGTTGTTTACCTAATTTCTTTCTCTGCCCATTTATCATTTGTATAAAGGAACGCTACTGATTTCTATACATTAATGTTACATCTAGCCACTTTCCTGAAGATGTTTATCAGTGGTAGAATTTTTGGGGTCACTTATATATACTATCAATATACTATCATATGATCTGTGAATATTGATACTTTGTCTTCTTCTTTTACAATTTCTATTCACTTGATCTCCTTCTGTTGTCTTATTGCTTTGGCTAGGTCTTCAAAGACTATATTGAATAGAGGAGAAGAAAGTGGACAACCTTGTCTTGTCCCTGATTACTTTAAGTTTCTCTCCATTTTTTTATCAAGCTGAATTTATTTTTTGTTTACTGGTGTTTGTGTTTCTTGTTTGTTAAGCTGTAAGTCTGTATCCTTTACCTCCTCTCCCTCCCTCCCTCTCTCTCTCTCTCTCTCTCTCTCTCTCTCTCTCTCTCTCTCTCTCTTTCTCTATCCATTTATCCCTTCTATCCCTCCCTTTCCCCCTCACTCTCTTTCTTGCCTGCTTGCTTTGGTGCTAAGGATGTAACCAGGTGTCTTGGCATGCTCAGCAATACTCTATCTCCAAACACTTTGCCCAGCCCTTTGCCTCTCTCTAATGTTACAGTTGTTCATCTCAGTCTTGTTTATCTTCTCACCAATCATTTCTCTATTTTTAAAAATATTCTCATTGTGCCTCAGGAGAAAGCCCATCTCAGGATCTCAAAAGTGTGACTGCAATTCTCTAGCCTGGTCATTGTGTATATATTCCAGCCTTGGTCCTCATTCAGGACTGAATGATTTGGAGCTGCAAATGACAGACAAGCTTCCCAGGTTAGCTGAGTAAACCAAAGTTCTACAACTAGCAAATGAATGTATTTTTCCATCTTTATCTGTCCTTCATAAGGATACTAATGATACACCAGGGGCTTTACATAGTCACCACTGGCAACTGAAAATTGGAATGTGGTCTAGCAATGGCGGCGCACACCTTTAACCCCAGAATTTAAGAGGCAAAGACACAGATGGTATGAGACCAGTCTACTACACAGTGAGTTACAAGATAGCCAGGACTACACAGAGAAACCCTGTCTTGGATAAAAAGGGATTGAAATATGTTCTTACCAGTTTTGATATGTAATCTGTGTTGACCTTTGTACCCTAATTTTTTTTAAAGGTACAAAACTTGGAAATTGGGTTGCCTGACTAACCTGTTCCTTCTACTGAAAATATATTTGGACAAGAAACTCTGCATTGTTCTATCAACCAGGAAGATCCCCCAGGATCTCCTTAGTCTGCATTGTGTATGCATGGGGAAAGGTTACTTAATGACAGTGTTTTATAAATATTGACAGGGATTCAAAAATGTAATTTGTGCAAGGGTCAACAGTGACTTGGTAAAACCAAAGCAACTTCATAAAGGAAACATCAGATAGTGATCATAAAAGTTCAGAGTTAGCTGTGATCAATAACATGACTATATCCTAAAAGCTTTAGAAAGATGATGGATGGTTTAAGAGCTCAATGTGGTGCAAAGACATGTAAAAAAGAAGAGAGACAAAAAGTATTCTGGGAGGCATGGATGACCAGAATCCCTCCTAGGATTCTTGAGCCCTTACTTGGGCAGATTTATTGCCTTCTCTTCCTGACTACATGTGATTGGCCTAACACGCCCAATTCCTACTCCTAAAATCTTAAAGAGTGTTTAAATACCTCCTACTGACTAGTGAAGGGCTTACCAAAAAACAAATTTTTAAGTTGGGCTTGGTTTGGTTGATTAGTTAGTTGGTTAGTTTTTTGCCTTCCCTTCTCTCTTGCCTCTTCTTTGTTGTCTTCATTAATGACCTGTTAGTTACTTTCTTTTTGTCTCTGTGAATAAATAAATGACAAAGCAAACATCAAACAAACAAACAAAAACAGGACATTGATGGAGTCAGGGTTTATTGTACCCTATATATTGAGAGCAATCTAATCAATTATAGAAGGGAAGGTATGCCAGGGAAGACTTGGCAGCTCTGTGGCCAGGAGAGGAAGAAACAGCTGGCTGCATACCATTAGTAGTCAGGAACAGAAAGAGGTACAAGCTGGTGTTCTGCTGGCTTCTTCCTTTTTCTTCTTTCACTTAGTCCAGAGCCCTAGTACATGGAATAGTGCCACCCACATTTGGGATAGTCTTCCTGCTTCTGCCCAACCTCTCTAGAAATCCCCTAAAAGGCACACCAAAGAGGCATGTCTCAGGTAATTGACAATCCATTTAAGTTCACGGTGAAAATTAACTCTTACCAAAGCAGGCAGTAATTATTGCTTTAATTCATTTTCTGACCCCAATTCAGAAGCCTAGGCAGTTCTAGGACTATATAATCTGTCATTCATCAATTCTTTCATGTGCCCATTCATCTATTGTTCAAATGCTCACTCATCCATGATTCTTCCATCCCCACCATCATTTCATGCATTTTATATTCATACTATTCTTTGAGCATTTCTCACATATGCATCTTACATTTAAATATTCTCCATGGCCCATCTGCACATCCAAGCATTCATTCATCTAGCCACAAGATATTGAGTACTAACTTGATAAGAAACACTCTGTTAAACTCTTGAGTTATAAAGTTGAAAGAAGAAACTGTATCTTTTCCCTGGAGGATCTTCTTATTGAGAAAACAAAGTAAATTTTCACAATATATAAAATGGTCAATGAAGAGGGTCATGGGACTATGTAGAAAAAAGCTATCTCAACAAAGACAAAAACAAATGAAGATCAGAAGGAGTGGTATTTGTCTGGGATTCAAAGGATAAGTAGGTATTATCCAGAGAAGAAAAAAAGAAAAAAGTTTCAGAAAAGGAGAAGGTCATATCAGGGACTTGAAAGGCTGCAATTATCCAAGAGTAGCCAGTAGTTTAGTGAGAACAACCCAACTTATAAGGAGAATGAACAGCAGGTGATGAGCCTTTGAAGAACATTGCTCACTGTAATAATGATGATGACTGTATCTTGAGGGTTTTAGAAAGAAGATTGATGGTTTTAAGATTCAGTGTAGAGCTTAGAGATGAAAAGTGACAAGAAATACTTAAGGCATGTGTGAACACAGTAAAAGAGAAAATTTCATTCTTATTCTAGTAGAGTCTCCCCAATCCCCATCATTACTACGAAACACATATTCATCTTAATGTTTCTACCAGTTCTGAGGAGGTATGGTCCTACTGGTCTACCTTTAATGAAGTAAGAAATTTGACCAACTTTACCTCAATCGTGCCCATGATTTCAATTCAAAAGAAAAGTAGAAAGTTGCCTGTTTTAGTTTTTTGTTTAATTTTTGTTTTTATGTTTTTGTTTGTTTCATTTGTTTTCTTTTCAATATTCTAAACTCAAGATTATTGATATTTCACTTAATGAACAGCAAGGCCCCTATTTTCATTCTTCTAGTCAGTGAACTAGGCAGACACTGACACTGGGAGATACACATTTCCCCTTTGCAGTAATAAATGTCACATGATTTTGAATGGAGGAGAGCCTGTCTGGTTTTTTTTTTTTTTTTTTCAAGTTCATTATTGAATTTCCTCAGCCATCATTAAACCTGCAGATTACCTACCAAGACATGCTGTCATCTCATCAGAGCCTCCTCAGAAAATGACAACAGAAAAAAAAGGACAATCACCTTGTTCCACAGAGCAGGAAATCTCTCTCCATTCAGTTCTACAAGTTGATTGAGTGGAAGCCCTGGAAGCTATCTAACCTTTATCACTAATTTTCTGTGATTCTTCAGACAAGTCACATATATTCTGTCTTCCCTTTCTTGTCCCTAAAACAAGATGGAAATGAGCACAAGGATTGAATACGCTTTCAGGATTTGCCAATTCTACCCTTTAATTGACCTCTTCCTATGAGCTAATTCACAAAATGGACTATATAGGAATAAACACTAGTAAAGTAGTAAAAGTTCCAAGCTCTGCATTCTTGAATGCTATTTTTTCCAATTCCTGGTCAAACATCTTTGGAAAAATGATGTTGCTAATCCATGCCTCAGGGTTTTCATCTGTACAATTCATAATGCTATCAATCTTACTGGTATATTGAGAGAATTATGTGCTGGTGATTTAGCTTGGTAGTAGAGCATTTGTCTAATATGTTTGATGTCCTGGGTACAAATTTTAATATCTCTCACAAAAAAGATTTTAAAAATTAATTATACACAAAGCATTTAAAAAGGAAGTTGACATCCTTAAAGGTTTCATAAGTGTGTGTTACTATCATTATCACCTCATTGTAAATCTAAAGTTCCAGGGGCTTTGTAGTTTTGGAACTTTATGACCAAGAGAAGATACTGGAACCAGAATTACCTATGGGCCCTGAGCCCTTTCTGGTCCTTTTTAGAAGGGAAAATGAGTCCCCACAGTTGTCCTGAAACTTCTGATAATGCTGACTTTTTCAAGCTTTTTTCAAGTTCATCTTCTTCAATATCCCCGTGGCAAGGTTCTTGAGAAGAACACCATGTGTTTGCCACCATTGCACTGCAGAGGTGACTTGTTGACAGCACTTTACTGACTGTGAGAGGCTGGAGCTCTAATATGGAAGAGACCCAGAGACCAGAACATTCCAGTTCTTTTCCCTTGTTGACCTTTTGCCCTTAATAGTTTTCTGTGGCTTGCCTTACTATCAAAATACTAGAAATCAACTGGTAGTGTGATTTAGTTATAGGACATTTGGGTAGCATACACAGGCCCTGAGCTTTATCCCCAGTACTACAAATAGCAAACAAATAATCAGTGGAAAATATGTAATCTCTTTAAACAAAGCTGAAATATATGAAACAAAACGATATACAGTTTGTAGCTCATCAAAATTCTAATTCATTGAAAATATACTAGTCAAAACCCATTAGCATGAGCTACTCAAATGTTTAATAGTGTTCAATAACAAAAATTTAAAACTTCCATTTAAGTTCAGTATTTAATGTAGTTTGATTTTCACTTACAGTATGACCTTCAGTTAATAATAATAACGGCAAACTTTTCTGAGTAGTTTTTTAAGACATAAATCAAAATCAGATTCAACATTCTTCCCTGATGAAAATGTCAGCACACAGCTGGAGACGTGACTCTTTAGAAATGGTAACCATGGAGCCTAGGAAATCAGCAAATGATAATAGGCCAGTGCCTTTCCCCTGAGGAGGATTAAAAGCTGACCAAACCGCAGTGCACAATCACACACCTGCTGGAGCCAGATGGCTTCAAATTTGATGGACATGAAGCAGCCTTAGTTGCCTGAAATTTGCTTGGTGATGATGACTTAAATCAATGTTGATGGGGCTCCTCGGGGTTAAATATGGGAGCATGGTGGTCTTTCAAGTTCAGACCCAAGAGTCTGTTGGAGAAAACTGTTTTTGAGACCCAAGCATTGGTCAAAACATGGGTGGTTTGGACAAATAGGAGGACTTGGGGGTTTCACCCCTGACTATCAACATTGTGTTGGATTTTGAACAAGAATACTTAAGCTCTATATGCTTCTGTTTCCATACCTGTAAAGCAAGAGTGGGGTATAAAAGGAACCAAAGGTGTAAAGTTATTAGCTTTAAATGAAGTTGAAGTTCAAAGGGCCACAGTCAGCCCACCTCTACTTTGGAGGAAGAGGATAGTTTCTGAGTGACTTCTTTTCACATCATATGTTTGGCCAAATACAAGTAACCCTGTTATAAAAGGAGTTAAGAACAAATCAAAGGAAAATAAACTATCAGAGAGGCTGTTGTCCCATTTGCTCTTAGGCTCTGCTGACTTCTGGCTCACAGATTTGCTCTATGCTTCCTGCAGGTTTGACAACACACTGGCTTCCCACCCGGGAGTGCCTCCTCCAGATTTGCCTTCTTATGCTGCAAATTACTCAGATGACTCTAAATCCTGGCGCCCTGTGGAGATTTCTCGACTGGTCAGCAAGTACCAAAGTGAGATTTCTGACAGGAGGATCTGTGCCTCTGCATCAGCACCAAAGACCTGCAGCATTGAGCGCATCCTTCAGAAAACAGGGAGGTTCCAGAAATGGCTTCAGGCCAAGCGCCTCACACCTGACCTGGTGCAGGTGAGTGTGGGCCATGGGGCGAATGAGGAGTGGGAAGAGACATCCACTCATAACTCACATCTCAGAACACAGAGGCTCTCAAACCTGTTGGTTACCACCCCTTTGGGGGTCGAATAACCCTTCCACAAGGGTCACTTCAGATGACCAGAAAACACAGATATTCCATTAAGATTCATAACAGTACTGAAATTACTGTAATGAAGTAGCAACGAAAATGAGTTTATGGTTGGGGGTCACCATGAAGAATTATATGTATTAAAGGGTCACAGCAACGTTGAGAACCACTGCTCTAACAAAAAGAAGTACTGGTTTATCTAAAGTGTTACAAAACAATCATAAAACAGAGTGTCTTGTGACAAGAAAGGAACTAGTCAAAATTGGCTTGTAACTCTCTGTCACATTGTCATCCACGGCTCTCTTCTATGTGAGCCTCAGTGGTTATTTGATAAATAGTCCCTGGCTGTCACCTTTAAGATGAAGGTTTGCCAAACCCTCAGCAGCCCTTACCAGCCCACTCCTGTGACAGGGTTAAACTCACCTGCAACATTCCCCTGGATGCTTTCTCAACCCTCAGATGAGCTGAGCTGCTCTCTAAAGAAGCTCCCATACGAAGGTCAGGCATGATGTCATGTGACTATAATCTCAGTAGTCAGGAAGTAAAAGCAGGAGGAGCATGCCACAAGTTGGAGGCCAGTTTGAACTACATAGTGAAACTATAACACACACACACACACACACACACACACACACACACACACATATTGATTCTGCTCTATTCCTTTAGAAATCCTGACTAGTACATATAGAAACTGTTCTGAAATCAGGTGTCAGAAAAAGTACAGTGCTAGTCTAAAAGATACCATCTGACACTGGATAAAGCTGAGTTTTTCCAAGGCTGTCCTTTTCTCCTAGCTTATTGCTAACAAGACACATAATCCTCCAAGGCAAGAAGCCTATTTCCATCTTGAAACTGGGGAACATTGCAAAAGAAGAAACTTCCTGGTATACAAGATTCATTCCAAAGACTGTGGGAATCTCTGCTACCACACCAGACAGCAGAGTGATGATCCTACTCCTGACAGTAATGAAAACAGTTCATCCAACACAACTAAGTAGCCAGTGTTGGATCAAATTTCAGGAGTCTGAACTCAAGACATTTACTTGAGACATAGCTAAACACAGAAAAATTTGGTGAATAGCTTAACTATTTGATGAATAAATAAATAAATACAAATTTGGTGAATAGATAAGTCAATCCCATGTGCACAAGAAAGCTTAAGACATGACTTCATTGAACTTTTCATAATGTACATGTTACATCTTCCATAATTATAGGTCCTCTAGATTAACAAGCTCATGAGACAAGCTCATGTCTCCGCCACACAATGCAAAGGTCACCAGTATTCTCCCAGTCTGCTGGGTGGAAAACAGGTTATACATTTCTCTTTTGAGAGACAACTCTGTGTGTTTAATATTTCTCGTTTTTCTAGGGCTTCTTTGTGAGCAAAAGAACCTTCATACCTCCCACAAATTATAGTCATTATAAGACGAACAGATCAGTCTTAGGCTCTAAACCAGTGCTTCTCATCCTTCGTAATGCTGCAATACTTTAACGCAGTTCCTCATGTTGTGATGACCCCAGCCATAAAATCACTTCATTGTTACTTCATAACTGTAATTTTGCTACTGTTATGAATTATAATGTAGATATCTGATATGCAGGATACCCTATAAAGGTGTCAACCTACAGGTTGAAAAACACTGCTGAAGACTAAGGTAAACTAGTCCCCTTATTCCATAGACACTTTCATAATAACAATAGACTGAGAATTATCCTGTGAGTCCTGACAAATTCAAAGCATCGTTCTGGTATACCTAGAGTCACCTGTATTAGTGTATGTGGACAACAAAGTGTAGGCCAGAGACCCATGTGGCGGTTTTAATATGCTTGGCTCAGGGAGTGGCACTATTTGGAGGTGTGGCCTTGTTGGAGTGGGCGTGGCCTTATTGGAGGAAGTGTGTCACTGTGGGGGTTGGGCTTGGAGACCCTCCTCCTAGCTGCCTGCAAGCCAGTCTTCTAGCTATCTTTGGAACAAGAAGTGGAACTCTCATCTCCTCCAGCTCCATATCTGCCTGGATGGTGCTATGCTTTCCACCTTGATGATAATGGACTGAATCTCAGAACTTGTAAGCCAGCCCCAATTAACTGTCGTCCTTTATAAGAGCCCTTAGTCATAGTGTCTCTTCCCAGCAATGAAAACCCTAAAGCACCCATGGAACATAAAGACTGTGCTTTAGTCTCAGATCTATCACTAACAGTTGTGGCAAAATGAGAAGAAACAGAGTCCCAGGAAGAATTGGGTGTTTCTAGTTCTCAGTCATACATTCAACAAGTTTCGACAACTGCGCTTCCGCAGTAGATTTGGAATCACATGTAGCCTCCTCTCCCAGGAGCATTGGGCTCAGTGGTGGAGACGGAAAAGCCCACAAACTACCAACTCTTTCATGTTGTGATAGCTCCATGAGGACAAAAGAAAGACTACTGACTTGAGTCATTCATTCACTGACCAGTGGCCTTAAATGTAAGCCTTGAACTTATCTCACTCTGCTTTGACCTTCCTGCTGAAGAATGAGGTAAGAAGAGGGCTTCTAGATACGCTCAAAGGCCCTCCAGGATCTGACATTCTTTGACTTCTGTGGCTCTGCTGTGTTTACTTCACAGAAAGACCTGACGTCTATTATCACTGGATTTTCTTATTTCTAAAATGACAGTACATGCTCCCTGTTTCTACCTCATTCCTTCATTCTAGTATGCTTAGAAATAGGAGATGCTTTAGAAAAAGCCTACCACTGTAGAAATAAATATGGTGTTTTGGTAATAAATGAGCCCCTTTCTTTTATTTATTATGCAAATATTTTCTTCATCCCATTTTTTTTATTTTGCATTTGACATGTACTTACAACTTTCACTTCTTTCTCCCCAAACATCTCTTAACAGCACTCAGTAAGACAGCCTGTACCGTAACCATATTTACTTTTCTTTGGTCCTCCCCTATTCAATCTTTTTATCACCAACAGACTTTCTTCTTCCTTATACAACAGAAGAAAAGAAATCAACAAGCATTTTATAAATTCTGGACAAACCCCATTGTTTTTCTATTCACTAAGATCAAGGTCATTCGTATTTTTTTCTGGCAGCATCTTCTCCCTTTCTTGTCATACTTTCTTCCTAGAGATCCTTTGCCTTTGGCATCTACAACCCATCTGCCCTTGGATTTTTGCTACTCTTTGCTGCTTCCAGACCTCATCTGATTATCATCCAAATGCCTATTCTTTTCTTCTTAGCAAAATTCAGTTTCAAATAGATTCTTCAGTGGAGGAAAAAACTCTCACCTAGTGTAACCCAAGAAAATTGAAGACCAGAGTTTAAATCAATCTTGTAATAAATATTCCTGATAGTGCTACTTATAATAGCCAAATGGTAGAAACAACACAAATAAATATCCATCAACTGATAAATTGCTAATAAAATGGGTCATATCCAAACCACGAACTATTTATTAGTCGGCCTTAAGAAGGGAAAATGTACTGATTCATACTGACACATAGATGAACCTTGAAAACATGCTCCAAAAAATAAATCAGATAGAGAGGGTAACTGTAATTCTATTTATAGGAAATGGTCACAGTGGATAAATTAATAGAGACAAATAGATTAGTAGTTGACAAAAATGTAAGAACAGGAGCGAATTCAGAGTGACTATTACTGGGATGCAGTTCCTTTGGGGATGATCAGATTCTAGAATTAAGTACTAATAATGTTCTCATACCATTATGTGAATGTACTAAAACCCTTCAAACTGTATAGTTGAAAATGACTAAAGTGCCCAGGCATTACAGTGTCTGCCTGCAGTCCCAGCACATAGGAGGCTGGGGCAGGAGGTTGGCAAGTCTGAAACAATTCTGCACTACATAGGGAGACTTCTTATCAAAACAAATCAATAGTTAAAGTGTTGAATTTCATGTTATGTGAACTTTAACTCTGTAATAAAAAGAAATATGGTGGGAACAAGTGTGATAAACAAACATTGTTTCCAAGTATGGATATATCATTGTAAAACTTAGAGCTAGGTGCACTGAAAAAATTCCAATTAAAAAAGGAAGAAGTCATTAAATTGCTAGCCTATCTTATGAGTCCACGCATTTAAAGGCATGTGATAAGACAGCTAACCTTATAGTGTACCCTAGGTCAAAAATAAAAACAGTGAAAAGCATTTAACTGCCAGCACTGTGGGAAAACATTTGGATACAAAGCCAAGAGTGTAATTCTCTGGCATAACAATGAGTGCTGTTTTGTTAACTATCTAGGATGTTCCTAATACTGTCAGTGTTCTGTACTAGTGGACTCCACATCTGTGGATTCCATTAACCACAGATCCAAAATAATCTGGGGTACTCACTTGTTGTCCTGGCTACTTTGGATCCCAAGTCAGAAGAACCCCTGGGATTCAAGAGTTCTAAGCCAGTCTATCCAACATAGTGAGAACCCACCTAATCACACTCCAAAATAAAAGTGCCCGTATTAACTGTAAACATATTTTTCCTTTTTATCTTCCCTAAGCAACACAACATAATTATTTGCATAAGATATAGGTTATTATAAGTCATCTAGAAATGATTCAAATTTTGGTGATGTGCTGAGACTCTACACAAATATTCCAACATTTTCTATAAATGATGAAGTGCTGTGGAGGACCATGTACCCAACCACATACCCATACATTCTTTCCATATAGCTCAGATATAGCACCGAGACCCTTCTCAACACCATTCTGAGCAAGCAGTGTCTGTCTCTGATCTCATTTGGAATAAGCTGAGATCTCTGAGACCTAGATTTGGCTGAGCAACTCTGCCCTCTTTGTCTGACCATCCATCAGACATAGGGACTTATTTATGGTTGGGAAATCATGTTCATACTTATGTGGGAGTTCTATTCACCAACTGGGGAGCTATACAGGATGAATCGGGGCAAGATGTACCTCATCTTTCGATGGACACTAAATAGCCTAGAGCCAGCTCAGCCTACCAGCCAAGCCTGGCACTCTGTCGGTGTTTGACTTAAGCTGTCTACCCCAACCCTATTTCCTCGGGAGCTACTTTCTAACTGTGATCCAGATGAAATCCCTTAAGGGGGGAGAGTATGTGAAAATATGTGTAATTGGAGGTGTTTATGTGTTAAGGGAAAGTAGGAAAGGTCCACAATAAACTAGCAGACCTTGTTCAGAGAACTGGCAAGGCAGAGTGGGGAGGAGACAAAAATATAAAGAAATAGAAGTAAATACAAGGAGTATTGCAGCTGGCCATTTGGCCTTGGATCTGGACACTGTGTCTTCTTGTTTATTAATAAAGTCAGCATGGGTGAAAGGCCCAGTGGTCCTCATCTGAGGCAGAGTCCAGTTTGGTCATGTGAACATTCTTTGGGGCTACAGAATATCTACAACATGAGCTATCAAAGATGGTGGCAGAAGCAATAATCAAGAGGAAGTTGAAAATCCAGCGTGTGTGTGACTGTGTGTGCCCAGCATTTACTATAACAAAATTGTGACTTTTCTATGTGGTTTTGATGGAAATATCCCACAACCTAAATTGCTAGTCCCCAAACAGAAACACAGCTAAGAACACACCACTCTTTGATTCTATAATGTGCTTGTTCCCAAAACTACAAAAAAAAAAAAAAAAAAAGCTTCCCTATTATTATGCTAAGTGCAAAGACACAAACACCCCAGCCACCTAGGAGTTGGAAAGGGAAAAACACATTCGCCCCGTCGTGTCTGCCTTCCATCCATATCAAATTACGTAATCTGCCTGGACATAATCATCGATGCAAGTCAGGAGATGCAAATCCAAGAAGAATGAACGAGGAGCTTTTTGACCACTAGATGGCAATACAGAGTCTTTAAACACCTTTGTTTAAAACCGGAGAGTGAACAATTTTACTTTCCGGTTTCCATTATTTGTTTGAATGAATAGAATGGGGAAAATACACAAATTCACCAAAACTCAGCTTAATCATTCAATCAAAATATAGATTTATATGTGACTGCTGAACAAGATAAATTCCGTTTTGCTTAAATTTCACTCAAAATTATCTAAGGGTTTTTGTTTTGGAGGAGTTTTCTTTTGTTTAACCATTTTATAAATTTATTTGATCGAATTCCTCAGAATCCCCTGGATCTGGAAGGTTTTTAATTCACTTTACATCTCACTCTCTGCCCCTCACTGTCAGACACCCCCTCCCCTTTTCCTCTGAGCAGGCGGGGCCTCCTTGGTTATTACCCCCACCCCGGCATATCAGTCTCTTCAAGGCTAGATGCACCCCCTCCCATTGAGGACAGACGAGGCAGACCAGCTAGAATAATCCCACATGCAGGCAGCAGCTTTTGGGACAGCCCCCTCTTCCGTTGTTTGAGACCCACATGAAGACCAAGCTGCACATTTGCCATACATGTGCAGGAAAGCCTAGGTCCAGCCTGTGTATGTTCTTTGGTTGGTGTGTTCAGTCTTTGGGATCCCTAAGGGTCCAGGTTAGTTCATTCTGTTGGTCTTCCTGTGGAATTTCTATTCCCCTTTAGGTTCACAAGCCTCCCCTAACTCTTACCCATAAAAGTCCCAAGCTCTATCCACTGTTAGGCAGTAGGTGTTTGAATCTGTCTGAGTCAGCTGCTGGGTGGAGCTTCTTAGAGAACAGCCGTGCTAGACTCTGGGTTTTCAGGACCTGATAGGACACTGGAAGGGGATGAGTGAGTTTCCTGCACTCTGGAAGATGACACCTACATTCTGATACCAGACAGGGAATGACAAGGTGTTTTCATGAAATTTTATATTAGATTCACGGCTACTTTTCAGAATATCAATTTCTAATTTCTCACACACCACTACTATCTCAAGAACCTTCCAAACATTTTAATAGGATTTTGCTTGTTTCTTTCTTGGTTCAAATATTAGGGTGACTATATTGATGTTGAAAATAAAAATAACTCATTATTGGCTGCATCATTTTCACACTTGTTTAACACTGGAGTCAAAATTTAAATGACTACCCTGGCTGGGTGGGGTACATCTGTAAATCCAGCATTTGGAAGTCTGGGGCAAGTAGAGAGCCAACCTGAGCTATATCAAAAACAAAAGAAATAAATGATTGTTAATGAACAAGAAAAGTCAAGCAACCAAAAGTGTCTTGGCAGTATCACATGAGACAAATTTGTTTCTTCTATGCCCTTTGCAGAACGCGTTTTCAAATCAGAGCCCCCATCACAGGTACAAGATGACCACATCATAAGACATTGTTTCTACTGAGCCAGGAGTGGAGATTGCAGATGCCTAAATCAACTGCTTAAATAAATTGACTAAATTGTTTAAAAAACAAGACATTGTGTCTGGGGACCCTTGAAAGTAACCACTGTACTGTTCCTTGCCCACAGGAGTTTAGAAGGTACAGTAGAGAAATGCAATGGGATGGACTAAGTGTCTCCACAGTGTGATTTCTCCTGCTAACCATGGAATTGCTGAGAGCTGACAAAACTAATAATGGGATTTGTTTAGTGTTAGAATCATTGAGACTTAGGCAACTCACATTTGTGGCACACTGTTTAGAATAGTTTGAATGAAAATGGTACCACAGGCTCATATGTTTGATGACTTTGTCCCCAGCTGGTAGAACTGTTTGAGAAGGATGAAATGCTTCTTGGAGAAAGTATTTATTTCACTGGGGGTAAAATGAGGTAATTTGAGGTTTCAAAAGACTACTATTTCCAGTCTCATCTATCTATCTGTCTGTCTGTCTATCTACCTATCTATTTTTGTATCTATCTCTACCTCCTTCACTTTTCCACACTGTCTTTACTTTCTTCTTGCAGATGAAGATGTAAGCTCTCAAGTGTTCCTGTTGTTATGCCTTTGTTCCACCAAAGGATTCTAATCTTCTAAAACCATCAGCTCAAACCAAACATTTTTATAAGCTGCCTTGGTCATAGTATCTCATCACAGCAAGAAAAAAGTAATTAACGCACGTGACCTACTAATTTCCAGGCCCTTATTGCATTGTAGATTCTCTCTCTCTCTTTCTCTCTTTCTCTCTCTCTCTCTCTCTCTCTCTCTCTCTCTCTCTCTCACACACACACACACACACACACACACACATACACAGAGAGAGAGAGAGAAAGAGAGAGAGAGGGAGGGAGAGAGGGAGGGAGAGAGGGAGAGGGGGAGAGGGAGGTAGAGAAAGGGGAAGAAGGAAAGAGAGAAGTCATCTACTTGGTCCAATAAAATGACTTCTAGAACATTCTTCACAGATGGTATGAATGTAAACAAAACATGGTAAATGGTTTTTCCAGGCTTAACATGGACAAGTTTAAGGAGAACAAGAAGGCAAGAAGACTATATTAAAAAGTGGGTATAAGACAGAGCCCCACCCCCAGCCAACACATAACTAAAATCTGAACAGTCAAGACAGACATTGCAAGAGAGCCTTGTCTAAAGATAAGAGCTTAGAACTTTCTAGCATTTACACATTAGTGAACCAAATCCACTCAAAAGACATTGAGCCATCCTCCATTTTGCTATAATATCATTCCTTTGAGATCTCACTACTTCTGTTCTGATGTATAGTAGCCCATCCCTTTATTTGAAACTTCACTTTACAGTTCCCACTACCTACAGTCAACCATGGTTCAAAATATTAAATTAAAAAAATGCCAGAAATGAGCAATTCATAGCCTCAAAGTAAGTCTTATTATAGTATTTGTTGTAATTATTAATTTTTTTATTTAACTGGCATCAGGACTTAACATGTCTCTCAAACATGTATTAGTAATCATTATACATTATACTTTACTGTGAATAATTTATAAATTAAGCTTTTTCAGAGTTCTTTGGATATATAGAAAAACATAGTCAACTGGGAATTGGTTTATTTAGAATGAGTGTTATATTTCTTTTCTCATGTACAGAATAGCTTAGAACAAATTATCTGCAGATAAGAAACGGATGCTTTTCCTGTAAATGTGACTTGGCTCAGAGGCCACTGGACTGGTTATGTCTATATGTATGTTCACATAACATAAAGAAAGCAGAGGTTAAACATAACTATAGAATAAGTTCTGTAAAGAAAGTTACGTGGAAGAATAAATTATAGAACCACCTTATATATTATGTTTTTAAAAAATGTTTATTAGGCCACAGAGCCTCTTGATAAATTTTTAGAACAAGAAATATTAAAGACCATTTTCTCTAATCATAATACAGTACAATCAAACCAAAAGTATAAAAAGACAAAGACAAAACCACAAAGATTTCAAATAAAACACAGGGATTTAATGACATTATCTTTAAAGCACAGAGCAAAAAACTAAAACTGTAATTTGGAGAAAATGACAATGACAGAAATTCCATATTACCACTATGTATATGATTTATTAGCCATTGCCAGGTCACAGCTGTTCTGACTTTGGTTCCTGATGTGGACGAACAAACAGACACAAAAAATGAATGTTAGTTCAGCCAAAATCAGGGTCACTTACAGTAGACATAATTTTCCCAACTGGGTTAATTCTCCTCTCTGAATATTATCTAGATTTCTGTGGAAGGCATGATTCATAAACTTTTTGGGCCTGTTAAGAGGCAAATTTACTCCCAGTTTCTATATGACAGCAGGCCTCGAAGCAAGATTAAAATAGATTTTTAAGGCCAGTGAAATGGATCAGTGTGGAAATGTATCTGCCAGCAACCCTAACAGTCTGAATTAAATCCCAGGAACCCATGTGCTAGGAGAAAACTGACTCTCACAAGCTGTCCTCTAACCTCCAAAGAAGTGCCATGTGGTGGACTTCTTTCATACACTCACTAACTAATTAACTGAAGTTTTTGAAAGAGAAAGGAAGTGTTTATTTTGGGTACAGTTTTAGGGGATACAGTGAGTTGCATTAAATATTAAAAAAATAAAAAAGGCTTATCTCTTTATCAGCCTGAGGTCTCACTCCTCAGGCTCGATTTTAGTATGGAGCCACATGCCCTTCTGTCCCTCGGTCCGAGCCACCCCCACGATCTCACTTTGTCCACTAGACTCCCTTCTCTGGCAGTTTTCCACTACCTGTTTTCTGCCTCTGACCCAGAGTGTTTCTTTATCCCAAAACCCAACACAAACACATAGCCTGATAGCTTTTCATACAGGTTTATGTATTCAGTTCTCAATCCACAAACCCTCTACACAACAAGATTACATCAAATAGACAAAGATACAAACTGCCCTATCTAATGAGATATTAGACCTATAAAATTCTTAAATGTTCATAGTTATTTAAAGCCAATTAAGCCCACCTAGATCCAGCTTATTCTTATGAATCTCCATTTGGAGTTTCTCCCTCATCCTCTGACCCCTCTCTTTACCTCCCTTACACTGCCCAGTCACTGGCTCTCCTTTATTTTTCTAATTAAAATGGGAAGGTTCAGATGAAGTCACTTCATGAGTACTTGACTAGGCAGCCCTTCTTGGGGAAGTAGATTTAACAGTAAAATATTAACAGCTTTAGGACAATCTACACAGTCTCTCATTCTGAGAAAGGCATAGCTGCTGGAGTAGGGAATAGCTCTATTTCTGTTTGTCATAAGTTCTTGAAGTAAACTTGAAACATCACCAATTAAAGAAAGTAAGGTGAACACACACACACACACACACACACACACACACACAAAGGATTGTCTACCTTGATAACACAATAACAGTAAACATATTTCTTCAAAAAAAAAAAGGCTATGTGGGGGGGGCAGAAAAAAATCTCCTGAATTATAACTTTTATGCATATAAATTATTTCTACTCACTTCCCCTAAAACCTTCCTCCTAAATTGTTTCATCTCTAATGTAAAAATCCCTAGTTTTCCTTATCGTTCTATCTGTCCATTGACCTCATATTGAAGTATTAAGTATATTAATGTTTATCTTAACTAAAAACTCCTCTCACTAGATTTTCATTTATAAGAACAGAACACTTCACTTATCCCACAAAATTGATCTTAAATTAAATCTTACTTTAACCTATCAGATTAATCCTGATTCAAAAAAATGAATCATATTTATTTTTAAGTTATATGTGGTCCTGCCTGCAGAAACCAGAAGTGGATTTTTTTGTTTGTTTGTTTGTTTGTTTGTTTGTTTGTTTGTTTTTATGCTAGAATCTATATGCTTGTGAACACTGAGAACGCGGGTCCTCTAGAAGAGCAGCAAATGTTTTTAACTGCTTAGCTATCTCTCCAGCCTCTTAATTCTGATTCTTTCTCACACTACTATCATCCCAAGTATACATCATCTTCAGTTTTAATTAACAAAACTTTAGTTATGGGCTGGGGACATGGCTCAGTGGCTAAGAGCACTGACTGCTCTTCCAGAGGTCCTGAGTTCAAATCCCAGCAACCACATGGTGGCTCACAACCATCTGTAATGAGATCTGATGTCTTCTTCTGGTGTGTCTGAGGACAACTACAATGTACTTATAAATATGTACTTACAAATAAACAAGTCTTTAAAAAAAAACTTTAGTTATATACTATTGTTAATAAAGCTGTTACATAGGACAGGGCCAAAGAAAAAGCCTAATTTTCTATGAAATTCATCTATTAGCTTTTAGACAAACCCAGTTAGTCAAATATTAATTATCTTTGGGTTTGCAGCCAAGATCTTTAGTGTTAAAATAAGAATCACTGTTGAGTATCTCACTATACATGTACTCTATTTATGAGATTAAAAAGATCAAATAGCCAGGTCAAAGAAGAAAGCCAGTCAGAAATTATTTGATTAACAGAATTGTCAGTGGCTCCATAATATCAACTTTCATTTCAGAAGCTTCTACATTTTATTTTCGGATATTTACCATGATCCCGGATGAGCCCATGAGCCATCAGTTTCACTAAGCCACGACTTGCTTTTTATGCATATTAAAAACAATTTTGTTTTAGTTTTTTCTGATCTCTGTATCCACTGCCCATGGTTCAGAAACACTGTCTGCAAAGTCACTGAGACTTTGTGCCAGGGAACTTGTTCAGAATAATACAAGTTTGTTTGGTGCAGTTGGCTTTCCATTCCTGCTCAGCCTATTTTGTTTCTTTCAAAGTCTCATCTGTCAACAAAGACAGTTAAACTTTAAACAAAGGCAGAAACTCCAATTTGTTTGCCACCAAAATTCTTTCTTTGTTTTTTGTTTGTTTGTTTGTCTGTTTGTCTGATAAAACCTCTGCACAATGTCAATTATTGAGGTTGTTTTAAGATATGCCTTTTTGTTTGTTTGGTTGGTTGGTTGGTTGATTTGGTTGGTTGCTTGGTTGCTTGGTTAGTTGGTGGTTGTGTGGTGATTTGTTGGTGGCTAGTTGATTGGTTTGTTGGTTAGTTAGTGGGCGGTTGGTGAATTGGTTTGGTATGGTTAGGACAAGGTCTGCTATGTATCTCAGGCTAGTCTTAATCTCATGATCTTCTTACTGAGTGCTGGAATTTCAGGCATGCATCACTATTCAGGGCAAATAGCTATTTTTAAAGATTTCTAATTAAAGTATAAACAACACACACAAACACACAAAACTTAAGTATAATAGGTAAAATTTAACATGTGGGTTCACTCGGAAATACCACCCACAAGATACTGGATGTTTCTAGACCATCAAAAGGCCTTTCTGTGTCTCTTTCAAAAGAAAAAGTTTCTTCCTAGGATAACAAATCATCCCAATTTCCTCAGATCTAGTTGATTTTTGGAATGAAAATACAGTATCCCAAAAAATCCTCACAACCCAAGCCAAACTGAAGCAGTAACTCACCCTGTCTCCCCCTCAGTGTGCTCGATATCCTGGACTGAGTCACCTTAGATGGATTTGCCTGTTTTTGAAGTCTATTTAAATGGAATATTGCAGTATTAGAAAACTAAAATATCATCAAGTCATAGTATTTATTCATGTTCTAAGAATCAAAAGTTTGTTTTCTTTTCCTTGAGGTGTAATACTTTACTTTTAATGATACAGGCTATATATTCTGCTATTGATGAACATTTCAGTTATGCTTAGCTTGGGCTATTGTGAATTGGAATTGATGCCAACATTCTTACATGTACCTACAATTGAACACAAGCATGTTGAAGTGAATTTTCTGGATCATAGCATTACATATGGACAGAGTCAGAAAGGGCTGCCAGTTTTCCTATTCACAGTACTCAATATATTCTTCTGCCTATACACAACAGAGAAGAGGGCACTGACTGCTGATTTCTATCTGCATCAGAATTATTTTTAATTTGGAACTTCAGGTATTTTAGTAGGTATCTAGCAGTCTTCTACATAATCTCGCTTGCATTTTTCTGATGACTTATAATGTGGGGCCCTTTCTCATATATTTATTGACTTCTTTGATTTTTGAAAGGGTACTTATATGTGTCCACTTTGTAGTTTTCTATGTTTGTTATTGACTTTCACAAGTTACATATTTATGTTTCGAATACAATTTCTTTATTAGATATATATATATATATATTCTAAATAATTTCTTATTGATCTCTTTATTTCTACATATGCCTACCAGTATTCAGAAGATTCTTCCAACAAAGTGATCCTTCTATACAACACCCTCATTCTCTATTCACTGTAAGGTAGAAAGACAGACCAAGAAGTACACAGCCAGAGACTGGAAACCGGGAATCACACTAAAACCATCAACGATCTACCCATAGTGACCTGCCAGCTAGTTCTCCTCTCTTAGAAGTTTTATACAAGTACACACACACACACACACACACACACACACTGAAATATAGTGCCACCACCTGGGGAACAAACATTCAAAACATGAGCCATGTTCAATTTCAACCATTAACAATATTAGAAATTATTTAGTTTCCTTAGCATCTACAGAAGGACATATAACCTAGGTTCTTCATAAATTCTTTGCCATTTTACACAAGAGACCTGTAAAACTTACAGGGCAGTCCTGGCCCTAATCCCCCATTTACTAAAGGAAAATGGTATTCATATATATATATGATATATATATATATATATCATATATATATATATATATATATATCATATATATATATATATATATATATATATATATATATATATATCAGGGTTGTGGGCACAGATCAATGGTAGGGTGCTAGCTGAGCATGGGCAAGGCTCTGATTTTTATATCCAGCACCATAAAACAATGAAACAAAATATTAGGAAGTTGAGGAGGCAAATGTCACACATGACAGAGAAAATGACTGTGAACATATTGAAGTTATTCCTTCTATATTTTTCTAATCATATTAAACATGGCTGCAGAGTTCTTTATGTAATGTTCCCCAATGGCTTAATTGCATACCACATACTGTTCTTGCTGTTGGAATGATAAGCAAGCAGCATCTCATCATGTTGATATAACACAGCTTAATTTACTGTTGTTGAATGATGTTATTGGTTTATTTGTTTCACTTATCAAAATCACACTTTGAAGAACATCTTGTGCGAAGACTTCATGTAACTCTTTTTATGTCCTTGAAAAAAATTTTTTTTCAAAGTTCCCACATACTGTTTTCTCTGGGCCAGGCACCCTTCATACATAGTGTTGATAGTTGATCTTTAGCACCTGGCACATTCTTCTCATTTTACAGGTGAGGAATCTAACGTGTGTCTCCTGACTCCGGAAATGGCAGCCTTAAACATTGCTTACTCTCTATCATGTGGGTCCCAGACATCAAACACAACAAGTATTATGCCATCTTGCCACTCCCTTCGCACTACAAGTTTCAAAGCATGCTTATAGCACCTTTATAAACCATAACCTTTGACTCTTAAGATTATGTACATTAACTACTAAACAAAATCTAAAGTACTAAATATAACATTCAAATGATAAGCCCTTTTCCCCAGATTGCTTTTCCTGTCCTCTCCCTGGATGACTCTATCTCTATATCTTTTAGGCCAGAATTGATCTTTAACTCTAATCCTTATCTTTGTTCAAGTCTGACCCTTCAACCTGAAATACATTGACATTAGATATCCACCTACCCAAGTCCTACTCATTCTTCAAGGCCAGGTACATATCACAACTTCTATAAAGTCTATCCACACTCCCCTATTACTCTGCACATGATTTACTCCTCCTATAGCATTCGTCACATTCTGGCCCATAGGAAACTTGTGGCAGACATGTTACACTAGTTCACAAGAGTACCAATCAGTTAGAGGTAGGCACCCTTTGTTATTTATCTTTATGACCCCCTGCTTTATATAAAACAAATAAACTTTGACCAAGTTTTGTTGAATGAATGGCTAGCTGCACCCTCACTGGGAGCTTTTGCAATTTTCTTAACACATGTGCATGATTGGATTAGTCTATTTGGGTTGGAGGAAGAGTTTCCTAATTCTTTCTGGTTATATCTAAAATGCAATTGCTGGAGTTGAGCCTAGAGACAATCACAGTGAGTCTGGACTACTAACACTTCCTCCTGGGGGTTGAGGGCAAGAAGAGCTTAGCTGAGCCTGTTCCGGAGGCTTTGTGACCTCTCTTGCTATTGTTTCTGGAGCTGCTATCTCATGCCCAGGAAGCTACTTGCTTTTTTCTGCCCATAGCCCTTCCTTCCACCATAAAAAGACATAGTATATGTTACCCTATGAAGATACCCAGGAAACACTAACAAGAGGGAACATAAGATTAAGATAGAAAATTACAAAGAAGATACAATGGCTAGGGCTATAGGTCAGAAATAGAACACCTGATTATCAGGTGTAAGGCCCCCAATTCCCAACAGGAAAAGTCCCATAATTCTACCTCTCTGTTTGAACCCTGCCTGATACACCTGGTACAGTCTCACCAGAGAGGCACAGGGAGAAGGTAAAGAAAAAGCCTAGCAGCCCTTTTCCTAGGCAAGCAGGAGTACTTTTTGGCAATCATAATTCTCAGAGCCTCCTGCATCAGAGTTATCAGACATGCTTAGCTTCCTTTTTTTAATTAGAAAAAGAAGTAGAAACTAGAACCAGTAACCCATAGGAAAAAGTGGCCCAGTGGAAAACTGCAATCAACCTTAGCATACTTGAGTCAAAATGACAGACCATTAAATAATGTGTTTTGCTCTGCATCAACTGCCCTGACTGCCCCAGCTGTCAGCTGCTTTGCCTTCCACTGTGATGATTTCATCTGACACAGTGAAAATCTTTGACCAACCCACAAACATTTCATTGGCAAAGCCCCAGGGGCCCTGGGATAGAGGAAGATGCAGGACTGGAAGTGGGAGGAAAGAAAAAAGTCCCCAGCAAGAGAGGAAAAGCAGGTCAGACTTCCATCTGCCAGCTAGTTCAAGATGTTGGCAACCCTGTGAGCACTACCAGGTGAATTTGGGATACCAACCAATTTGCCAACAGGAGAGATGTAAACATAAAGGAAAGAGCCTAACTAAGGGTATGGCTACATAGATACTAAGCATGTCAGTGTAGGATATTAACCTGAGATGGTCCTCTACTTCAAATGACAAGACAAATCTGCTAAACAATTCATGTGGTGTTACTGCTACTGCTAATGGTGATGATGATGGTGGTGCTGGTGCTCGTGCTCATTCTGGTGGTTTTGAATGGGACCTTCCACTGCAGCCCATGCTAACCGAGAACTTGGTCTTCGTATTTCAGCCTCCCTCCCTCCATGCGGGGATTAGAGGAGTGTGATACCACATTCAGCTTTTTGTTTGTGTCTTAATCAGGGCTAAGGTTAGGGTTAGGTTAGTTACAAAGATCAAAAAGGAGACTCAGAACACTTAAAGTCAAAAAGGGAGTTAGCATTATTTTTGGTCCTGATTGTTAATTTGACTAGATTTAGAATCATCTAAGAAACACATATCTACTAACAACTGTAAGGGTTTTTCAGAAAAGTCCAGTGGAGAAGGGAAGGTCCACACTAAATGTGGTAGCATCAGGGTTGGAGACCTGGAGTAAAGAATAAAGAAAGAAAAATGAGAGAGAGAAGGAAAAGAAGAAGAGGAGGGGAAGAGAAGAGATTCTAGACCTAGATGGTCTTGATTGAAGATAGATAGATATGACTATTTTTGTAATTTTAATTGGATATTTTATTTATTTGTATTTCAAATGTTATCCCTTTTCCCTGTTTCTCCTCTGGAAACCTTCTCTCCCCTCACCCTGCTTCTGTGAGGGTGAACCTCCACCCACCTCCCTGCCCTAACATTCCCCTATACTGGGGAATGGAACCTTCACAAGACCAAGTGTTTCTCCTTCTATTGATGCCAGACAATTCCATCCTCTGCTACATATGCAGCTGGAGCCATAGGTCCCTCCATGTGTACTCTTTGGTTGGTGGTTTAGTCCCTGGGAACTCTGGGGCGTCTGGCTGGTTGATATTGTTGTTCTTCCTATGGGGTTGCAAACTTCTGCTCCTTCAGTTCCTTCTCTAACTCCTCGGTTGGGACTCCATTTTCAGTTCAATGGTTGGCTCTGAGCATCCACCTCTGTGTTTGTCAGACTCTGGCAGAGCCTCTCAGGAGACAGCTATATCAGGCTCCTGTCAGCATGCAATTCTTGGCATCTGCAACAGTGTCTGGTTTTGGTGTCTGTATATGGGATAAATTCCCAAGTGGGGCAGTTTCTGGGTAGCCTTTACTTCAGTCTCTGCTCTATTCTTTGTTCCTGTATTTTCTCCAGTATTTTGGATATGACTATTTCTAAGGGTTTCTATTGGTCAGTTTGTTTTATCTAGGTGGGTGGTTTATATTTTTGTCAAATGGTTGTAAGCTTATTGTATGGATGTATTGTGGATTGAGAATTTAACATATAAATCTGATTGATAAATTATTGAGTCATGATTTTACTGGGCTGTGGGGAATATGAACTAAGTTCCTGGCTGGCAGGGATACAGCTAGGAGAGGGTAGCTCGTGGTCTGCCTAAGTCTGAGAGTACTTGGGGGCAGTATGGACCACTGAGATAAAAATACCCCATTGTGCCATGTGGTCTAAAAGGTGCTGGCACTAGTCTGGGATAAAAGTTACCACATTTATTTTTACCGCAACAGGCAATATAAAGGGAAAATAAGGTGTAGTTGTGGGAAATTGACCTTGTGTCAATTGTAAACCTTGTGATGGCTAGGCTGGAGCTGGGACAGGTAGCTAATATTGCTAAATGATTTTTCATGAACATAATACCTACTAGATTCCTACACAGGTGACTCTTTCAACATCCTTGTGAGCAAGTAACTTACTTTTTAAGGTTACTATCTGTTCAGGCTTGTCTGAAGTGGCCTCAGTGCATGCTTACTGTACTGGTTTCATTGTTGAAATCATCTTGTTTATGGGGGAGTGAGGAAGATGCCTGAATGAGAGAACAGTAAAATATATATAATGTGGAAGTGGAAGGGAAGAATACTGGGGTAGGTAAGATATAAAAAATAAAAGAAGGAGGAAGATAATAGAAATGTTGGGGTTTGGAGAGCATAAACTAAAACTAAGGATATATGGAAAATTCACATAGAAACTTACTACTTTATAGGCTAACTGTTGTGGTTTGAATGAGCAATACATAGGCTCATGTACTTGAACACCTGGTCCCCAGTTGGTGCCAAGGCTATGGGACCTTTCAGAGGTAGAGCCCTGCTGGAGAAAGCTTTTCACTGAGAATGGATTGAGGGTTTCAAACCTGGCTCCAGTTCCTGCAGGCTATCTCTGTGGCCTGTGTGCTGGTGAGGATGTGATCTCACAGCTTCCTGCTCTTGTTACCATGCATCATTCTTACCATTATGGAAATATGTCCCTCTCGAACCTTAAGCCAAACTAAAGTCTTTCTTATATAAATTATCTCTGTGTGTCTGTTTGTCTTTCTGTCTCTCTGTGTGTGTGTTTGTGTGTGTGTGCAGCTCATATTGCATTAGTTAGTTTTCTAATTTTATGATTAGACACCATGACCAAGGCAATTTATATAAGAAAGCACTTAACTGAACAGAGAGCTTCTGAGGGTTAGAGTCTATGAAGGTGGAACAAAAGCATAGCAGCCAGAACAGCTAAGAGTTCACATCTCAAACTGCAATAAGAAAGCAGAGATCACATTGATAATGACATGAGCTTCTTGAAACTTCAAACCCACACCCAGTGACACACCTCCTCCAATTAGGCCACATTTTCTACTCTTTCTCAAGTAGTTCCACCAACTGGGAATGGAGTAATTAATCATATGAGTATATGAGGGTCTGTCCTTACTGAAACTACCACATAGCTTAACATGAATCCCTGAAGCCCATGGTCTGTCTTGCCTTGTCTTTTCTTTTATTATATCTTTTCTTTCTTTTTTGTTCCTATTTTTCAAGACAGTTTATATTTGCTCTGTAGACCAGGTTGGCTTCAAACTTTGGGATCCACCTTCCTCTGCCTCCCAAGTTCTAGGCCTGTGCCACCATGCCCAGCTCCAGAAGCCATACTTTTTCAGACCGAAATACCAGAAGCCTGAAGAATCATAGGATGCCTCTCTGTGAGGTTTAAATCAGCTAGCTAGTCACTAAAGCATCCCAAAACAATAGAGGCAACACCATTGCTCTTGGTTGCCCACTAGAACTAAACTGTAAGACCCAGTTGCTGAAGACACCAAGAACACAGAGAAACCAAGCTGGAAATGAGATGGAAGATTCCTCCTAGTTAGGTAATATTCACAGCACTGGAAAATGCGGTGTAGACTATTCCGTAATAATAATCAACAACCACACTCATCTATGGACCCTGTATGCTAAAATGCTGTACTGCCTACAAAAGATAGGCCCAGTGGTGCAACAGTGATTTAGATGCTCTGGGACTAACAAATCACTTCCTGGCTAGCTCTGAGGTGCATTTTGTAGGAAGAAATGCATGTCTGGCACTGTAGACTTAGCCAAAAGACTATAATTAGAGTGGTCATGGCCATATAGTATAATCTAATACTGATTATTTTTACTACTAACTGGAAATGTAGTTCAACTGCCTCATAATTATTTATGTTTATACCCACAAAACTAGTGCAGTTCTCAGTTCTGGTCAGAGAATCCTCCTTAGGAGTAGGTGATGACCAAAGCAGGGACCCAAAACTGGTCAAAGTGCTGAGAATAAGTGACTACTGAGTGTGAGAATAAAAAGGGAACAGCCTTCCTTTAAAATGCAGGGAACACCGAGGATGAGGGACTGGAGGGAGATGTGAGAAACCATGGGGAGGAATATAGTGCAGCACTGACTTCTGAATTTGCCATAGAATCATGAACACAGAGCAGCTGCGACTGACCACCAGGGAAGGGAAAAGAAAGGAGGACACGAGGGTAGAGGGAAGACTGATTGAAAAGGTGTCACCAGAAGTAAAATATAGGTGAGAGGGCAGTAGTGAATATAATTACAGTGCACTGTGTGCAAGTATGATACTGATCATTTTTAATTAAACTTGTGAGATCATCTCCTTAAAAGCATCCTGGTTCAAAAGATTTATGATTCCTTTAATAACTATCCCTCACTTACATGTAAGATAAAGAACTTCTCCCAGACCATGCAGTCCTTAAGTGTGATAGTTTGAATATGCTTGCCCCAGGGAGTGACACTATT
This sequence comes from Micromys minutus, assembly GCF_963924665.1. Taxonomy (NCBI): domain Eukaryota; kingdom Metazoa; phylum Chordata; class Mammalia; order Rodentia; family Muridae; genus Micromys; species Micromys minutus. Next base: position 5,950,207 of record NC_137970.1, read on the forward strand.
AGGAGGACTGGCCTTGTTGGAATAGGTATAGCCATGTTGAAGGAAGTATGTCACTGTGGGAGTGGGCTTTGAGACCCTTCTCCTAGTTGCCTGGAAGCCAGTTGCCTCCTGTCTACCTTTGAATAAAAATGTAGAAGTCTCGGCTACTCCTGCACCATGCCTGCCTGAATGCTGCTATGCTCCCACCTTGATGATAATGGACAGAGACTCTGAACCTGTAAGCCAGCTCCAATTAAATGCTGTTCTTATAAGAGTTGCCTTGGTCATGGTGTCTTAACAACAATGAAAACTTTAACTAAGACATTAAGTGACAGATCTAGAATTCAAACCCCAGCAGCTTGACTGTAAAGGATATGCTTGGAACTATTTCATCATCCCGTTTTTTAGAAATCCAAGCTTGGGTGAGTGTTGTCTACCCATTCAAGCAGAAATCCCTCCTCGAGTAGTGGAGTACAAGGTTGAATAACAGGAAATAGGCAGTTAGCTTTTATTAGTAGAAGCAGAAGAAAAGATAAAGCCACCCATGCAACTCCACACACAGGTGGCTGATTACTCCTATCCTGGTAAACCTCACAAGCAACCAAAATGGAACAAAATCTCAACCCCTCTGCTCCTCAGAGAACACTCCATGAGGGTTCAACTTAAAGTCTCTGCAAAGTACCAAGAATCTAAACAAACAGAAAGGCTGCCTAAGGAAAAGATATCATTAGAAGTGAAAGGACTTCTCTTACATAAAAACTGGGTCTTTGAGAGACTGAACTTGTGATACAAGGAATACTTTCCATATTATTTACCCCATCCCAAGTCATCCAGGTAATTGAATGAAGCTTTAATGTATACTCAGTTGTCCTGGATATGCTATCCACTCTGACACGATCTAAGAAAAACTCCAATTTTTAAAAATTTTATTGATTATTTTGTTTATTTGCATTTCAAATGTTATCCCCTTTCCCTTTCCCCTCTGCAAATCCCCTATGCTATTCTCCTCTCCCCTGCTACTATGAGGGTGCTCCCCCCACCCCCTGACTCCCACATTACCACGCTGGCATTGCTCTACACTAAGGCATCAAGCCTTCACAGGACCAAGGGACTATCCCCCCACTGATGCCAGATAAGGCCATCCTCTGCTACATATGCAGGTGGAGCCATGGGTCCCTCCAGGTGTATTCTTTAATGGGTGGTTTAGTCCCTGAGAGCTCTGGGTGGGGGGAGGTCTCGTTGGTTGTTCTTCCTATGGGGTTGAAACCCCCCTCAGTTCCTTCAGTCCTTCCCCTAACTCCTCCATTTGGCGTTCCCATGCTCAGTATGATGGTTTTCTGCAAGCATCTGCATTTGTATCTGTTGGATTCAGTCAGAGCTCTCAGGAGACAGCTATATCAGGCTCCTGTCAATAAGTACATCTTGGCATCAACAATAGTGTTTGAGTTTGGTGGCTACATATAGGATGGATCCCCAAGTGCAACAGTCTCTGGATGACCTTTCCTTCAGTCTCTCCTCCACACTGCCCCTGTATTTCCATTAGACAGGAGAAATCCTGGGTTAATATTTTTGAGATAGGTGGGAAGCTCCATTCCTCAACCAGGGGCCATGTGTAACCTTTGGATATGGTCTCTACAGGTTCTCTCTCCCCTTTGTTGGGTATTTCAGCTATCATCCCTATTGGGTCCTGAGAACCTCTTACTTTCCATGAATCTGGAACTTTCTGGTGGCTACCCCAGTTCCTCATCTCCCGTTGTGATTTCTTTATTGTTTCTATTTCCATTTTTAGATCCTGGATGGTTTTGTTCAATTTCTTCACCTGTTTGGTTGTGTTTTCCTGTATTTCTTTAAGGCACTTATGTGTTTCCTCTTTAAGGACTTCTACCTGTTTACCTATGTTCTCCTGGATTTCTTTTAGGGGGTTATTTATCCATCTTAAAATCCTCTTTCATTACTGTGAGATGATATTTTAAATCATAATCTTGCTTTTCTGCTGTGTTGGGGTATCCAGGGCTTGCTGTGTTGGAAAAACTGGGTTCTGTTGATGCCAAGTAGCTTTGGATTCTGTTGCTTATGTTCTTGCCTTTCACCATCTGGTTATCTCTGGTGTTAGCTGATCTTGCTGTCTCTGCTGGTGCGTGTTCCTCCTGTGAGTCTGTGAGCACTCCTGAGAGAAAAGCTCTCTCTGGGTGGGATTGGGGTGCAGATAGCTGTGGTACAGGGTCAGCTGTGTAAGTGCCGATGGAAATTGAAAGGATCACATCCCTGGTTGCATGTCCCTGGCTGCTATGCAGTTCATACAAGCTATTTCTAAATCACATATTGAACACACAGTTGGATTTTCACTCTGCCCCCATTTCTACTACTGGCAGAACTTTGTATTCTTTTGACCACCAGCACTTTTCCTTCCAAAGATGAAATCATAGTAGACAAAATTTCACTTTCTCTGAATACCCAGTGTGGTTTTGCCTATGGTAAAGTAGTTTCCCATGCCATGTGCTTCTGCTCCATTTCCATTTCAACAATTCTCCCTGTTCTCCTCTGTTCACCATCTCCTGTAATTCCCCACTGCAACTTTTAGTTGCAGGCATTCTCAGAACTAAATAAAAGAAGTCTGTAGACAAACTACCCCAACAATGGTCAACTATGAATGGGAAGTCCAAGGATCTAGTAGTTTCTCAGTCCAACAAGGCAAGTTGTTTCAACTGGTCCTCTTTAATTCCCTCTTAATTTCAGGGAATCTGGGTTGGTCAGCCTCAGTATCAGACAACAACTTCCTAAGGGGAAAGAGACTTATCATAAGTCTGCCCTAACATATTGATTGCAAAGCAAAATTGAAATGATTTAGAAACCATAAACTTAAAGATTCTCCCTCCTCTATTACATATAGCAGTGAGCTAAGAAGATGAGCTCTGCCTATAAGTCTCCAGTCTAAGAGTAACTAGATTGTTATTGAATTTCTGTTTAAAGTGGTTGCTTCAAAATCATCACTATACTAGCAAATAGTTATAGGTGGAAACTGACACATCAAAATTCTCCCTGTTGTGCTGGCACTTCAGATAAAAGAAATAGCTCAAATTACTTTATTAAAAGAACAAAATAATCCAGAATGTGGTGGCATATGCCTTTAATCCCAGCACTTGGGAGGCAGAGACAGGTGGATCTCTGTGAGTTTGAAGACAACATAGTCCACAGAACGAGTTCCAGGACAGCCATGAATGTTACATAGAGAAACCCTATCTTAGCATACACCCCCAAAATAACAAAATTGGGGTAGGCATAAAACTGTCAGTTGCTTTCTTAATAAAACAAAACAGGAGTTTCATGCTTTGATTAAGGAAGGTTTAATTGTCCATACCAATTGAGACAACTATTAAATTGTCACTGTTTTAATGAGAGCCTATTGATTAACTGTGATGCATAATTAACCTCAACTCTGTTTTACAAGCATACTTAACAGCAAAATCATATCAGAGATGTTTAAGTGTATAAGTGTAAGTAGGTATATTAGAATTAAAGTTTTCTCTTCTTCCCCTAAGAGCTAAGTAAGAGAGCTGGTGTAGAGCAGCTAAGTTCATACAGAGTCAAATGTCATTTGTTGAACACTTTATTCAACATTCTACACCCAGTTGTTGGAGGTAACCTTACAGAGAAAAGCCAACTTCCAATCTTAGGATGAAAAGCCATACTTCTGCTCTTTTTCTTTCTAAAAATAGATTTTCTTTCTAAGAACAACTAATGTTCATTTCTTTCATAGATTAATATTTCCATCAGATTAAATGTTCAGATGTATTCAGCAGTGATAAATCTTCACCTTTTGAGCAATATTTGCTTTTGAAAACATCAAAAGTTACTCAGAACATCTTGGGTGATTAATATATAAATTAGCTTTAATGTAATATAATTTTTGGGACCCAGGATGCTGGATGCTTTAAACGAAAAATTTTAAGGTTCATTCCTGTGACATGAGAGAAATAATACACTATCTTCCTGAGGGAAAGGTTAAGTTACAATGGGTTTAGGACTCCCTATTATAACCCACTGTTTTTTCTTGAGTGCCTCAGTAAAGCCACATTTGCCTGGGTTGATAAAGTTGCTTGGCTTCCTTGTAACAAGGAACAAAGGCTCAACGAGCCCACTTCCTAGAAAAGGAATTTGTGATGATGTCATCTTAGTCTGTTTTCTATTGCAATACATGACCATCACAGGCCAATTTTTAAAGAATAGCTATTTGTTTTACTAAAGCCTTTGCGGATGGAAAGTCCAAGAATTTGATATTAGCATCTGGTGTGGGCTTTCATGCAGTATCATGACCTGACAGAGGCGTCATATGATGTGACACAGCAAGCGTGCTAGCTTAAGTTTCTTTTCCTCTTCTTATTTTTTCATTTAATATTTATTTATTTTATGCATATGAGTGCATTGTCACTGTCTTCAGACATAACAGCGAGAGCATCGGATCCCATTACAGATGGTTGTGAGCTACCATTAGGTTGCTGGAAATTGAACTCAGGACCTCTGGAAGATCAGTCAGTGCTATTAATCACTGAGACTCTCTTTTCCTCTTCTTAAAAGGCCACTAATATCATTATCGTGATACCCTCTTGGCTTCATTCAATCCTAATTACCACCTGAAGATGCCAACTTCAAATACCATTAACATATGTCTTTGGGAACTAAAATTCTAATCATGAAATTTTGATGGACAATGTCAAATCATAGCACCATCCCTATCTCAGAATGTATCATGGCAGCTTATAGGCTTGAGCTCTGGAATGCAGTAATTGTGAGGGTTTTTTTTTTTTTTTTTTTTTTTTTTTTGCTATTGTTGTTGTTGTTTTTCTCTGAATTTTCTTTAAGTCCACAGTCATTTTGGTTTATAGCATCCGTTGCTTTCCTAATAGCTCTATCCTCTTTTTCAGATGGATCTCCAAGTCTAAATCCTCAGGAGAAATCTTGATAATGAGCTAACTTTACCAACTGCCACATTAGTAAGGGTCTTTTCACTGGACACTCTGTATCCTACATCTGTAAGGAGGCTGGCAGCCGTGAGAAAAGAGCTTGCTCTGGAAGCACCTGGACAGCAAGATGGCTGGGACTGTTAATTCTCTTTTGAAGCTATCCTTGCTGTGTAGGGAGAAAAAGTAAACTTTAAACTTTCAAAGAAGCAGAGCTGACCTCCATGTCCTCAATGCCCGCATTCCTCCATAGCCCACTCTGTCTTCTCCTTCCACAACCTACAAGAGTGGTCCATTCCCTCTGCCCCATCCAGGGGTTTCCACACTTGCTCAGCAGCCTCCTCAGCCACCCATGGTTTCTCTTCTACTACTCACCTGGGCTCCCATTCCAGTGTCTGTGTCACTTACAAAATTTCAGCAACATCTCTTCATCTGGGGTCTCTCTCGCGTTTCTCCAGGGCCTGCCCAGTCCCTTTCTGCGCTGCCCTTCACAAAGACTCTTGGACCGTGTGGTTCGGCGATATGCTGAAGTAGTTGATGCTGGCAGCATTTTCATGGACCACTTCACTGACCGTGACAAGCTGCGTCTCCTCTACACACTGGCTGTCAATGCACACCCCATCATCCTGCAGGTACTAAGTGACCCCCCACAAGTTTCTCCTCTCAGATTATGTTACCACCCCGGGTTAATTTTTTCCCCTTCTTGTTGCATGTCTTAGGGCCACAAATCAGTGCCAGTACATTTGCAACATCAAGTAAATGTGTAACAGCCTTGGCAGCAGTTGAGGAAAGAGGTATAGGCACGCAGAGCTGAGGGTGTGGGTAGCTGGGAACAGCAGCCAACATTACAAGTTAAGGCAGCAAAGAAGGGCTTTGTGGAGGAAGGCAAATTCGATCTCTGCCACTGAGATAAGTAAGATTTGAGCAAACTCAGGGGCTGTTGAAACAGCCACCCACAGATACACCCTGAAATTATGTTTGGAAAGGAGAAAACCAACTGGAAATGACATAACTGAAGAGTGGTCAAATAAATGAGGACGTATTGGGGAAATGCTTAGTCAAAAAGACAGAGACACCTTGTTAAGAGACATACATAATATTGTTGAGATTTGATGGGTGCAGATTATCTGACATACATAGAAAACATTATCTCCTAGGAGATGTTCTGAAACTCTTGTTCTTATTTCTCCTCCCTTATGCAAATATTATAAAACCTTAAATGTAGCAGATATGTTCTGCATGTACTCAATGGATTGTTGTTCTTAGCCTTTTGACCAGTTGTGACTTTCTATAATTGTGTTTGTTCGTTTCAGAAATAAATAGATATCAATGACCATGGGTGAAAAAAAAAGAGAGACATACATAAGCCTGTGGGGCTAAATCTCTCTGACCAAGGGTCAGGACACCTAAGTCTCACAGTGAACAGAAAGGATAGGATGCCAGAGGACGAAGGGGAAGAAACGAGGCTGGAAAAAAAAAAGTAAATAGTAGAGGAATGGGTGGGAGAGGAGAAAGATGGAGGGGAAGTAGTAGGAGAAAGGGAATGAGGAAGGGAGAGAGGGGGAGGAGAGGAAAATATGAGGGAAAGCAGGGCATGGTGAAACAGGCTATATAATGAGACCATCTTTTAAAATACTAAATATAGATGCAGGTAGAGAAGAAAGGAGCCACAACAAAGACAGTTCCTAAAGATCAGCCAAAAGCTAGTGTTGCTTATTGGATTTTTGCTACATGCTAAGTGTTTCGCTGAATATTTGCTATCACTGCCAGTGCTCACCACGATCCCCCGGAATGTTATTATTATCCCCAATGGGACTCAGAAAGTTTCAGTCATGAAACCTAATCCCAAAGGTGTCTGACACCAGAGACAACAGAAGCTGTACTCTTTCCTCTAAAACTTGCCCAGTATCTTTGGCACTTAATGTACTAGTGGAATAGAAGGAGCTATCACTCGCCCTTCAGGCTCAGGGGTCTTCTTGGAGACCTTTTACCCATAATTTAAACTTCTGTTGGCACCTTAGTTACTTTAAGGTCTAGATCCTGAGAGACCCGGCCTGAGACTATGGATGGGGCTGAGATACTTCACTCCACCCTGGGCTTTACCTTGAGAGATTGTTGGATGGGACACAGGAGTGGCTTCATACATTAAGACAAGGTATAGGTCTATATGTGTAGGGTGTCCCTGTGAGACACAAAGTATGTAAGGTGCCACAGTCAGGTGACACTCAAAGCACAAAGAGCATGACTTCTTTATAACATGGTTGAAGTGGGTAGCAGGTACCAGAAAATTGCCAAGGGAGTAGCTTTAAAGTCTATTTTTATTTTGTTTTCTGTAGTGCTGGGGATGGGACCCAGGGCCTTGTGTATGCTGGGTAAGCACTCTGCTACAAAGATGCATGAACTAGAGTTATTTTGTTTCCTTAGAAAGGTAATCAAAGGGTAAAGTGATAGTTATAGTTTTTGTTATCAGTTCATCACAGCTTCATTTAAAAAATGACCAGCAGTTGAGATTCTAACATGGACTATTTCTACATAGTTCTACCCTGAGATGAAGAGCTACAGGTGGTCAATAAGAAAATCAATCTCCTCCAGAACAAACTCCCACAGAGATTGTCCAGTTCTAAATGGCCAGCTCTGGTCACATACACATATGAGTAAACACTACATGGACTTAGTAGATTGTATATACATGTGTGAAGATATATGCATACAAATATATGTATCTATGTGTAGTGATAATAAAGAATAGATCATTAATTTTGGAGAAAGAAGGGAACATAGGAGGAGTTAGAGGAAGAAGGGAGGGCTGAAAGTGATGGAGATGCAGTGCTCCTTTGTAAAGTGCTAATATATATATATATATTTTAAAAAACTGTCAAGAAAAATCCAGCTAAGATTCCCTCCCCACTTTGCATCTCCCAAATCCACAAGTTGAGAACTCTTATAAGGAGACAGGCTGAGCCACACTCCTTCAGATCAGTATTAGTGTATCTGGAAGCGTCCCTCCAGTTGAGGAGAATCTTTGAGGACGTAGTCACTGGAGCCAGGCAGATTTGCTCAGCCTAGCCATGGGGACAGCCAAGGAACAGCCACCTGCATGATTCTTGTCCTATAACCAGAACCAGGTACTTGTATTCTTCTATTTATTCATAAGCTCTGTTGAACCAACTGGCCTCAACCCTCCTGAAAAGCTGGCACTATTTACATACATGATACCCTGTTTGCAATAGTTTATTGTTGTTGTTGTTGTTGTTATTATTATTATTATTATTATTATTATTATTATTGTTATTTGTCTTGCAGTTACATTGAAGTTGATCCTTTATTATTTTTCCCATGGTCTCTAAGCAATGATATCTTGGAAATTGCAGACTAGTCATATTTTTTAATGACACAACTTTAAAAAAAAAAAACAAACAAACAAAAAAAAAAAAACATATCCCTGAATCCTGGATTGCACTGAAAAATCACTGAAGGCTGGTTAGCATTCTCAGGTCCCAGTTGGAGAAAATTGTGAAATCTGATCCACAGCACAGATGATAGCAGCCTCTTCCTTCCTGAATTCTTCCTTCCATTAACAATATACTACAAAAGTAGGGGAAAGGCAGGGGCTTTACCATGTGGCAAAAGGTAAAAAATAAAATAAAATAAAATAAAATAAAACCCAAAAGAAATGTTTTGCCAGCATGTTTGAGATTCAGGCTGGCAGTAAGACTTTGTGGGCTGTGGACAAGAGGTAGAAAGCAAGCTGCCACTGTGAGATTTCTTCCTGTGTCTAATGCCTGCTCCTTCTGACTTGGCAGATCTTCCCCGGAGCAGAAGGCTGGCCGATGCCCAAGTACCTGGGCTCCTGTGGTAGATTCCTGGTCAGTACCAGCACCAGACCGCTGCAAGAATTTTATGACGCGCCTCCAGAGCAAGCTGCTGACCTTGCCTACCAACTCCTCAGGGTCCTGGATTCCCTGAGGAGCAATGATTTGAACTATTTCTTCTACTTCACCCATGTTGATGCAGGCATGTTTGGCATCTTTGACAATGGGCATCTGTTCATCCGGGATGCCAGTGCGCTAGGCATCATCGACAGGCAGGAAGGTACTCAGCATGGGCTTGGCTGAGCAGCTGTCAAGGGGGATGTCAGGGTGACCAAAGCTAAGGAGGGGTGGCCTGGGGTCACAGTCCTGGGCCTTTGCACTCTGTGTGTCACAGAGTAATCCAAGTTTGGGGGATGTTATCAGTCATAAAACAATGTTCCCCTCTCCCCCCATTTGAATTTCTGTTTCATCTTCATTTCCAAAGGGAAAGTGAGCTTGGCCTTGCCTGTGAGAAACATTGTTGTGGTAGGAACCCTAATGAGCCCTCCCTGGATGGTTCTGTATCTCACTCATACACAAGTCACAGGTCACTTTCCCTCTCAAGCTTCTGTCTCCTTGGATGCTCTTAGCCTTAATCTAAGGCATAATTGTTGCCCTGTTGCACTAGTACACTTTGCAATCAGCGTTGATACACTGACTTTGTAAAGTTTGAAAATTACAAAAACAAGGAATCGAATGATAGGTATGAGCAAGTTGTGTTTCTCAATGTTTAACAAAGGCCCAGCCAGGGTTCTAGAGCCCGATTAAGCCCCAGTTTCTCAAGTTGACCAAATTTGCTGAGCACAATAATAGGACAAGAAACTTTTCACATTGATGACACTTTATGTTTTCAAAAGTACAAAGATAGAGAAAACAACCCCCTTTTCTCACTTCCTGATTTACCTTTATTAAAAAGAATTAGAAGAAAGATGGATTCCAGAATATTCAGGCTATGCAAACATTGGTCCCTTTGGAACCTTCTGAAGGCATTTTCTGAATGACGTGCCCCCTCCTGTCTATTCTAAATGTGCCACGAAACCAATCCTCATAGCGTGCTCACTTCCCTAATTCAGTAACACCAGGAAGTGGTCATGATTTCTACAATTATAGCCCAGATGCTGGGGGACAATGGATTTCCCAGGCTTGGGCCTTAGCCAGATTGTCAAAGAATGTTACTCAGTGCTGTTCTCTGAAGGGGCTGTCGCATTCCTGAGCCCTAAATCTTCTGGTGATAGGAAAATGCTTGGAGACTAAAGCACTTCTCTCAGCAGTTCTAATTGGCACTGCCCCACCCTCCCTTCCCCCACCTCCCCACATGCAAGAATAGATTTTACAGTATCTGACAGTTTCCATTTCTCTTCTAGGCAGCCAAGCAGCTGCCAGGACTGGAGAGAACGAAGACATTTTTAGCTGCCTGGTTTCTGGCTGCCAGGTCCAGCTGTCCTCCTGTGACACTGTCCCTGAGAAGCAAAGCCTTGTACTGGTGTGTCAGCAACTGCTGCCTCAACTTCTCCATGGGAAGTTTCCCTCGCCTGTGCAAAAGGAGATAGACTCTGCTCTCAGTCTGTGTAGCAAGAATGCCAGCACCGACCAAGAAGTTCTCGGAGCCACCAATCAGTTGAAGAACATCTTGAGATCTCTGAGAACCTGTGATCCTAGATTTGCCTACCGCTACCCAGACTGCAAGTATAATGACAGGTTCTGAGTGGCTGAAGGGACAATCTGCTCTTCCGTGTCGACAGTTGAGTTACTGACAAATTGGAAGAAGCAGTTTTCCATTTTGAAGATTTAAGTACATTGATCTCCTAAGAAACACACCAAACTAGTGGGAGAAACTCTGGCACTGCATGATTGACATCGCTGGCTAGGACACTGTGGCAGAGCAGGGGGTGGGTATAGGATGACCAGGTTTGAACACTCAATAATCTTTAGACCTCCATTTTCTATATATTTTAACAGACATTCACAAGTTTAAAGAAAACAGAGGTGTAGGGGGCCTAGAAATACAGTTGTGACCCACAAAGTATGTTCCAAAAGCATACACAGATAAGGCAAGTGAGAAAATCCCATGTTTTAGGAGGCTGGTATAGGTAGAAGGCAATGTGAAGGCAGGGCTTTGGACCATTGGAACTCAAGCCCCCCATTTCTACTCTCCTGCATCTGTGAGGAGAAGAGACTATAAGCCAAAAGGATGTCCTCACCTGCCACCAGCTCCTGAACTCTAGACACCTGGGACTCCTTATGCCTGTGCAGAAGTCACGTCAGGACGTGGAAAAGAGCCAAGGGTACAAAGAGGGGGACACCTGGGCCAATGTGCTTGCTTAGATCATCTAAAAGCAAGGGTCAAAACCCAATTACCTGAGTTTTCTTAGAGGATATGCATACAGGGAAGGCAGAAGGAAGGAAATAGGCAAAGACTGAAAGGCTGACTCATGCTACAGTCAGACCATCAGCAAAAGGTAGGCAATGCAAGAAGAACTGTCCGGGCATCTACAAGACCAAAGGAGCCTGATATCTACCATGAATAGATCCATTTTATTTTCCAGCTGTGTTCAGGGATAGCCATATTGGGCTGTGGCGAGTGTGACTGCAGTTTAGTCACAAAAACAGCAGCCTATGGGGATTAATTGTTCTTTGCTCATTGTTGCTGCAGCCTGGGACCATGGCCTCTCTCTGTACCACTCGAGGAGTCCTAGAACTCTTATTCAAATGTGGCCTTACAAGTCATTATAAAAAAATCTATTTTCAAGGTCAACCAATGAAATACATTTTACTCAACAACTATTTTTGTTGTACCTTTAAAGTATTTAACTACATGGCTTTTGGGCCTCTGTGCATGACATTGTCTGCCCTCTATAACAATCATAAAGGTCTCTTGGACCTTGACCTAGCCTCCCTATGAGGCCTCTACTTGTGGGGTTTGTTTGGTCTACCTCCTTTCTTCTACCTCTACATCATCACCTTGGCAGTCAGAATACCTGACTTAACAAGCCTCACTGCATACACAGGGAAACAGAGGCCCAGGAAGGCTGTGATTTTCTGGGATACTGCTGAAACCCTCCCTACCAGTCCATTCCCCAGTTCATACTCTCATCGTGGACTATTCAATTTTATTTTCATTCACACTTAAAGTTGAATTCCAAGGGTCCTATCTTGCCATATACCTGGTGGCCTTTCGAAGTTCCCTTTCTACAACTGCCCCAGACATTGTCCCATGGCAACCACAGCAGTAAGGATAAAGGACCAACTTGGTGCCATGCCTGAGAAGCTTTGAAAATGGTGTCTCTGGCCAACTATGAAAAATGAAGTCTGACTACATCTTCTACCTGCATTATCATGATTTCCTCTCCCTACTGACTTGCTTGCAGTACATACTCCCAGGCAGCCTCCTGACCAGAGAACCCAGGAAAGGGGCTACAGCCTCGGACTCTCTAAAGGTGAATGTGGACATAAGACCACCCAGGACTCTCTAGTGCTCGTGCCAAGATCAGCCTCTCTCAATATAACCATTGCTTTTTCACTGAAAATAGTGAACTTTGATTTAGACTCTGCAGAGTTGAGAACTGGGACTCACAATAACCCTCCTCCCAGCTGTCTACTGCATATCTGTGGGAAAGGTAAAAAGGAGGGAACAGGTCCTCTAGATCAGTGGTCTGGAACTCTGAAAGAGAATGGCCCTTCAAAAATCATGGAGCTGCTAAATCTAGAAAGGAAACACAGCCCTAGACACCTAATGGATCAGAATAAAGAAATTTTATGTCTTCTTTGATGGGGTCCTAGAAATGAGCAAAGAATAAAACTATCTGAATACTTCCAGAAGGTGAGTGAAAGATTTGCTTTTAGTATGAACTAAAGCAAACACTATGGGTTTGTGCAGCTGTGTATATATCTGCAGTTCAGGCCAAAGGTAACCATTTAAGATTGGAAGGTTAAGAAGTCCCTTTTCTCATACATTTTGAAGGCAAAGCAGACCTTTTCTTGCCATCATGACCAAAGATCACAGACCCCCTTCCTAGGTGCAATTTCCAAGCCACAACCCCCTACTTCCTTTCTGCTATCTGTTGATTCTCTGCTAGTCTCTATCTGCGATAGATGTAGAACAGAGCCAACAGTCCTTTCTCCACAACGGACACCTCTTCTTTCAGTGAACAAATGTAGGGAGCAGGCAGCACTGTCAGCCCCTTGGGTCACTCTTTGGCTTTACTTGAGGCCACACCTGTCCTAAGGCATATCAATACCTAGTTACTGTACTTGTGATGAAATATGTTGCCTCCACCAATTTGGCCTACTTAATTTTTAATGCCAAAACTCTATCTGCATCAGACCAAGACTCTGCTGGGCCTGCATCATAGTCTAACTGACCATGCCCCTCTGTTTTCTATGAATTGTTTTCACAGGTGTTGACTAAATGAGCACCAATGAGTGGCCAAAATGGTGGCTTCACAAAAGCAGGTTCACATCATAATCTCCAGAAGTTATGACAATTACCTGTCTGGGAAAAGATGTGAAGGATTGTGGGACATTCCAGGATTATCTAGGTAGATCCTAAATGGAATCCCATGTGTCCTAATAAGATAGAGGCAGAGGAACTTTCGAGAGAGAGGATATAGAGAGGTAAAAACAGAGGTCAGTCAAGACTGACATGATACAACTATAAGCCAAGGAACTCTAGCAATCACCAGGAAGTGGCAAGGAAGGAATCCTTCTACCAGATCCTCCAGAGGAACTATGGCTTTCATGATACCCTAATTTCTACCCAGTGAGCCCCAAAAATTGTGAGAGAATACAATTCTATTGGACTGTAACACCTCCTTCATAGTAACTTGTTTTAGCACTTGCAGGAAACCAATATATACTCTAAAGTCTACTGATATCAGCATCCAAAGAGCTTCACCTGCGACATTCACCCACAGTCTACTGTGAGCAAACGGAAAGTAGTCCTCAAGAATGTAGTGCATTGGTAGAACACTTGCCTGGCAAACTGGGGCCCTAGTCTCAGCCCCCAGTACAACAAAAGCATGGCCTGGCATGGGAAAGTATAGGATGGATCCTCATCTAGAAGTGAGGGCTTCCTTCTTTCAAAGCTCTAGACATTACTAAAGACCCTGCTCAGTTTTATGTTTATTCAGAAGCTTTCTTGATAGCCACCAGAGATCACTTTCTGAACCTTGACCCTGATGTTCAGAAACATGTCCCACATGTTTGTGCCTCATTTGAGTTTAGTTTCAGGAAGATCTGTGTCCTACTTGCCATTCAGCTCAGAGCCTCCTGAGTCTGGAGATGAAGTGAAGAACTTTGTGTTCACAATAACAAAGGAGGGCTAGACACAAAGCAGAGGCTAGGAAATGCTTCTACTGAGAACAATGACTGCCTCCTTCAGCCCTACCCTACTTTGTTCATGTGCTAACTTGACTACCAATCAGAGAAAGCCACTTCTCAATAGCCAAAAGACAAATGAGTCAACATGCAAGAGTCTTCAAAATAGAACTATCATCAGATATATTCCATTGCTTGGGATTTGAATGGACCCATTATTTCAGCCACAACTTTTAGCCTGTAGGCTGGGCTATATGATTTGTGGGAACCAAAGAAAAAAGGAAATGGAAGATGGATCTATCTACAGCTTGTAGTTGTAAGATGAGACAACAAAGCTAAGCTGTGACCCTCTACTGTGTAGGTTACAGGCTTACCAAGCAGGCAAGGACTGCAGGTACAGATGCTCCTTACACTTGGCCTTGAGTGTTGTTACCATTTATTGGGGGTTTGTTTGCCCTCCACACCCAAAGGAAGCAGGTATAGGACAAATGTGAATTATAATATATGCTTAAGGCCTATGAGATCAGACTCAGGAAATGTAACAACAGCCCAGACCACAGGTCTGACTGTACCGCAGTATGCTGGTTTCAGTGGTTTGGTAAGTATGTCAGTTGTTGAGTCTTCTGCCTGTGGTCTTGCAACATCTAAGCCTGAACATTTTCTCTGGAGTTAAAATAAATGTTATGTTGTTTACCTTGTCCAGGACATGCTTTTTGTGTGCATAGAAATATGAAGGATTAGCTTTACTCTTGAAGAAATATTGTTCCATGTAAGTCATGTGATGTCTCCGTTTGAAGGCAAATGTAGAAACAGAACAGAGGCTGTTCCATAGAGAATAGACACCCACAATGCCATCGTGGAAGAAATCCTAATTTGTTGTATAATTTGTTAACTCCAACGGGGGTTTCTACCCTGCCTTGGTCGTTTAAGTTCCTGATTAAAGGCACACACAACCTTTATATTTACAATAAACCTTAAACAGCAAAAGAGCTGTGCACTTATCTACCCTCTATGCTATTAGAATCTACTTTCCTATCAATAACCTCGAGTTATTCCTTACTATATTTCATCTGGGCTGCTTATAACTCCAATTGACCAGCACTCATGCCCATGTTTTCATGACTCACCTAACCCACAGTGGCATCTCTCTCTCTCTTCCTTCACCTTTCTCTCCTTCTTGAGGTTCTCCTCTGACTCCAAGCCTTGGAAACCTAAACCCCACCTCTGTCTCTTCTGCCCAGCTATTGGCTGTTGGCATCATTATTAAAAATAATCAGAAATAATTTGGGCACAAGGTCACGTGGGTCTACATGCAGACTCCAGGTCTTGAGGGCCCACACTCAGCACTACAGTAGACAGCAAGACCAAACCTCAACACTGATTTCTACCCAGGGAGCCCACACAATGCCTCTGGCTGTTGGACAGTTTAACTGTGATGATTTTGGGTTCAGTCATAAAAGAGCGTTGAGCAGCCTCCCTCCCTCGCTTCCTCCCTGTCCTGACCCTCCAGCAGGCTCAGAAGAGAATGTTCCAAATAATTTGGTAGAGGGAGCCTTACCAAGTCCACCTGTGCTCATTATATGAAGAGAAATGAGGACATCTTGGTCCGGTGAGCACCAGCCTCCACCTGGTTCATTGAGATATGGTTCCCCCATCCACTTTATTCCTGTTGTCCATAGACATTAGCCCAGTTGAGCTCACAAAAACGTAGGATAGTCTCTGACCAGCTTACAGCTCTTGAAGGAACTTTAAACCACAAAAAAAAAAAAAAAAACCCACAAAAGTTGACACCCAAGCAGGAAACAGCAGCATTTGAAGATATAACAGCTCTCTAAGAAAGCAAGTTGGAGGCATTGCTTAGTGAAGGCAGGCTATGCTGGTGACCATAGAATGACTTCAGACCTGGACTATGACCTAAAGCCAACATGGCAACCCCAAGGGAAAATTGGCTCTGGGAGAAGACATGGACCCTTTTGGATCCTTCTGCAGTCATTTGCAAAAGTCAGTATATCAGAGCTATTCCTTGCCAGAATGATATTTGTGCCATTGAGTAGTAAACCTATTATTTGTGATAAATAATTATGCTTTATAATTGCAAAATGTTAGAAACACCATAAAAGTGGTTACACAAGACAGAGGCAGAATGAACTACAGTGTACCCACACAACAGCATGCTACACCCTGTACAGAGGGAAGATGAAGGGCTACAAGAACTCACATGAGGAAAAACACCATGGGTATTTATAGGATGCTAGGAGGCTAATTTTGGTGCAAGAAAAAAAAATGTAAAACCCCATTTACATGTCTGCTCACTTGAAATGTTATGAACTAGATGCTATGAGAAATTGGGAGTAATGATTTGACTGTATATCTTAATGCATCCACAGTACAGGCTGGGAGAGAGGAAGTATGCCTGGAGCTCCATTAGAAAAATGAGAGTCTTCGGTCTGGGTGGGAGTGCAAAATGCTTGGTCATTCTGTCTGTACAATGTTCATGTTGTTGTTTGTGTTAAGATATGAGTACAGAGTGCCTTTGTTTTGTCTTGATCCATCTTAATCAGAGGAGCCTTGTTTGATTTTGGCAATCTGAGAATTTGTTTATGTCTAAGAAGAAAACAAGGGCTGTACTGTCTTGGCCAAACCAGCTGTTGGCGACACCACGGCTAAGGCCTAACTGATCATGCCAACCCAACTCTGCCTCTCAAGGATTCTTGTCTCCTTCTCTATAGAGCAATTGGTAGAATTCAAATAGAGTTTATAGAACACTAAATAGGGCTATTATTAATGTTAATTTCTGAGTATCAGTGAAGATTCAAGTTAAGTGATATGTTAACATGTGAGGAACCTAATAGAACAGTATAAATGGATTCTGCATTCTATTTTGTAGCTTTATTATAAGTATAAAATTATTGCAAAATAAAGACAGCATTTTTTTAAAAAAACATTAGTTAGCCCTGTGCTGTGTGTGTGTATGTGTGTGTTGTATATATGTGTGTGTGTATGGTGTATGTGTATATGTATGTGTTATGTATTTATCACAACATTCAACTTGATGTCAATTCTTTCCTCCTACCATATGGCTCCTTCAAGATCAAACTCAGGTTGTGAGTCTTGGTAGCAGGAAGCTTTTACATTCTGAGTCATCTTGCTAGCTCTAAGGGTTTAATTTAATTTTACTTAATTTAACTTTAAACTTTAACTCGTGGAGCAGAAATTAATTAACAACTGTGTAGAGGGGTTGGCTTGCGTGTCAGGGTTGTGCCGTGCAAAATAGAGCATACATCTCAAAAAGCCAAAACATTATCTGTGTGACAAGATGGCCATGACTATGAGAAACACATGGAAACCGATGTGGCGTCACTAGAAAGTTTAGTCTAGGGCAGAGTTCATCGGATAGAAACATTACTGCTCCACTTTTGTTGTTACTGCCCTTTCTCTCCATCTTTTTGATCCAATCTGTTAATGTGAATGTATCCATCCTGGGAATCGTGCTGCTTGTTCCACAGTTAGATAGCAGGCACCAGGCTTCCCTATGCCCACCCTAGATCCTTTCCCTGTTATACACAGACCACAGTGCCCCTTGGAGAACAGCTGCCTAGCACAGCTTAACCCATTCCCATGTCCCCATCCTGCCACCTCCATAGTCATCAGTTAGCCAAATCTATCTGTTTGAATCTTGCCTGTACCTGTAACAACTCCCTGATAAGAAAAATTACTCTTTAAGAGGAATTGTGCCAAACGTAAGTCAGTAGTATTTGGCTTTTCAAGATAACAAATATTTTAATATGTTTCTTAATGATCTTACCCAGGGCAGGCAAAGTTTTAGGAAAAGAGGCAAGCCATGAAAACTTTGTAAGAAAATCATCCCACTGAAAAGCAATTTGGCAAAGTTCTTTAAGAGTCTTAAAAGGGGAGTGGTGGAAAGAGCAGGGAGAAAAAGCCTAAAAGGGGATGGCACATTCTACCCAGTAATTCCACTTCTGGGATGCCAGCCAAAGGAAGTCTTCAAAAATTCAGAGAAACGTATGAGCAGACTGCCTGTAAAACTCATGTATTGAATATCCGTGACATCTACTAAATGAGAACAAGTGGTATTTTTAATAAGTATAAACTACAAGACAGTGTAACATGGTAAGTGAAAAACAGAATCACAAATTTGAAAGCCAAAAAGCAAAAAATTTAGGACCAGGAGAACAGGATCCTAACTGACTGCAAAGAATTCCCGAACCAGCTAAATTCATACCATAATCCCTTTCCCCCGAAAGTTTGGGACTGAAAATACCAGATCACACCAGAAATAAGAGCCAAGAAGTGGCTGGAGTCTGGATAAGAATTCTTTTTAGAAGCAATTAGATCTCTGCCCCATCCCCAGTTTTCAGATCCAAAGTCAGGGCCCTCAGAGCTCAACAACAACAGCAAAAACAAGAACAAATTCAGACACCCCTTCCCTAGACAGTGTACATGCAGAGAGGACCTGAAAGTTTGTATGCATGAAGACTGTATGTTCCCCACCCTCTCTGGAACCTCTAGGTTGGGGAATAGAGGAGTGACCGGGCTCCCAGAACCCCAAGCAGGAGATTAACATCAGAAGCTACTGGAATAAGGGTTCTGGGCTTTCCAGAGTCATCTTTTTCAGTTCCCTGTGACTTTTGTTTTCCTTTTGGTTTTGAGTCTCAACATTATTTTGAAATTCTCTCAAGCCTTCAGAAAAGCTGATAGAAAAGTCCAAATGCCTCCACGAACCCTGCATCTGAGTTGCTCTTTGCTTGCTTTCTTCCCGTTCCTCCTTTGTCAGCCCTCACTGCCCTCTTCCCCCACCTCCCTGTCTCCCTTCCTGGATGGCTCTGATGCCCCACCTTTTATATTCCCAATCATTTTTGAGCTATTTTGGAGAGATTATAAATATGCCCCTAAAAAAATAAATAAATAAATAAAAATATGTCCCTACATGTGTAAGTCCATACTCTAACAGCAAAGGCTTCTATAACCACAATATGAGGACCCAGACCAAAGCGGTATCACCGAAACCCTATTAACCGACTCCAGAACATCTTCAATTTTTGTCAATTTCCCCCAAACTAACCTTCAAAAAAAATTTTGGGTTTTTTTTTTTTTTTTTTTTTTTTTTTTTTGTTGTTGTTGTTTTGTTTTATCTGTCTCAGGACCCAATCCTGAACCACACAGTGCACATAGCTATTGTATGTCTCTGGTCTCCTTTACCTTGAAATGATTTCTCCACCTGTGCATATGTGTTTCATCACTCCAAAGTCTTTCTTTAAAGTGGAGAGGCTGCTTGTTGTGTAGAATGTGATTCAGTTCCTTTCCCCCTACTTACTATTTTATGTATGGACTAGTGGACTCGTGTTGAAAGGGTTATAGTCCATTGGCATTTGTTTTAAGGCTCAATTTTTTTGTTTGTTTGTTTTTACTTAAAGAGAACAATAGGTCATAAAGAAGATATGAGTTGTAGGAAACCAGAAAGTTGTAGGATCCAGACTGGCAAGGATCCCAGGACACTAGAAAGGTACTTCCTAGAGTCAGCTTTGCCTCAGGCATGGACACACCCAGAAGGCCAGGTCAAATGAATTCAAAAGGTACTCCCTCAGACAGAAAACACAAACCCAGAGTGTCTGCCTGTTTTCAGAGAAAACTTACTCTGGTAAATAATTTAGATTAAATTAAAAGTAAATGTAGTTGAAAAACACAGGCAGAGGCATTAACTTCTGAGCAAAAAAAAATATGCAAAAATTTTAATAAGTGGATATTGTATACCTCATGGGGTACCTTTGAATGGTATATATGCAGACATAGTGCTTCAGACACAAAACATTAATTTAACTGAAGTCATGGTGTAATCTGTATTGAGGATATAAAAAAGACCTTTATGAGATGTGGGCTTAGGAGAAAATAATATAGTGAAATGAACCTTCATTTTTCCATAGTTGAATTTCAAAAAGAAAAATGCTTACCACAGACAAAATTAAGAAGTTTACATTCAAGCATGTTATTTAAAGAAGTGCACTCAGTAGGAGAAGGAAATAGCTAAAAGTTATTTGTTGTTGCCTATAGGGAAAAGGAAGGGAGAGACAATGGGCAGCTAATTTTTATAACCAGCTCTGCGGTCCTGCACTATTACCGAAAACATACAACACTAACAATTTAACTGAAACTGAAAAATAGAATGTGCATGCATTAAAATGATAATCACACCATTATATTTTAATTACCATACAAAGCAACAGGTTTCATATGGCATCTTCATAATACTCTGTTTTGGTTGATAACACATATTATTTTAAATAGCAGAGTGGAAATGGCTCTAAAATTTGGGATACATCCACAGAATTTTACATGTAACTAAACTGAAATATTGCTTAGAAAGTGATTATGCCACAAGAAAACACTTATGATCCAGATATGGAGTATTTTGTGACTGGATTGCTTCAGTATTTTGGGATTTTGTTTTGAATTGGAGGTTCTGTTTTAAAATAAGAGTTTGCATCGAAAGAATAGAAATAAAGATAAAGTATTGCCAATAGTTGAATTCTGAATCTCCAAAACTATATTTCGGTCTTTAACAAGAGTTGATTTGGAACTTTAAAAAATATTTCCAAAACTGCAAAGTGTTTACAGACACTGGCCTCCAGTTGTATCAGATCTGACACCTTCTCCTGGTCTCCTTGCACACTGTATGCATGTGTTGCACAGACATACATGCAGGCAAAACATTCATACACACTTAACAAAAATAAATAGGAAGATATGGTAATGCATGCCTTTGATATCAGAACTCAGGAGGCAGAGGCAGATGGATCTCTGTGAGTTTGTGGTCAGCCTGGTGTAAGGGGTTGGCCTGATGCTAATTTGGGCCCTAAAACTGGTTAGGCCAGAAATGAAAGTCCACACTTCGATGCTAGCTGAGTGACCCTGCCCTCAGTTAATTGTGATTGGTAAATAAAGATGCCAACTGCTAATAGTTGGGATTTAGGTGGGTCGAAGAAGTGAAGAAGTGGACCATGCAGGAAGAGAAAGGAAGCAGCCATGGTTTAAGAGTCAAGAGAGTGTGGTCCTGAGGGCTACCCAATTGGAGCTAAGAGTAGCACAGGTGAAACATAGTAAGTAACAACTCAGGGTTATCGATAGGAAAGTAGATTCTAATAGCATGGAGGGTAGGTATCTGCCCAGTTCTTGTGCTGCTTAAGGCTTATTAAAAAATATAAAGGCTGACAAAAATATATTCATACAATTTTTTGCCAAAATGCTTTTAAAAATATGTACATGTATCTCTCTTTTTCTTTTTAAATAAAGTTGTAAGAAAAAAATATATAAAGACTGGGTGTGTCTTTCATCCAGGAACACAATAACCAAAGGTGGGCCGGGTTTAAATAATTTTCTACTATAGCCTGGTCTACAGAGTTTCAGGTGAGTTCCAGGATAACCAGGGCTATATGCAGAGACTGTGTGTCTGTGTGTGTGTGTGTGTGTGTGTGTGTGTGTGTGTGTAACTTCCAATAATATTGATGTATTCATTGCAGAATTTTGAAAAATATTAATATAGACAAAGTAGAAAATAAAAGAAATCCAGATAAAAATTCCATATTAAAATATGGGGTTGTGTCCTTGATATGCATAAAGTGGCCTGAGAATGGCCATGACTGTCAGAGGTGCCAAGATCACCATTGATTTTAAACTGTGTCAAACAGATGTAACAGTTTTGCATGCCTTCATGCTGCTAAATGTGTATAGCGAAGGAGCTGAAGTATAGCTACTGTAACCTGTTTCTGTAATAGGTTGAAGCTGAGGTTCGAGTTGAGGCAACCATGTTTAAGGTCGACTTAGAACACATTGCAAGATCTTGACTCAGAAAGAAAGAAAGAAAGAAAGAAAGAAAGAAAGAAAGAAAGAAAGAAAGAAAGAAAGAAAGAAGGAAGGAAGGAAGGAAGGAAGGAAGGAAGGAAGGAAGGAAGAAGGAAGGAAGGAAGGAAGGAAGGAAGGAAGGAAGAAAGGGAAGAAATAAAAGAAAAAAAAACGAAATCAAAAGTGTGAATTAATATTCATGTTTATAAAACAAGAAAACTTTAACTATTTCCATGTTACATTTTGTTTTACATGTACTTTAGCTCATTGTAACTATTACGTTTTCAAGGCATACAATCAAACCTTGAAAAAAATCAAGTACTGACTAAAAAAAATATTCATATAGTTTTATGTAAAAATTATGTTAAAATCTGAAAAAAAAGTACTGACAAAAATGTATAATTTTAAGCAAAAAATGTTTAAAATCTGTACATCTATCTTTGTTTTGTAAAATAAAGTTGTTTTATAAAAAAAAATAATCATGTTTATTTTCAAGTCTCAGAAATTGAAGTACTAATGTACTGAGGTGCTAGAGAGAAGGTGTCACCCAAACCTGGCACATGTCACTGCAGGCCTGGGCACCTCCTCTCTCAGTGGAGGTACCCCAATTAGGTGAACAGGAGCTATAGGCAGGCAACAAACACAAAGACAGTCCCCCCAACACTCCCCCAGCTCCAGCTGTTGAGAGACCCACGTAAAACTAAGCTGCATGTATGCTACACATATGAGGGAGGGGGCGGGGAGCTAGGGCCAGCTCATGATGGCTCTTTGGTTGGCGATTCCATCTCTGGGAGCCCCAAGGGTCCAAGTGAGTTGACTCTTGGTCTTCCTGTGGAGGCCCTATCACCTTCAGGTCCCTCAGTCCTTCCCCCAGCTCATCCGCTGAGCAGTGGGTCTCTGCATCTCTTTCCAGCTGCTGCTGGGTGGCACCTCTCCGAAGACAGTTATGCTAGCCTCCTGTCTGCAAGCATGTGTTCTGCATGTGCTTACTATTTGGTTTTTGTTATATTCAGAATAATTATCCATCCAGATGTGTGTGCAATGAGAGAGAAGTAAGACCTCTCTCCAATCCATCATCTTCTTAGGAGCAGAGGAATCAGAGAGAACTAAGGGCAGCTCTGGGCGGAGAGAAAGGGAGTGTAAGAGCTGTGATTTAAAGAGCACTTCCTAGGAGCTTTACATCGTTTCCCCAGCACCTCATAAAGGGAAGTAAGGGGACAGTGAGTAGAGGAGGGAAGACAGGAATCTCACCATAAACCCAGGAGTAAATGTTAGGAATTAAGAATCACAATAGAGGGAAGGAGAGGGGCAGAGAAAAAGTCTCTCTCTCTCTCTCTCTCTCTCTCTCTCTCTCTCTCTCTCTCTCTCTCTCTCTCTCTCTCACACACACACACACACACACACACACACACACACACACTACAATCCCAGTCATTTCTTCCCTGTTCTATGGGTCAGAAAGTCAGAAGAGGCAACTACTACATCCAGCTTGGAACTCTGCTGGGATTTGGGAGACACTGTCTGCTTTTCTTTTTCTTTCTCTTTCCTGTTTGGCAGCCAGTTTGTGGGACTAGTGCCTGCTCTGTTATGCTATGGAAATTGTTTCAGCCAGCTCTGCACTGCTCCAGAAGCAGCTGCCAGAAGGTGAAGAGGCTGAAATGGGGCTGGCAGAAGCTCATATTATTTTTACAGAATTATCTCGCTTCCCAGAAAGGCTATAATAACTGGTTTTGGAGAATGAGGAGCCAGTGTTCTGGTAAAGACAATCCCTGTCTCAAGAGCAAGCCACAATTCCTTCCCAGAACCTTGGGCCAGCTCTACATTGGGCACCAGCAGGAAGCAACCAGGCAAGGCCTGTGGGCCAGAACAGATTCCCATCACAGGAAGACCCAGAGCAGCTGCCAGCCTCCACTCTGTTTAGCACAAAATGTCTGCACAGCAGGGTCCTACTAGCATCCCTTTGTGCTTTGGTAGACACATTGATAGCTTTATTTCCCACTTTCCACTCCCGTTCTTTGGTCTTCTACTTCTTCTTTCTCTTCTTCTTCTTCTTCTTCTTCTTCTTCTTCTTCTTCTTCTTCTTCTTCTTCTTCTTCTTCTTCTTCTTCTTCTTCTTCTTCTTCTTCTCCTCTCTCTCTCTCTCTCTCTCTCTCTCTCTCTCTCTCTAATACACACACACACACACACACACACACACACACACACACAAGTATCATCATATAAACTTTTTTTTCCCCAAGAAATGTTATGCAGGCCTGTAATCCTAGCTAGAGCAGAACGATCTCAAGTTCAAAACCTTTTAAGATTGCATAACAAATTCAAGGCCAACTTTGGAAATTTGAGACAGTGTCTCAAAATTGAATGGAGAGAGAAAGAGAGAGAGAGAGAGAGAGAGAGAGAGAGAGAGAGAGCACGTTGGGGTACAGCTCAACAGTAGAGCACTAACATGTGGGAGACCATCACATCCAAGCCTTAGTTTTATCTGCTATTAAGCTTTATCTAAATGATACCGTATGATATGCCCTTTAAGGGCTTTATATTGCAAAAATATTTAATATCAATTCAGGGTTTCTACCCTGCCTCTGATCATTCAGTTCCTGGATAAAAGACATACAACTTGTATTATTTACATTAAGCTTTAATCAACACAAGAACTGGACAGATATCTACCCTCTATGCTATTATTTGTTTCCCAGCCAATAATTACATAATTTGTCATATTTCGTCTGAGCTACTCTTAACTACAATTACCAACCCACATGGCCATTATATTAATACTCTTACCCCGTGGTGCCCTCTCCTTTCTCCACCTTCTTTTGTTTTGTTTTGTTTTTTTTTTTCCCACCTCTTCGTTCTCCTCTGACCCCAAGCCCTGGAACCCTAAATCCTGCCTGTGTCTCTTCTGTCCAGATATTAGCTGTCTATCTTTATTCAGCAATCAGGGATAACTTGTGGGATCAAGGTCACATAGCATCACCTGGGTCTTCATGGAGTTTCTGTGAGCAACCAGTATTTACCATAGCAAAAGACCAAATCTCAACAGCTTTAGTTCTTTGACTCAGCAGGTTTTTGAAATTTGTGTCTATAGTTCATTTATTTCTGTTGCTGAATAGAATTCTGTTGTATAGAGATTATAGCAGATTGATTTATTCATAAAGGGACATTTAGGTTGTTGTTAGTTCAAAGGTATATGATTAAAGGCTGTGATAAATAATTTTGTGCAAGTCTTTGACTGTCCAAGGCTAGCTCGGTCAGACAACAGGTTCCCCAGGGCAGGATGGAGAATTAAAAGAAAAGAGAGTCAAAATTATAAAGTGATTTCAGCCAGTTCTGAGGCTGAAGCAAAACCATTTTTATTCAGTCTTCTTTTAAACCACTTTAATTACATGCTGAAAGATAACATCAGTCCTGAGTCAAGGAACAAGCAAGTCAATAATAAAAAATTTTGTAAACATGTTTCTGGGGGCTAGGTGGGGAGACCAGGGACAAAAGGGGTTTCCAAGAGACAAAGGAACAGCCACATCTACATCTTCTGAGCATGCCCAGAGCTACAAATGTAAAAGTTCTGCCCTGGCTCTTGCCTCCTGGCTCTCTTGCTTCTCTTGCTCCCCCATCCCTACCTCTCTTCCCATTCCCTTCCCCCACTCCCTCCAAGTGCTCATGGCCAGCCTCTCCTCTACTCCTCTATTTCTCTCTCTCTCTCTCTCTCTCTCTCTCTCTCTCTCTCTCTCTCTCTCTCTCTGCCTCTACCACCCTCTTAACTCTCCCATGACCTGAATAAACTCTATTCTGTACTAAAAAAAAAAAAAAAAAAAAAAAAGTTTTGCCCTGAGCTTCAATTGTAAATATTCTTAATCTGGACCAGTTTCTGGAGTTTAGAGCTAGAGTCAGATTCCTGTCTCAACTATACTTTTATTATCCTGGTAATGTCAAAATTTCCGCTGCCAACTGCCCAGTGATGCCAAAACACTCTCCACATTTGACATACACAGACTTCTATGCTACTAAGCAATCTATTCTCCCGGGTTATAATAAGGCAGTAGGAATCTGAGTTCAAAGCCACTATATGGCACATACCTGTAATGCCAGCACTCAGGATCAGAAGTTCAAAGCCACTCTTGGCTTAAAAGTGAATGTATGGTTAGCCTGGGCTGCATAAGATTTATTCTAAATACAAAACTTAAATAAAATATCAATAAGACAATGCAATGTGTGTGGAGAGGTCTCCGAGTCTGAGATTACTGATAGATTTAGAGTCAAAGAAACTGCTTTGTTTTGCCTCAGTCAAGTAAGTGGCCTAATGTTTCTAATAGTTTTTAGGTGTGGTGCCTGTTCTTGGTTGTTTACTTGACTGCAGTTGAAAGACTCAGGAGAGCCTTTGTATCCAGGAGACACCCACTCAAAGAGACACGGAGGCAGCAAAAGCAAGAGGTTTATTAGTCCAGTGCACTGGGGTAGCCTACAATCTAGAGGAGAGGCAACCCTGAAAGACTGTTACAGTTTTTTTATATTTTTTAGGGGTACAGGTTACATCTGCAAGGTTATAATTTAAATTCATTGGCTAAGCATACTGACTTTTAAACCTGTTGGTTAGTGAGCATATCAGGACCTTAACTGGAACTTTCCAGGAGGTCAGATGGCTATCTGTCAGCACATTTTATGATTCTCCTGAGAATTGTTTACTCAAGGAAGTCCCTTAGGCTGAGGCAGGGTGGGCCACTGGGCCATTGTTTCTGCTAGAGTGGGGAGAAGGAGAATTTAAGGAATGTGTAGGGGGGAGCCAAGGGTAGAGAATTTCCCACATCGACTTCCTTCACAATTATAATCAACTAAACCTCTGGGCAATCTGAGAAAATTTTTCTTGGTTGGATCTTTTGAAGTGGGAAGACCCACCTTAAATCTGGGCCACACATTTTAGTAGCAGCCCACATAAAAGAATGTGGAAGAAGGAAGCTTTTATTTTTTGCCTGTTTGCCCTCACTCTGGCTGGTAAATTCATCTATCCTGTTTAGGCATTCTTTCATTGGTGTTAGAACCTACTTCTTCAGGATTCCAATGTAGATTAAAGATTAAGGATACCTAGAAAACAGTCTGAGGACAATCTGCTTCTGGATCCTGGATTCTATTTAATCTGTTTTTGAAAAGAGATTTTCTTCATTAATTTCCAGACCGGCCCCTAAGATTTTTATAACTAAGATCATTCATTATAGTGGAAAATAAGTAAAAGGAACATTTGCATTTAAAAAGTGTAGTGCCCAAGAATGGAAGCACCATTCAAATAGAACTTCATGACAGCTATCTATAATTAGAAAATTGAAAATAAAGTCATGCACTTGAGCGCTAGGATGTCTTTTATGCTATAGTCATTTTATGACCTGTTTTTGATCCCTAAACACCCAGAATTATGGAAAAATTTAAAGGTATGCAAAAATAGTTGCATTATATAATGCAATGTTTTGATATATCTGTCATGAGTTTACTGGCACAATAAAGCTAATTAACATATTCATCATTATAATCACAGGCTTTTCTACCCACACCCAAGTTCATGAAATAACAACTGAGACTGAATTATTATAAATAAATGCTTAGGCCAAAAGCCTTGTCTCAGTCCTGGAAGCTTGTAATTTAATTATACCATTTATTCTATTCTAAGGTATGCCAGTGGTTGGTTACTTCTCTTCATGCAGTTTCACGTGACCATCTTCCTCCAACTTTGGGGCGAATCGCCTCCTGTGCCTGACTCTCTTCCAGAATCCTCTTTTTACTGGAACTTTCACCTTCTATTTCTTGCCTATGCTAGTATGCCAATAGCTTTTTTATTGATAAGTAATGCTTCCAAACAGAACAGAGGAGATTCTTCCTACATATCACTTTGCATACTTTTTGTTTGTGATGAAGATATTTAAGATTTGATCTCTTAGAAAAATTTAATTTTACAAGATAATACATAAAGTATCCTCTTTTCTATTGTATTAGTGATCAGTGTATTTTGGAAGTATATGATTGTATGTGCAGCTAAATCTTATGAAGCCGTGTGCAGATGTGCAGCATTCAGTGTGATATTTTTAAAAAGGAAGTAAAGTTGGAGGAGGAATGCTTTGGTGGGTAGGGGGCATGAAAGAAGGCTCTAATCAAGATGAATTATATGCATGTATAAACTTGGGGAAACTGGAAAAGGGGATAACATTTGAAATGTAACCAAGGAAAATATTCAATTAAAAAAAGAGAGAAAATATATTTTTAACTCTCTTCTAAAGGTGGTGGTTGCCTTTAAAATTGTTTTCAGTTTTTAAATTTTACTTTGTGTATATAGATGTGCTTCCCTGAATGTATGTCCAAGCACCATGTGTGTACCTGGTGGCCACAGAGACCGGAAGTAGGTGTCAGAATCCCTGGAACTGGAGTTACAAAGTTAGGTGCTGGTACTTGAACTGACATCTTCAGACCCAAGGGTTATTTTTTAACTAGAGAAGTTTGACTAAAGTGTTTAGCATAGTCTGTACCCTCATTTGCTTTTTTACGCTTATATTTATTTTTCATATTTTGTTTTTCTCTTCCTCATTTTTGCTGTCATCAGGATGCATAAAGCCATGATTTGATTTCCTGTTATAGTTTAGAAATTTCACAGAAAAAAAATTCACATTTTATTCCTTTTAGTAGTTAGTTTAGATACTTCAACAAACATATTTGCCTTAATTAAATAGATAACTCTTTTCACATATGAGCTATTTTACTTATGCAACTCATTTCTAATGCTCACAATGATTAATATCATTGTTTTTCATTTCTTTAAAAAATATAATATTTTTATCAATTATTGGAGAATTTCTATACACTCTACACACAATGTTATAGTGAGTTAGAAAATGATCCTCTGGTCCCAGATTTACTGGATGTGTGTCTGTGTGTCTGTCTTTTCTTCATTCCTTGTGGTTTGTAGTCTGCCTTCCAGAACTTGAGCAGTACGGCAGTTAGGAAACATGTTAACTGTTAACAACATCAGAAAGGCTATTCAAGGAAGGGAGGAAAATACTGAACTATTTCTCAATAGGCTAGTTAGAAAACTCAGCAGTCTGGATACCTCACTTCATGAAGGTTGAGCTCTGCTGTGACATTTTTAGTCAGTCAGATAGATACTGACCAGGACTCTCATCTTGACTATGCTGAGCCAGGAGACTCAGTATTCTTAAAGACTTATAAGGACACAGATGTTTTATGTTAATAAAAATTTTAAATACCTATAAATTATACATGTGAGGTTTCAGACCCAGGACAAGCCACTGAGATGCATATTTAACATACAAAAGCAGACCTGGCCTCCAGGTTTTCCCAGCATCGCTCAGCTTCTACCTGTTACAGGGTATAACTGGCATACCCCACCCTCTATGCTGAAATTAACAGCCCAGGACCTGAGAGCTTCCCCCAATAAACTTGCCTTTATCCTTTAATTCAACTCAAATTGGCTTGTTTCATCAATAGAGATAACTTATTAATGTGCATTAAAATTATTTTATCAGACTAATTGCGATAGATTTGTTTTAAAAGGTTTACACTTGTGACACATATGCATAAAGCATGTACACAAAGGACAGAGGACAACTCTGGAAAATTAGTCCCCTCCTTCTACCTTTACATGAGTTCTGGGAATCAAACTCATCATCAGGCTTACACAACAAGCTCCTCTACCTGCTGAGTCATCTTGCTGGCCTCAAATTTCTTTGTCAAGGATATCCCCTCACACATAATTGATTTTAGGATAATGAGGTCCCAATTGACCTTGCATCATATGACACAAATGCATATATTTTTAGTGTTTTTGAAAATATAGTTGCATAATTTCTCCTCTTCACTTTCCTCCCTCAACTTGTCCCATGGACCTCTACCATTGGTTGTTATTCAAATACATGGCCTCCTTTTCTTTACTTCTTGTTTTGTACACACACACACACACACACACACACACACACACAATGTATACATATATATGTATATATGTGGAAATATATACAGAGAGACACAGACACACATAGAAACACAGAGAGACACACGTAGACACATACAAACACACAGACAAAAATACAGAGACAAAGGTAAGTATATCCTGCTCAGTACATATAGTGGAACTTGTTTGTTTTATTCAGGGCTGATCATTTGGTTTTCTACAATTTTCCATTTTCCACAATAATCCCTGAGCTTTAGGTGCAAGAGTTGTGTGTAGGGAGCCGTTTGTGCTGCACCCAAACGTGGTGCCGGCTTCCCGCAGAGAACTCAGCAAACAGAGCTGTGGCCCAGCCAAGAGACTTAATGCGCATGCACCACATAGTCACAGCCCACCCCCGGGGCACGTGATTGAGCTACAGGAGGATGCACCAATCAGGTAGCAACACAAGTCTCTGAGGCATGTATAGCAGTGCATTTTCTCCCACACGAGAGAAGAAGAGGAAGATAGAGAGAGAGAGACCACGTGGAGGGATGGCGGAGAGGCACCAAGTGGAAAGGGACCCGATAGAAGAGATTGCGGGAGGTTCCGCGTGGACAGAGACTGGACAGAGAGATCGTTCGTGGGGGACTGCGCGTGAGAGGCCATCTAGACAGTAGAACTCGGTAGGGAGTCCCCGACTCAGAGACAAGTTTCCTGCTCATGAAGCCCCCTGCTCAAAGTGCTGTTCAATAAAAGTTATCCGCAGAAGAGTTTGTTTTGTTGCACGCCTGTTCCTAGCGGCGGGAAGCGTGGGCGTGTGACAAGTTGTGTTATAGATGTCTCTGTTGGGACTGTGCTCCACAACTTTACATTTTGATTGGTAGATGTGTTACAAAAAAAAAAAAAGTTTCCTTGATGACTGGTAAATGTGAAAGCTTAGACATGCAAGTTGTAAAGGTACAAAACTGTTTCAAACGTCTTTCTATTGCTATATTAAGACTTTGAAAGAAAAAGGGCATGTGCATGCAGGAAGAGAGGAAATACAGAGAGGAGGGAGAAAGAAAATGTAGAGAAGGAGGAGAGAGTAAGAGCCAACGTGTCTGAATTACATAGGGAAGAACTTCTGGGGGAGGGGAAGCCCCACTTCTGAGCTGAAAAGTTCAGCATATAAGGCAGGGTATGCCTACCAGCCATGCCCTATAGAGTAGAAGCTGAGGAATAATGGAGAACCTGGAGGCCAGGTCCACTTTGGTATGTAAAACATACATGTCAGCTGTCTATCCAGTATCTGAATCCCAACAATCACAAGCTCAAAATTTAAATTTCCTTTGGTTGTCTTCTAAATATAGACTTAAAAGTACTTCTTATTCTCCTGAAAAACATCTCTGTCCAATTTATATATTCAGTCCCCTGGAAAAGTGTTAATGCTTTTAGCCAAGGATCATTTTGGGGTCCCTAAACTTTTCCTATGATTCAAAGGTGTGAGTCTATTGCTTTTTCTACAATGGAGATTTCAGTGCAGACTATGAACAATGATAATGCTAATATGTTTAAAATTTGTATATGTAAAATTTATCTCTTTTTACAAAATTAAAATATTTATGTAAGCTTCAGGGAGTCATGAGACCTGTATACCTGTCACAGGTCAAATGAACTCTAGATAAATACTCCTGTCAGTCAACAGCCTAAGTTTTCCAGCCTTCTGTCTACTCTTGAGGATGGGATCTCCCTCTCAACTCTGGTCTGGGAACCCCGCCCATCCCTCTCAATAACTACTAGGCCTATGGTCCAGGAATTTTAAATATACACCCTGAATTTAAAAAAAAAATCCCCAAACTCCTTACCTTTACCATTCCTAGTCTATCTGTCCCAGCAGAACCCAAATGTAATCTGTTCCAAAACTGCTTACAACATGCTGTCCTCTGGTATCCCTTTAGAGCTTGCATTTTAGGCTACTCCAAAGTGTAAGACCCAAATTGAGTCTTATCTATTTGAGGCTCCCATGAATGAGACCAGATATTGGGAATTAATGCGAAAGCAAAAGGTTTATTCATCCAGTGCACTGGGGCGACCTACATCTAGAGGAGAGGCAACCCTGAAAGGCTGTTACAAACAGTTTTTATACTTTTTAGGGGTACAGGTTATATCAGCAAGGTTATAATTTAAATTCATTGGCTAAGCATATTGACCTTTAAACCTATTGGTTAGTGAACATATGCGTCAGGACCCTAATTGGGACTCTCTAGAGGGTCAGATGGCTATCAGTCAGCACATTTTATGATTCTCCTGAGAGTTGTTTACTCAGTCCTAACCCTTAGGCCAAGGCATGTTGGGCCACTGGGCCATTGTTTCTATACAAGTTGGGGGTAGATAATTTTTTACTTCTTTCATTTCCCCCTTTCTCTGGGCTACCATTTCAAGACTACCATCTTGAAGTCTAAGGTCATCTTGTTTCACAGCCTTATACTGTTGTTTGAGCACCGTTATTTGCACAGTGTTAAGGCTCCTTGAGGAAAGCAACTAAGCAATTCAAAATGCAAGGAACGAACTTTAAGAGCAAACATAGGATGATCAAAGGTCTTATCGAAGTTGAAACTACAATGACTCTCCTAACTGTAAAAACAATAGCCCTCTCCTGTTCTATAGGACTACTACCGCCAGGGAGGTGAGCAACTCCCAAAGGTAGAAAACAAAATCTTTTATCCTCTGGAAATCAAGGTTTATGGCTGCATGAAAACTAGAGTAGTGGCTGGACGAGATTACCAGGGAGGCAATTCTCATTCCTAACCCTCCCAGGCTGGATCTCAGAAGCACACTCAGGGTTAAGGCTGTAATTGATTATTTTTCTTTTCTTTTTCTGGCTTAGACCTGGTCTCTTGGAACCCTCATGATACAGGAGCTGAGGCATCAGCTGAACTAAGACACAAAACCCCTTGGTCTGATGTACACAGGGGTCAATCTTGAAAAGTAAGCCCAACAGGTAATCTCAGCGGGAATCAAATACCCGTCTGCCATAGTCATGAGTAGAGTTACAAAGAAACTTTTTCTCTAGAAGGGCAGTGCCTGTTCTTAGTAATTGCCCAGACACTTGTTGCAAGGTGAGAGATTATGGGGCCCTCCACCGGCAGCCCTCATGTGTTCTGTCTTATGGGGCCCGAGGCAGCTATTTTCTCATAATATGGTGGAACAGTATCATAGCAGAGCTCACAAAAGGTGGTAAGGGAAGGCTTGGTTGAGTTTAAAACTAGAAAAGACTTTTCTGTAAGGTTTAGAAGTGGGTGCTCATCACCTGGGGTATCCTGATGAAAGAACAAATGTTCTATTATTGAGGCCACTCTGGTTACCGAAGTAACCCCAGTTACCACCTTGGGCCATACTGTAAGGGTTGAAATAGTGCGTCAAGAGGCCGGAGGTGCCAGACTATAAGAGTTAGGCCCGATGGAAGTAGTCAAGACCTCAATCCACAAGTAGATGGTACAAAGAAACCCATTATCATAGCCAAATTGATATAGCCTTAGTCTCTAGTTGTATTTCTTTTTTTAAGTATATGCTTGGCGCCAATGGCTTCCTACACATGCTCTTTTTCCTGCTTCAGTAAATCAGATGGAGAGGGGGTTGTAGGGGAAATTAAAACAGAGCCCTTCTCCTTCTCAGCTACCACTTCCCCAGGTGATGTCAAGATAGGTGCCAAGGACCCTAAAGGACCCGGAGGCCCTACCAGTCCATGGGCTTGTGCAACTGCTGCTGCGTGTTAGCCCCCTGCTTGTGGAATTCCTTGTTAGAGTAATTAAATCCCATCCCATGAGGAGTGGGAAGTGGACTCTAAACTCTACACACTAAAAAGTAGGCATCAGCTCCTCCGCTCTTAAGAGCCCATGCCCTACTCCGCACATTTCGGGGGCACACATAGACCGGGAAGAGACGTAGCTTACTCCTTAGCTGATGGTGCCCACACCCTAATCCTCATCCTGCCAGACCACCCCCAGGACAGGGCTTCAAGGATCATGTGGGTTCACCCTTGCATTCTAGTAGTCCTTCGCCCTGTTCCACTTTCCAGTAAACCCCAGGTCTATCCCCTCAGACATTTTCCTTTATCTACCTTAGTTCCACATGCATCACCTTCTGGCATGGCACACAGCTATCTACTACCTGTCCCACTAGATGCCTCAAATCTGTCACAAAAGAATTTGACCATAAGATGGTCCTCACAAGTTTGTCAACCTCTAGATGAGTCTACTGATGCATTTGCTTCAAGTCCAGTACTGTATAC
Organism: Micromys minutus; assembly: GCF_963924665.1. NCBI lineage: Eukaryota > Metazoa > Chordata > Mammalia > Rodentia > Muridae > Micromys > Micromys minutus. The sequence continues at coordinate 5,984,362 of NC_137970.1, forward strand.
CAGCTTCTGGATTGGGGCAATGAGCTCAACAGGTTACAGGGGTTAGGCACCATGAGGTAGAGATTGGCCACCCATTTGTTTTCCTCTCAGACATCTTGAACTGGCTGACAGTCGTTGGTTCCTGGTTGACACACCGGTTGGAGAGGTGTGTTCCAGGCTGATTGGCACTTATGCAGAACCACAAGTTGGAGGAGCCAGATGATGTGTGGCATAATCCCGTCTCGAACTTCCTTTGACATGGGTTACTGATGCACCACTATCGAGATAGCCTGGGCTTTACAGTTCTATAATGGACGAGGGGCTGGTTCTTAGCCTCCTCCATTTCTGCGGTCTACCCAGGTTTGTGGATATGCTGGCAGCTCAAAGAGTTGATACTTGTACTCCAACTGGATGGTTAGGACTTACATGGGCTCCCTTTTTGGCCCTCTAACCTGTGGTCTATCAGGGTGAAAGTGTATTTGTGCCACCATCTTAGTCAAGAGGTCTCTCCCCAACGAGTGGCAGGGACAGTCTGGCATTACTATGAATGAGTGGGATACCCGGCCCACTCCAAGATCCACAGATATTTGGGTAGTCCATGAATATTGTGTGTTGTCAATAGCCCCTCGAGCCCAAGACTTTTTGGTTGACATGGGTCCTTCAGTTTGTAGCAGGACAGAGGACTGAGCCCTGTATCTACAAGGAACTGGATAGGTTTCTCTTCCACTTTCAAGGTTACCCTGGACTCGAGGAGGGGTTCTGAACCCTGTTCGTCCTAGTCGCTGTCTTCTTGTATGGTCAGAACTTTGGGGGTGGTTCGGGGGTCCCATTGTTGGGGTCCCCTTTTCTTCTTGTTTGTACAATCTCTGGCCCAATGGCCTTTTTCTTTATAGTAAATACATTGATCCTTGTCGAGAGGCTCCTTCCTAGTGCCAGACTTGGTTCTTAATTCCCTGTGCTTCACTCCTGTGGCCAGGATCCTCTGTAAATTCCTTTCCTGCCTCCTCTCTCTCTCTCTCTCTCTCTCTCTCTCTCTCTCTCTCTCTCTCTCTCTCTCATCTTTTTTTTTCTTTGCTCCTTCTCATCCTCTGTCTCCCTGTTATGGTAAACTTTCTCAACAACCTGCATTAAATCTCACAGTGACTCATCTCATGGTCTCTCTAGCCTCTGAAGGTTTTTTTCCTGACACCTTTACCGGTCTATAAAAGGCATAGTCACTTGTCTGCTCCCTGCTTAACCTCATGTACCTTTGTCAAATCAGTGGATCATCCTGCAACCCCCACGGAGCCTGGTGATAAGACTTTAGGTGCTCCCCACCTTCAGGAGAGTTGCAGTCTAGTCTGGTCTTCAGAGAGGGAATCTCTCACATATGTCAGCAGGGTTCTGAGTGGGAGTCCCATTTGCCCTGTGGACATTCTTTCTGGTCTCTAGAATAATACACTCGTAAAGAGAAGCTGCAAAAGCTGCTGGCAATCATCCCAGGTAGGCTGATGGGTGAAGAAAACAGAATCTAAAAGGTCAGTGAGCCCCCTAGAATTATCAGAAAAAGGGAGATCTGGGACAAAGAGGTCAGAGGAGAAAGAGTCCTGTAGAATCTTTCTTAGGTGGCATGCAGTCCTGTAAAAGCAAGGATCTGGGTTGAAGGGAAAGGCCAAAAGGGCTGGACCCATGGAGGGGTGTCCAACACCAGATTCTCCCAGATCAGGATCTAAAGATCGGGGTGTCCACCCACACCTGGACCAAAAACTTTCTTCTTCTTAAGATCATTCCAGTAATCTAAGCTTAAACTTAAAGGGTAGAGGTGCTCTGTCTCATGTCTAAAAATAATGTCAGTTCAAGTCCATACACACACACATACACACACACACACACACACACACACACACACACACACACACACAACAAAAACATAAAAATAATGTCAGTCCAAGTCCACACAGACACAACAAAAACTGGAACAAATGGGTTCAGTTCTCACAATCTTGGGCATTCCTGCCAAGAATGCCACAGGTAGCTGCTAAAACTGACTGGGGTGCAATTCTCATAATCCACAGCCTCCAAAATTAACTAGTGGTGTTCCACTAGAATTCCCAGAAAATCTGAAGCATCCTCCAGATTCTCTGTGGCCACGACGTTAAGGCATGTCTGCCCACTGCTTACTGGCCACAGGATTCACAGATGTTCGTGAACAAGCCAAAAGTAAACAGAACGACACAGACAAAACACATAGACAGTTCACCCCGCCAAGGGTACAGAACAAGACTCAGCCAGCTCTTGTCGATACAATCCACATAGATTAAGAACCAAACATATGGACATTGCCCCTGCCACAGGTACAGAAAACAAGTAAACAGGTTACTATGTCAGCAAATGCTGACACAGTCAAACAGATGACTCTCCAGCTCCCGCTGTCCAGAGTGAGGTTCCAAATGGAGTCTAAAGCATCCTTCAGACTCCCCAAAGTCAAAACAATGAATCCCTAGCTCACGATGGCCAGAGTCAGGTTCCAAATGGAGCCTGAAGCATCCTTCAGACTACCCAAAGTCAAACAAGTGACTTCCCAGCTCATGCTGGCCAAAGTTGTGACTTACAGAAGCTCTAGATCAAACCAAAACCAAGAACAAGAGAAAAACAATCAAGACAAGACAAAGTAACTGTGCGGTACCTGACCTTGAGGCCTGTTGAGGCCTGTGTCCTCTGTTCATCGGTCTCTCGTGTCCCTTCAGGGACTCTCATTTCTTCCTGGCCAATGCACCTCACCAGCCCTAGGTACTCACTCAGAATCTTGGCAGTGAGCAAAGCAGATATTCCCCAGCCTGCCTCCCTCCTCCCTTCCCAGCCTTAGCCAACATTCCAGCCATCCTAGACACCCCTGAAAATGATGCCTCAAGTTCAGCAGGCAGTAGTTATAGAAGAAGTACTTTACCCCTTATCATCAACTAAAAAGCTGAAACTCAGATCCCAAATAAATCAGGAACAAGTCTCACTCAGTACCTGTGACTCCTCCTGGTACCTCTCACCATACCCCGTACCCTAAACCTCTCCAGCCTTCCAGGCCAGGGACTAGGTTTCCCTTCCCTGCTCCTCTGACCGCTATACAACTCAGCCATTTGGACTCTGTGCTCTCTTGGTTCTCCCATTCTCTTGGCCTCTTGGGCAGTGGCTCCTCTCTTGGTGTGCTTGTCCTCTACCCCCATAATTCTCTCCCTCTCTTGCTTCACCCACCTCTCTGTTCTCTGATGCCCTGGTTCAGTATGGACTTCTCTAGATGCCTCTGGCTATTTTCTTCCTCATATTGAGAACCAGCCAGACTCTGCCTGAAGGTTCGAAGCCATTTTGTTATAAGGTCAGAACAAGTTCATTTCTTTTTGCCACAAAATTTGAAAAAAAAAAAAATGTTTGACAGTACTTTAACCTGTTTCTGGAATTGATATGTTCCCCACCTATGGAGTTTGACTCACTTTGAACATACCCTGAACTCTACCCTGATAAGGTGTTCCAACAAAGAGTCTTGAGATATCTTGAGATATTCTGCCAAGCTGAACGATAATCTAACCTGTAAAATTTGTTTGCCAAGTCCTTACATTACAAATTCCATTGAAAATCCCCAGTTTGCACTTTTTTCCCTATAAAAGGAGGCCTGAAACCCCACACTGCCCTCTCAAATCCCACACTATGCATAGTAAATAAAACTTACTTAATAGGCTTTAATTTGGGTGGTAGACTTCATTCTTGCTCAGTGGGATCAACAATACCTCCAATAAAATCTCTCCCCTTAATTTTACCTGCAAGTATCTATTAATAAGGACTACATCTATCTATGGGTGTATTGATTCTATAAGTAGTTAATGTTTATGTTGGTTTAGTTGCTATGGGACATCTGAAGAGGAAAACTTCGAAGTTGCCCGAATAAGTCAAATGCACTTTTTATTCACCACAAGCCACACTGTCCCAAGCAAAGTTGTGAGCCTTGACTTCCAGTTCATTCAAGTTTTTAAGGACAAGAAACCAGAGACTGTGTTGTATACAGAAAGGTGGTGTCTTATTTAGGGTTTCCATTACTGTGAACAGACACCATGGCAAAAGCAACTCTTATAAAGAACAACATCTAACTTGGGGCTGGCTTAGAGGTTCAGAAGCTTACTTAGTCCATTATCATCATGGTAGAAAGCATGGCAGTTTCTAGATTGGCATGGCACTGGAAGTAGGAGCTGAAAGTGCTACATCTTGTTCCAAAGGCACCCAGGAGAAGACTGTCTCATGGGCAGCTAGGAAGGTCTCAAAGCCTACCCTCACAGTGACACACTTCCTCCAACAAGGCCATACCTCCTAATAGTGCCACTCCCTGGGCCAAGTATATTCAAATCACCACAGGCAATTTTGGACATCCACAGCAAGCATTTACAGAAATGGAGAGATAGTAGTTAAATGATCAAGCAGTTACTTTTAGCTCAGGGTCACATTGCATAGAAATTTATAGCTGGTCCAGAGATCAATATATCATAGGCATTTATTGCCTGGTCATAGTGACCAGAGACCAGTTATGCCCGTTAGTTTTAGAACTTAAAATATTCTTAAGAACCCTTTTATGTGATGGCATAACTATAGTTCAGTAACTCATAACATAGTAAATTGGTAGTTATAAGTTTTCCTTCAGGATCCATGACTTCACTAGTCCTGGGCCGTTGGCTAGGTTTCTAGTACCAGGTATGATTTCCCTCTTGTTGAGTGATTTAAGTCCAATTAGAGAACTATTAGTTACCACTGAAATATGTGTGCCACTTCGGAATTTTTAGGGTTATTGTGCCATGCTGGTCCCTGTTGTGATTCATTGGCACCATAGCTGGGTAGGACTTTCGGTTGTTTCTCTCCCTTGGTGGCTTACATAGTACCTTCTGAAACTATAAAAGATAGCCCTCAAGGAGAAGTCATTCAGGTTAGACATACTTCAGGCATATCTGGGTCCTATGTCTGAAGTACGTGGTGTCTTTATCAATAGGTACTTACCTTCCACCTCTGGGCTACAAACCAGGGACAACAATAGCCTATAATGTTTTGGTACTCTCTTTAGACAACTCTGATAAACAATTTAAAAGGGGGTACCTAACATTAGATAGTTCATGGATATTGGGGGTTCTTTGTCCAGATGAGAAATTTTTATTTAATCTGTGTATGTATATGTGTATATCTATTATCTATTACCTATTATCTATTATCTATTATCTATTATATATTATCTATTTATTATCTATTATCTATTATTTATTTAATATCTATTGTATATTATATATTGTATATTACATATTGTATATTGTGTATTGTACATTGCATATTACATATTGTATATTATATATTACACATTACATACTCTATATCATATGTTGTATGTTGTATGATGTATGATATATTATATGTTATATAATACATATCTTTAGTTAGGTAAGTTATATTATGATTTCTTATAACTTTTTCAAATATCCTTTCATTTATGTTACCCTCTGTGATAGTTTGAATATGTTTGGCCCAATAAGTGGGACTCTTATTAGGAGATGTGGCTTTGTTGGAGTAGGTGTGGTGCTGTGGGCTTGGGCTTTAATACTCTCATCCTAGTTAACTAGAAGTCAGTATTCTGCTGGAATTACCCCAATAAAGATGTTGAACTCTCAGCTCCTCCTGTACCATGTCTGCCTGGATGCTGCCATGTTACCACCTTGATGAACATGGAGTGAACCTATAATCCTGTAAGCTAGCCCCAATTAAATGTTGTTCTTATAAGAGTTGCCTTGGTCATGGTGTATTTTTATAGCAATAAATCCCTAACTAAGACACATTCCTTTCCTTTTAGTCTGTATTTATCTCCATTTGTTTCCCTAACTAGAGCAGGGAGTAGACAAGGCTGCCCACTCTTTCTCTGTTCAATACACAAAGTCCTAGCCAGAGCAATTAGACAAAAAAATTGAAAAGAAGTCAAAATATCACTATTTGCAAATATGATAATATACTTAAGTGTCCCCCAAAAATCCACCACAGAACTACAACAGCTGATAAACAACTTCAGCAAAGTGGCTGCATATAAAATTAACTTGAACAAATCAGTAGCCTTCCTCTACTTAAAGGACAAAGAGACTAAGAAAGAAATTAGGGAATCAACACTCTTCACAATAGTCACAAAGAATATAAAATACCTTGATGTGACTCTAACCAAGCAAGTGAAGGACCTGTATGACAAGACCTTCAAATCTCTGAAGAAAGAAATTGAATAAGATCTCAGAAAAATCCATGCTCATGGACTGGCAGAATTAATATAGTAAAAATGGCCATCTTGCTAAAATCAATCTACAGATTTAATGCAATCCCCCCATCAAAATTCCAACTCAATTCTTCATAGAGTTAGAAAGAACAATTCCCAAATTCATTTGAAATAACAAAAAACCCAGACAGTGAAAACTATTCTCAACAATTAAAGAAATTTTGAGATAATCACCATCCCTGACCTCAAGTTGTATTACAAAGCAATAGTGATAAAAACTGCAGGGTATTGGTACAGAGACAGGAAGGTTGGAGGCCCAGAAATGACTTTAACACACCTATGGTAACTTGCTCTTTGAAAAAAGGAGCTAAAACCATCCAGTGGGGTGTGCTGGAGCCATTGTCATTGAGCCCAGGCCATGCTGCTTTTGCTCCCATGTCGTCACCCCCCCCCCCATCATTCACTAAAGGTCTCAAAAGATTCAAAGTCCAAGATGGTAACCCTTAACGACTAGCAGATTGTGCATCTTCTTAAGAAAAAACAGGTCCCCCAGAACAAGATTACAGTTGTAACTGTTGGTGCTATTAGCATGGCTTGTGTCATCAGTATCTTAATAAAGGACTTGGCAGATGAGCTTGGCCTTGTTGGTGTCATGGAAGACAAGCTAAAGTGAGAGATGATGGATCTCCAGCATGGCAACCTTTTCCTTAAAACACCAAAAATTGTCTCCAGCAAAGACTATAGTGTAACTTCAAACTCCAAGCTGGTCATTATCACAGGGGGCCCGCCAACAAGAGGGGGAGAGCCGACTCAGTTTGGTCCATCGAAATGTGACCATCTTCAAGTTCATCATCCTCAGTTTTGTGAAGTACAGTCCAAACTGCAAACTGCTTATTGTCTCAAATCCAGTAGATATCTTGACCTATGTGGCTTGGAAAATCAGTGGCTTCCCCAAAAGCAGAGTTATTAGAAGTAGTTGTAGTCTGGATTCAGCTTTGTTCCCTTACCTGATGGGAAGAAGATGGGGAGTTCACACACTAAGCTGTCACAGGTGGGTCCTGAGAGAGAAGGCACCTCCAGTGTGCCTGTGTGGAATGCCATTTCTATGAACCCAGAACTGGGCACTGGTGTGGATAAGGAGCAGTGGAAAGATGTTCACAGCAGGGGTTGACTGCACATGAGCTGACCAAGCTGAAAGGTCACCTGGGCCACTGGCCTCTTTGTGGTACTTGGCTGACAGCAGAATGAAGAACCTTAGACTGCTGTATCCCAATTCCACCATGATTAAGGGTCTCTATGGAACCAATGTCCCGTGTATCTATAGTGTAACTTCAAACTCCAAGCTGGTCATTATCACAGGGGGGCCCGCCAACAAGAGGGGGAGAGCCGACTCAGTTTGGTCCATCGAAATGTGGCCATCTTCAAGTTCATCATCCTCAGTTTTGTGAAGTACAGTCCAAACTGCAAACTGCTTATTGTCTCAAATCCAGTGGATATCTTGACCTATGTGGCTTGGAAAATCAGTGGCTTCCCCAAAAGCAGAGTTATTAGAAGTAGGGGACAAACTGAAATCTCAGATGTTGTGAAGGTGACACTGACTCCTTAGGAAGAGGCCCTTCTGAGGAAGACTGCAGATACCCTCTGGGAATCCAGAGGAGCTGCAGTTCTAAAGGCTTCCCAGGGTCCTAGCCCTTCACTGTCCAGGCTGCAGCAGGGTTTCCATGGAAACCACACACTTCTCATCTCAGCTGTGGTTAGTACAGTTATGATGAGGTCTGGCGAAGATCTGTTGCTAAGGTACACTTGTGTAGTGGTAACCTGCTTAGTGTGACAGTCCCACTGTCTCCAAGACACACTGACAACTGTGTTCAAACTTCGATTATCCTGTGAGCCTGCTGCATTCCTGTGCTGGGCACTCTCACCAAACATGCCTAGGCCAATGACATCCCAGTTAGTTATAACCTGGCTCCAGTGTGTAAGTCCATATGCATATCTTGTGCATAAATCTTTGACAGGATATTTTATGTATTATATTCATTGCAATATTATGTGAAATGTAAGATCTGCATAGGAAGATGGAACTAACCACTCAAGTGTCATCTACATCTGATAGCGAACTAATATCTAACACAAACAAATAACTTAAGAAGATAGACACCAGAGAACCAAATAACCCTATTTAAAAAATGGGGGACAGAGCTAAACAAATAATTCTCAACTAAGGAATATTGAATGGCTGAGAAGCACCTAAAGAAATGTTCAACATCCCTAGTCATCAGGGAAATGCAAATCAAAACAACACTGAGATTCCACCTCACAACAGTCAGAATGGCTAACATCAAACATTCAAGTGACAGCAGATGCTGGCGAGGATGTGGAGAAAGAGGAACACTTCTCCACTGTTGGTGGGGTTGCATATTGTAACCTACATTGGAGCATGGCCTTATTTTCCCCTCCTCCACTTGTTTTGATAAAGAACTCCTTCCTTGTATCTATTGTGGTTCTTAACCATGCCCCAGAATGGTCCATCTGAGCTGTCTTTACCCTGAAAACATCCTGTTTTGTACATTCTTGACGGTACCTGGCCTCCCCAGGCTTTGTTGTTCACTCCATATAAAAACAGTACTGAGTAAAGCCTGGGTGGCATTCACCCATTATTGAATGACCCATGTGTGTGTCTGTGTGTGTTTCTTTTTCAATCCCCCAGGTCTCTGCCCAAGGCTCGGTGACAGTGACGGCACGGGTGTCCCCAGTTGCAAGCTGGTACAACCACTCTGGAAATCACTCTGGCAGTTCCTCAGAAAATTGGACATAGTACTACCTGAGGACACAGCTATTCCATTTCTGGGCATATAAACAAAAGATGTTCCAACATGTAACAAGATATGACAAGGTAACATGTTCCACTATGTACAGAGCAGCCTGATGTATCATATACAGAAGCTATTAATTCTTATTCTTAAATGCATTATCTATGTGTATCATCTGCAAATGGTGATATTTTGACTTATTTATTTCCAATTTGTATCTCTTCACCTTCCTTTTTGTCTAATTGCTCTGGCTAGGACTTCTAGTACCATATTGAATAGGTAGGGAGAAAGTGGGCAGCCTTGTCGAGTCCCTGAATTTAGTGCAATTGCTTCAAGTTTTTTCTTTTCATTTATTTTTATGTTGGCTACTAGTTTATAGCATATTGTTTTTACTATGTGTAGGTATGAGTTTTGAATTCCTGATCTTTTTAAGACTTTTAACATGAAGGGGTGTTGAATTTTGTCAAATGCTTTCTTAGCATCTAAAGAAATGATCGTGTGGTTTTTTGGGGTTTTTTTTTGAGTTTGTTTATATAGTGGATGACATTGATGGATTTCCATATATTGAACCATCATTGCACCCCAGGGATGAAGCCTACTTGATCATGGTGAATGATTGTTTTGATGTGTTCTTGGATTCGGTTTGCAAGAATTTTATTTAGTATTTTTGCATCAATGCTCATGAGGGAAATTGGTCTAAAGTTCTCTTTGTAGGGCTTTTGTGTGGTTTAGGTATGAGCATAATTGTGGTTTTAAAAAGTAAGTTAGGTAGTATTCCTTCTGCTTCTATTTTGTGGAATAGTTTGAAAAGTATTGATAATAGGTCTTTGGAGGACTAATAAAATTCTGCACTAGACCCATCTGGTCCTGGGCTTTTTTTGGTTGGGAAATTTTTAATGACTGCTTCTATTTCTTTACTGGTTATGAGACTGATTAGATGGTTTATCTGATCCTGATTTAACTTTGGTACCTGGTATCTGTCTAGAAAGTTGTCCATTTCCTCTAGATTTTCCAGTTTTGTTTATTATACCTTCTTGTAGTAGGATCTGATTTTGTTTTGTATTTCCTCAGTTTCTGATGTTATGTCTCCACTTTCATTTCTAATTTTTTTAATTTGGATACTGTCTCTGTGCCCTCTAGTTAAGTCTGGTTAATGGTCTTGTTTATCTTGTTTTCTCAAAGAATCAGCTCCTGGTTTTGTTGATTCTTGTATAGTTCTTTTTGTTTCCACTTGGTTGATTTCAGCTCTGAGTTTGATTATTTCCTACTCCTCTTGGGTGTATTTGTTTCTTTTTGTTCTAGAGCTTTCAGGTGTGCTGTCAAGCTGTTAATGTATGCTCTTTCCAGTTTCTTTTCGGAGGCACTCAGAGATATGAGTTTTCCACTTAGCACTGCTTTCATTGTATTCCATAGGTTTGGTTATGTTTTGCTTTTATTTTCATTAAATTTTAAAGTCTTTATTTTTTTTTATTTCTTCCTTGATCAAGTTATTATTGAGTAGCATGTTGTTCAGCTTCCATGTGTATGTGGGCTTTTTGTTGTTTTTGTTGTTATAGAAGACAAGCCTTAGTCCATGGTGATCTGATAGAATGCATGGGAGTATTTCATTCTTCTTGTATTTGTTGAGACCTGTTTTGTGTCTGATTATATGGTCAGTTTTGGAGAAGGTGCCATGAGGTGCTGATAAGAAGTTAGATTCTTTTCTTTTAGGATGAAATGTCCTATAGATATCTGTCAAATCCATTTTGTTCATAACTTCTGTTAGTTTCACTCTGTCTTTGTTCAGTTTCTGTTTCCATGATCCGTCCATTGATGAGAGTGGGGTATTGAAATCTCCCACTATTATTGTGTGAGGTACAGTGTATGCTTTGAGCTTTAGTAAAGTCTCTTTTTGAATGTGGGTGACCTTGCATTTGGAGCATATTCAGAATTGAGAGTTCATCTTGGTTAATTTTTCCTTTTATGAATATGACGTGTCCTCCTTTATCTTTTTTGATATGTTTTGGTAGAAAGTTGATTTTAATTTGATATCAAAATGACTACTCCAGCTTGTTTCTTGGGACCATTTCCTTGGAATTTTTTTTTCAGCCTTTTACTCTGAGGTAGTGTCTGTCTTTGTCACCAAGGTGCATTTTCTATGTGCAACAAAATGCTGGGTCCTATTTCCATATTCATTTAGTCTATATCTTTTTATTGGGGAATTGAGTCCATTGATGTTAAAGGATATTAAGGAATAGTGATTGGTGCTTCCTGCTATATTTGTTGTTAGAGGTAGAATTATGTTTGTGTGCTTTTCTTCTTTGGGGTTTGTTACAAGATTAATTTCTTGCCTTTTCTAAGCTGTCATTTCCTTCCTTGTATTGGAGTTTTCCATTTATTATCCTTTGTATGGCTGGGTTTGAGCACAGATATTGTGTAAATTTGCTTTTGTCCTGGAATATTTTGGTTTCTCCATCTATGGTAATTGAGAGTTTTGCTGGATATGGTGACCCGGGCTGGCATTTCTGTTCTCTTAGGGTCTGCATGATGTCAGTTCAGGATCTTCTAGCTTTCATAGTCTCTGTTGAAAAGTCTGGTGTAATTCTGATTGGTCTGCCTTTATATGTTACCTGTCCTTTTTTTCTTACTGCTTTTAGTATTCTTTCTTTGTTTTGTGCATTTGGTGTTTTGACAAATTATGTGATGAGAGAAATTTCTTTTCTGGTCAAATATGTTTGGAGTTCTGTAGGCTTCTTGTATATTCATGGGCATCTCTTTAGGTTAGGGAAGTTTTCTTCTATAATTTTGTTGAAATTATTTACTGGCCCTTTAAGTTGGGAGTCTTCGCTCTCTTCTACACCTATTATCCTTAGATTTGGTCTTCTCATTGTGTCCTGGATTTCCTGGATGTTTTGGGTTAGAAGCTTTTTGATTTTTGCATTTTCTCTGATTGTTGTTTCAATGTTTGCTATAGTATCTTCTGCCCCTGAGATTCTATCATCTCTTGTATTCTGTTGGTGAGGCTTGTGTCTATGACTCCCGATGTCTGTCCTAGGTTTTCCAACTTCAGAGTTGTCTCCTTTTGTGACTTCTTCATTGTTTCTATTTCTGTTTTTAGTTCCTTCACCTGTTTGGTTATGCTTTCCTGTAGGTCTTTAAGTGATTTTTGTTTTTTGTGTTTCCTCTTTATGGGCTTCAACTTGTTAGTGTGTGTTCTCCTGGCTTTTCTGTGCTTCTTTAAGTATGTTACTTATGTGTTTCTCAAGGATCTTCATCATCATCATGAAGTATGATTTTTAAGTCTAAATCTAGTTTTTCTGGTGAGTTAGGATGCCCATTATTTGCTGTGGTGGGAGAACTGGGTTCTGATGTTGCCATGTTGTCTTGGTTTCCATTTCTTAGATTCTTGCACTTGCCTCTTGACATCTTATTATCGGTGCTGTTAGGTGATCTTGTCACTGACTGGATCTTGTCTCTCCTGTGGGTCTATGGGCCCATGGTCTCCAGGGGGAGATTGATCATGTGAGTTAGGCTCTCTGGGTAGGCTGTGAACTCCAATGGCGGTGCTCGGTCCTGATGCAACTGGGCCAGGTCTGGCCTTGAGCAGGAAGTTTCTGTTCCCAGGCAGCACATCTGTCTGGGGCCTGAGAGTTCCAGTTGGCCTCTCCCAGGATAGTCAGTGGAGAGGGAATGTGGACTCGCCCCTGCACTCAGGAGTAGGAGCTTTCCTGAGGCTCTTTCAGGTGCCCAGCAACCTGTGGGCAGGCCTCCAGTCTTGACGAAATTCAACAAAACCAATTTCTATATATTTGTTATAATGAGATTTAAATCTTTAGCAAATTGGATAATTTGAACTTGTTGTTTTAAAATAAAACCTTCATGTTTGATAACACATTTTACCTGTGTATCAGATATCATTTTTGTTTTATTAAAATATAAAGTTTTAGGGACCCACCTCAATTGCAGCCACCAAACCCAAGCACTATTACTGATGCCAAGAAATACTTACTGGCAGGAGCCAGATATGGATGCCTCATTAGAGACTCTGCCAGAATCATACTGATACAGATGAGGATGTTTGCAGCTAACCATTAGAGTAAACACCATCAGAGGACTCCATCTGAGGACCCCAATGAAGGATGCAGAGAAAGGACTGAAGGAGCTGAAACGTTTTGTAACCCCATGGGAAAAACAACATTATCAACCAAATAAACCTCTCCAGAGATACCAGAGACTAAAACACCAACCAATGAGTACACATGGAGAGACCCATGGCTCCAGTTGTAGTATATGTAGCAGAGGATAGCATTGTCTGGCATCAATGGGAGAAGAGGCCTTTGGTCCAAGGAAGACATGTTTTCCCAGTTGAGGGGAATGTCAAAGTGCTTAGGTGAAGAGGGTGATTAGGACAGGGAGCATCATCATGGAAGCAAGGGGAGGGGGAGGGGAGCAGGAATGGGGAGAAAGGGGATAACATTTGAAATGTAAATATAGAGAATATTCAATAAAAAATATAAAGTCTTGTTAAGGATAAAATATTTGCTAATTTTTTCTAAAGAAAAAAGGCAGACAAGAAGAAACTGTAAAGTAATAAAGGAGATACCAAATGCTACAAATAAAATGGAGGAGCGAGAGAAATGAGGAATAAGTAGGTCTAAGGGTAGTTAAAATCCATAGAGGAACATATTATTTTATAAGCTTATTTAAAACATATGCACAGTTTAAGTGGAGTCATTTCACTTGGAGTGATAATGTTACCCACACAAACTTTATTTCCAGGAATGGAAACATCTCTTTGTATTGTTTGTCAAGAAAAACCAATAGACTCCTAAAAGCATAAAGTCTATTACCATTTCCCTTAGTTGCATCCCATAACTTGAAGGCAAGACTCCATTTTGAACACAGGACCCAGAGGAATCCAAATGAACTGACCAGGAAGCCTGCACCCTAAAGACTAGCTCTCACAGTATTGGAAGATTCTATGCAAGCTGCCAAGGAAGAAAAGTAATCAGTAGTCTTAGCCAGCTGTAAAGCCTGAATCACAATAATGGCCACCTTGGCAAGATAATACCAACTGTGCCACAGTGGCACTTTTATCTAGAGGATAACCAACAGCTGTCTAGTTGGACTCAATATCTGTTCTATAGGAGCAAATTTGTTCCTGGTACTATAAACCTAACCAACTATCTATGGCTGGAGAGGTCATAGGCCCTAGATGAGAACCTACTACTGTCATTTTCCTAAATTAAAAAATTTCTAACTTAATTTTAAATACCCACAGGTATTTACTGCTGTCACCTTCATCAAAGAAGTTTCCTTTTGCAACAGATGGAGACTATTACAGAGACCTATAATTGGCCAAAATTCAAAGAATAAATGACCACGAGGTAACCAGCTCCAATTGATATAACTAAAATGTAATTCCTACACTAAGTGTACAGGAAAAATCACAGAAGAGGGGACAAAAAGATTGTAAGAACCAGAGGACCATTATGTTCACTGTTAGCTAGTATCTTCTAGCTATGACAGGAAAACTGTATCCATGTTAACTCAATAACACAGTAGCCTAAAAAAGACTTATAATGACAATGACAGTTCACATACCAATGTGGGTTGGGGATATTTCACAAGGTTCTGTTGCTATATGAAAAATTATAAGGCAATCAATGGCTATTATATTAGTAACTTTTCTGTTGCTCTGTCAAAACACCATGCCCAAGATAACTTATAGAAGAAAGAGTTTATTTGGCTTATAGTTTCAGAGAGTTAGAGTCTATAATGGCAAGGGACAGCATGGCAGCAGGCAATGCCTCCATATGTGGCCAGAACACAATTCATTCTACCTGTGAGAGTATATAAGTTGAAATAGTTTTCAATCCCAGTGAACTGGAATTGGCCGTCACTTTCTGGACCAGCCATGACTTTAATCTTCATCCGAATCACAAACTCTGAGACTTTCTTAACAGCAAATTTCTTATTATTGACAAGGGCAGGGCTTTCTTACTAACAGAAATAAAAGGGTAGAAAATTTTTCTTTCTTTGTGCAATAAAGGTTGAAGCTTATTTTTCATCCAGAATGAGTAAGTTCTTTCTGTACTGGCACTTGGGCTTTTCACACACACACACACACACACACACACACACTCAAGGGCATCTGGTTCCATAAATGTTAATTGTTCTAACTCTCCCTCCTGCCTGGCCAGGAAGAGGCCAAACTTCTGGGCAAAAGAGAAAGCATCACTAGCAACTAATCCTTTCTTTGATCCCCTGCTGTTAAGCAACAGGTGTTAATTCATGAGATCTGCAGCTCCTGGCCTCAGAGTAACTTGGGTTAAGACAGAATTATCAAGCACAGAAAATTATAAAGGAAGAGCTCAGTTTTCTAGGGCGTATCAAGCAGAGGATTATAAAGTAGGCAAGATTTAAGTTTTCTAGCGCTAATCAAGCACAGATATTTATAAAGTAAATAATAGAGAACAGTAGTAAAGAGTTAAATTTTTAGCACAGAGTAATATGAAAGAGTTAAGTCCCCAGCACTTAATGAACAATTAAGTTAAAAGAAAGAGTTAAATAGTAAAATGTAGCATAGTGAGTTATAGAGGGAAAAAAAGCCAGTGATTTTTAGCCACAGATTAAGCAAAAAGTTTAGATTTTTTAGAAGTCATCAGCTTCAGCATCCAGGATAGTTAGAAAGGTAAAAGTCTGGAATTCAAAGTTAAAGAAAAAATAAAATAAAATAAAAAAAGTCGCTCTCTATTGGCAGTGTGTGGTGGCGAGATGTCTCACAGAAAATTCTCAGTCCATGGGTCCGTGGACTTCTTGCCTCGGAAAGGCAGCAACCCACATCGTGGGAAAGTGAAGAGCTTCCCCAAGGATGACCCTTCCAAGCCTGTGCACCTCACAGCCTTTCTAGGGTACAAGGCTGGCATGACCCACATCGTCAGGGAAGTTGACAGGCCAGGATCTAAGGTGAACAAGAAAGAAGTCGTGGAGGCTGTGACCATTGTAGAAACCCCACCCATAGTGGTCGTGGGCATTGTGGGATATGTAGAAACCCCACGAGGCCTCCGGACCTTCAAGACTGTATTTGCCGAGCATATCAGCGACGAGTGTAAAGAGCGTTTATGTAAGAACTGGCACAAATCTAAGAAGGTGGCTTTCACCAAATACTGTAAGAAATATCAGAATGACACAGGCAAGAAGCAGCTGGAAAAGGACTTCAACAGCATGAAGAAGTACTGCCAGGTCATCCGCATAATTGCCCACACTCAGATGCGTCTGCTTCCTCTGCGCCACAAGAAGGCACATTTGATGGAGATCCAGCTGGATGGGGGCACTGTGGCTGAGAAGCTGGACTGGGCCCGAGAGAGGCTGGAGCAGCAGGTTCCTGTGAACCAGGTGTTCGGGCAAGATGAGATGACTGACATCATCGGAGTGACAAAAGGCAAAGGGTACAAAGGAGTGACCAGTGGATGGCATGCAAAGAAACTGCCTCGAAAGACCCATCGAGGTCTGCGCAAAGTTGCCTGTATTGGAGCCTGGCATCCTGCACCTGTAGCCTTCTCTGTGACTCGAGTTGGGCAGAAAGGGTACCATCACCGAACAGAGATTAACAAGATTTACAAGATTGGTCAAGGCTACCTCATCAAGGATGGTAAGCTGATCAAGAATAATGCATCTACTGACTATGACCTGTCTGACAAGAGCATCAACCCACTGGGTGGCTTTGTACATCACGGTGACGTGACCAACGCTCATCACGCTCAAAGGATGTGTGGTGAAAACCAAGAAGCGAGTGCTTACTCTTCGAAAGTCCTTGCTGGTCCAGACCAAATGTCGGGCTCTGGAGAAGACTGACCTGAAGTTCATCGACACCACCTCCAAGTTTGGCCATGGTCATTTCCAGACCACAGAGGAGAAGAAAGCCTTCATGGGACCACTCAAGAAAGATCGCATTGCCAAGGAGGAAGGTGCTTGATGCCAGAAGTACTTTGTGTAGCTGGTGGGGTCTCTTCAATAGAATGTCTACAATAAACAAACAAACAAACAAACAAAGTCATTGGTGGACTTTCTGCTCTTCTAGAGGACCTAAGCTTGGTACCTGAGTTGGGTGGCTCACAACTATCTGTCCTGTAGAGTATCTGAAACCTTTGTCCTTAGCAGTTAGTTACACTCGCAAGCACATACACACATGCACAATGTAATTTCCAATTAGTCCCCAATAAACAAGCTAATATCTAACTTACCTGGGCAACACAGATGGCCCATTGTCTGATCCAATTACCTTAGGGGTGCCAAACCTAGGGAAGATCTCTTCTGGAATCTTCTTAGCTATGACCACTGCTGCCATTTCTCTCTTTGTGGGGAGGCTTTTACCTGCCCAGAAAATGTATCTATAAAGACTAATAGATACTTATATCTATATCTTCTTGGCTCAGTTCTGTAAAATCCACTTCTCAGTAAACCTCAGGTCTATCTTATCTCTTCCCGGCCTTCTACATACATTTGCTTTCTAACATGGCACACAGTTATCTAGTCAAATCTGGCACAAAAGAATTTGACCTCAAGACAGTCTTTACAAGTTTGTCTACCTCTAGATGAGTCCATTGATGCATTTTCTTCAAGTCCAGTGCTGTACACCAGGTCCTGGATAGGGCAATGAGCTCAACAGGTTATAGGGGTTAAGTACTGTAAGGTGGAGTTCTGCCACCAATTTGTTTACCTCTCAGAGATCTTGAACTGTCCAGCAGTCGTTGGTTCCATGTTTCCGCACCAGTAGGAGAGGCACACTTCAGGATGATGGACACATACGAAGTTGTTGGAGTAACCGAATGATGAGTGTCTTGATCCCATCTCATGCCTCCTTTGATATGGGGTACTAACGCACCACTAGCCTGGACTTTCAGCTCCATATGGGCAGGGGCTGGTTCTTAGCCTCCCTCATTCCTGCAGTCTCCGCCCAGGCCTGTGGATATGCCTGCAGCCACCAGTCCATCTGATCTGAGGCAGGCTGTTTAGAGTTGGTACTTGTCCTCCAACTGGATGGTTAGAACCTGCACAGGCTCCCCTTCTGGACCTCTAACCTGTGGTCCATCAGAGTGGAAGTGAATCTGTGCCCCATCTTAGTCAGGAGGTCTCTCCCCAACAGGGTGCAGGGACAGTCTGGCATTACAATGAATAAGTGGGATACCCGGCCCACTCCGAGATCCACAGATCTTCGGGTAGTCCATAAATATTTAAAACTTTGGAGCCACATGTCCGGGGCTTCTGTTGCTGGTGTCCCCTGTTTTTCTTGTTGGGGCAATTTTTTGTCTCAGTGGCCTTCTTCTTTATAGTAAGCACATTGATCTTTGTCAAGAGGCTCCCTCCTAGTGCCAGACTTGATTCCTAACTCCCTGGCCCTTCACTACTGTGGCCAAAATCCTACAAATTCCTTTTTTGTCTACTACCCTCCGGTCCTCTCTTTCCTCTGCCTTCTGCTTTTCTCTTTCTCGCTTCTCTTCCTCAGTCTCCTCCTTATGAAACACTCTCTCTGATTCCTTCACCAAATCCTGCAAGGTATAGTTTTGGAACCCCTCTAGCCATTGTAACTTTCTCTTAATATCTGATGCTGACTGCTGTAAAAAGGCCATAGCCACCTCTGCCTGCTGATCCTCAGAGGTTGGGTCAAGGTATAACCCCTGTCAAGAAACACAGACGGCATTTCAACAGGTCCCTGAAGAACCTCTCTTACCTTAGCCAAATTCGTGGGTTGCCTTGTGGCTCCCTTGAGACCTGCCACTAGAGCCCGGCGGTAGACCTTGAGACGCTCCTTACCTTCTGCAGAGTTGTAATCCTAGTCAGGGCGGATCAAGGGAAAAGCTGCATCTATAAGATTAGGGAGATTGGTGGGGGTCCCATCTGGTCCTGGAACATTTTTTCTAGCTTCCAGGAGGATCCTCTCCCTCTCTTCCGTAGTAAAGAGGACCTGCAAAAGCTGCTGGCACTTGTCCCAAGTGGGCTGATGAGAAAACATCAGGGACTCAAGGAGTCCCGTCAGGCCCGAGGGGGTCCTCTGAAAAAGAGGGGTGGTTATTTTTCCAGTTATACATATCGGCTGATGAAAACGGCCAATACTGTAGCGGGACTAGTTCTCCCGGAGCTGGGGCGGGTCCGTAAGCCTGTAATGGTAGGGCAATAGCAGAGCCAAGCCCCGCGCCATTTCCCCCTGGGCTTCGACCCCGGGGGCTTCGGGTCCCGGCTGCCGGTCCTGTTTCAGAGGTCGTCCGGGAGTCAGTGGGAGTTGGTACCTGTGGGGGACTTGCATGAGAAGCCGATTGAGGGTATGGGGGTGGAGGGTTGTCGAGGAGAAGAAAACCATCATCAATTTCAGGATAGATCTGCGTGGGGGCCGATGGAGCAGGTGCCGGCTTGTCTGGAGGAGGTACTTTTGGTTTCGCGGCCACGGCCACCGTTGCTGTTTCTGTCCCCGCTGTCCAGGGTCTCACCCAGGATGTCGGGTTTTGGACCAGGTCCTCCCACAGGATGATGTATGGTACCTGATCAGGGTGTCCCCCTGAAGCCTGAAAAGCAATTCGCTTAACAGCGGAGATGAGAGATAGATTAAAAGTTCCCTCCAAAGGCCATCCTATGCCAAAACTCGGCCATTCGGAGGAGCAGAAAGTCTGCCACGGTCCTTTTCTAACTTCAACAGAAAGGTTATGAGCTCTTGTCTTAACGTCTGTCCAATGGTCCAAAGTCAGTGTTAGTGGGGTCGTCACAGTCTGGTCCATTTCTAGTTCTGACACACACACACAAAACACTCACAGATACTACAAAACAAAGAGACAAAGTCAGTCGCTGACCTCGAGTCGACCCGAAATCCCGAAAAGAGCCAGATGGCCCAGAATTGGCCCTCTGACACAGATCGTCAAGGAGAAAAACTGATCTCCCGACTTTTCCCGTGGGGGTCCACCAGGCGTCCCTGGTCCTCCCCCTGTCCTCCTGGGACGTCTTTCAGGGCGAGCAAACGGCGGACACCCGGACACGTCTATCCCTGTCCACTCCGCTCCTCCCTTGGAAGAGCAGACTCGGTTAGAGCGTTAGCGAATACAGAACTGCGATCGCACCAGACCTCTCAACAATCCACAAACACAGAATCACAATCTGGACAATCCACAAACACAGAATCACGATCTACAAACACAGAGTCACAACAGGACAACAAGGAAAGAAAGGAAAAAAAGGAAAGAAAATCCTTACCTCCAAGTAGGTCTAGGGCCCCTGGGTGGTCGCGCAAATCCAGGACAAGCCCCCAAATGAAAGACCTCCGAAGGGAGACCCTCACTCAAATCTCAGGAGAGGCGCGCACCCAGTGAGGCACCGAGACCAGACTTGCTGCAATCGCATGAGGAAGTTTATTGAAAGTGAAACAGAGTGAGATCTCAGGCCAGCATGCTGGGGTCGAGACTCATACACCACGCAGGGGTAGAGGAGTTCGACCCCGGCCTGAACTTGTAACGGGCTTATAAAGGCAAAAATCACAAAAGAGGGGGGGACAGGGGGAGAATGAGGAAATTCAAAGGGAGCAATGAGGAAATTCAAAGGGGAAGAATCTTACATTTTTTAGCCATACACCCGGGCACACCTAGGGCGTAGAAACATTCCACAGAGCACATCCGGACCTTCTGTGGTTATTTTGGGAACTCAAATCTCAAGAAACTTCCGGGAGTATTACCTGCAGAGGCTAGGGCCCTAGGGCAAGGAATCAGTGTCCTTTGACAACTTTTTACTCTTCAATACACACAGGCACTCGTGTATAAGCACACATTTAAAATAATAATTCATCTTTAAAAACCGTTTTTGCTTTTTTTTGTTCCCCTTCATGAGCCATAGCCCAAGAAAAATGCCTGATAATCACGCAGAACAACAACAGCAACAACAACAACAAAACAGACTAGACTTTATTAAGGACAATGATTTTACAAGCCTGTGGATTAAACCCTGAGTATGGGCAACCGACATGCCAAGTAGAACAATCACAGCCACATCATCTTTAATAGAAATAAGTTCCATTTCTAAATATATCAGCAGTTATAACTTTCCTTCATTGGTTCTAATGGCTTTTCTTGGGCAGTACTGACTACAGTGTCTACAGCTTTATAATACCTTCCATTTAACCTACCCTACCTCCTTAATATTGTCCTCTTGCATTTTTCAACATACATATTCACCAGTATATTTTTGCTTTGGTTTGTTTTTTAACAATCTGAGGAATTATACCCTTGGAACCTGCTTTTAAAAGATGACTCTTCTAAAATAAGCATGGCCATGGCTTTCCTGACTCTTGCATTTCCTGGGTTATTGGCTGGAATAATCACATTGTGTAACTATTGCATTTTTTCTTATGAGTTTTTGTCTTCTATGATATGTGAAAGTTTCAAATTGAGATGCTTATAAGACAAGAATTGCATCCAACTCCCACTAGAGGAAATCTAGTATCTCCTCTCTAACCAACAGGTAAAAGTAGGAAGAAAGACTTAGGCAGAAATTACACTTCTTATCAGCAGGGAAGTAGCTGTAAAAGACTGATCAAAAAACCCTTCAGCACCCCTAGAAGATTTCTAGGACCTTGCTGGAGAGGAGCAGAGACTCACAGCAGGAAAATAAGGATGTGGAAATAAAGGCATCAGGACTAACAAATGAAAGAAGCCAGTTGGGAGAAAAGGACCAGGAATCCCTCCCAATCTGAGGTACATATAACAAACAGAAAACAAGAAAATCTCATGAAACACAAATATAGAGAGGCCTGGGTGATGTGAAAATAACCTATAAAAGGTCATAATTCATGTGCCGTGGGATTTTGGAGTATTTCTCTTTTGTTCATCCTCTCTCCTTTCTCTGAGTTTTTTTTTCCTTCTTTGATAAACTGTTTCGATTTTTATCACTATCCATATGTTCCTGGCCTTATTGATTGCAGAACACAAAGTTTTGAAAATTCAGCAGATGCTCTCTAAACTCAGCTATGTATCTCTAAGAACATGGTATCAATTACTCCGATTGGTTCTGCTGCATTAGTGGCACAGAATTAGAACTTGATAAAACACCATTGTAATCTTACTGAAAAGTTTCAACATGAGACCCAAAAGATTCAGAATGCTTCCAGTGATTCAACTCCATTCTCAAACCAACCTAAAAATATTTATAGAAATAAAACAATATCCAGACCAACTGTTTTCTGGTTAGTTTTAAGATCTATTCCCTAGGAAGAAATGTATGCTTACTATTATAAATCTGACCAAAAAGCCATGGTTGCAGAGGTCACAGATCTCAGTAGTGAATTTACTCTTAATATTCTACTAAATCAGAATAGCATTAAATAGGCCTCTAAATTCACATCTATACCTATAGATTAGAGCAGCTTTCAGTACTTATCAGAGAAGTTCTTTTGTATAGTGGATGGTGGTCAACACATAAACTCAGTTTAAAATACAGAGTATAAGTGTTAGTTAGAGGAGTACTGAGCCAAGAAAGAATATCTTACATCACTCCTGTCAGGAAGCATCCTAGAAGACAGGGCAGAAAGATTGAAAGAGCACAGGATTTATAAAAGATTAAGTCTGTCAACACTTGACACCTAAGAAGTTATTGCCAGTTGTTCAAAGATTTGTTGGGTCTATGCATTTTCTAGGGCAGTCTTTAAGGTCTCTTTGTATAGGAACATATCATTTACAAATAATTAGAGCTTCTGGGTTATATCCCTTTTATTATGTCTACTGTTTTATTTCTATGGCTAGAATTTCAAGCATTATATTGAACATTATCGTTGAACATTTAAAAACACAAAACAAACTTGTCTTGTTCCTGATTTTTTTGTCAATTTATTTTTGAGACAGAGTCTTTCTACCATGTCACTCTGACTGTTCTGGCACTTGCTGTGTAGACCAGACTAGCCTGGAACTCACAGAGATCCACCTGTTCTACTTCCCAATGTTGAGTTTGGTCCTGATTTAAAAAACAAAACAAAACAAAACATTTGATTTTCCTCATTCAGTATAGTGTTGCCTGAAGACCTGTCATACAAAGAGTTTACTATGTTGAGTTTACTTCTCTTTCTAGCTTATTTCTTTTACTCATGAAAGGGTAGCCTTTTTCAAAGGCCTTTTATGCATCTATTGAAACAATATTGATTTTTTGGTTCTTGATTCTGTTTATAGGCTCATTTACACTTATTTTTTTAACTTATTGCACTATCTTTGCATTCCTATAATAAATACAATTTTTACCATGACATAGGATTTTTAAAAATGTGTTGTTGAATTCAGTATGCTTTGAAATTTTTATTTTTTATGTGTATGTGTGTTTTACTTGCATGTATATCTAAGAACTGTGTGCATGTCTAGTCCCAATGGAGGTCAAAAGAGGCTATTAGATCTTCTGGAATTGGAGTTACAGACAATCATAAGCTGCTGTGTGAGATCTGGAAATTGAACCCAAGGTCCTTTGCAAGAAAATGCGCTCTCAAGTGTTGAGCCATCTTTCTAGCCCCCAGATGCTCCAATCCTCTCTCACAGACACAGAGTTTTCTACTGATCTGTTTCTTCTGATCTATCCACAGATAGATCCATAGACCCTGGACAGCAAGGGAACAGCCAACTGTCCTTAGACTGGACCAACATCCCCATACCAACTTTCCTAGGTTTCCTAGAGACACATCACCCCAAAGTCAGCAGGAAGTAGGAAGAACAGGACGACCATATTCGTTCTCCACCATCACCTCTTTCTAATTTTTCTTTTTTAATTAAACCAACACGGGGGAATATTAGCATTTTGTCTAAGCTCTGCCCCACAGTTACCTGTTGACACTAGGTATGCCTGACTCACTAAAGGGCTGCTTGTGCTCTCTGCTGTCTCTTGCCTTCTTGCTTCTGCTCAGTCTTCTCACCCCTTACCCCCTCTCCCCATTCCCCTCCCTCTCTCCCCCCTCTCTTCATGTGCTGATACCCAGCCTCTACATCTCTTCCCTCTCTCCCTCCCTCTCTCTGCCCAGGACTCCCTCCCCCCTTCACCCAGCATTTCATGAAGTATTGTAAGCCTAGCCCCCACCACACAGCCCTGAGCCAGAGCTGCCACTGTTGCTGCCATGGGGAATGCTGTGGGCACACTTCCGCTCTGGCTTCTCCCTTTAGCTCTTCGCTCAACTCCGCCTTTCTGCATTTCATATCAGAGTTCTCTCACACCAACTGAGTGGAATTGCTAGAAGACAGAATGCTACTTCAGGCGCTTCCCCTTCCCTGCCCACCGTGGACTCCGGTAGGTGGGACGGGGCAGCGCCAGCCCATAGCCTGAAGCACCGGGTCAGGGTTCCTTGCTGCTTGGAGGAAGCCACATCCCACTCATCTGAGCCCACACACCACTGCCACTGCCGTCCCTGTGCCCCCACAGCTAGGCTTCCAGGCCACTGCAAGCTGCCCCACTGTCACCATCTTGAAATGAAGCCAGCAGTCCCAGCCAGTCCCACTCCGTCTGGCTTATTGTGACTCCTTGTGATTTGTGCTCTTCGGGTATCAAGTGTGCATGTTCCACGCCCCCAGCCAGGTCTTGTACCTGGTGCCTCAGCTGCGCATGCTCATACACCTGTCTCCCACTCCTAAACCCCTGGCCCATTCTCATGGCCTGCTCACTCGCCTGGACACACTCACTTTGTGTCTCCAGTGTCATGCCACCACTATTAGCTCTCTGATTTCTCTCCATTCTGGTCAACACCAACACTAAGCCAGGTGTTTCTCTGCTAATGGAACCTGTCAAAGTTACTTAACAGTTAGATTTTCATTCCTATCCTGCCTTGATAAATAATTTTTGCTACTGCCATTCTATTATAGTGTGCTCTATTGTCTAACTCAGATATGACCAATAGATACAGTTCTCAATCTTGTCAGAAGTCTGGTAATGTATTAATACGTTAAGTTTATGACAGACAGAATCTCCCAAAGCCTAACAGTTTACCAAGGTCTCAGAAAATGAACACAGCTACAAGAAACTGCCTAGATTATGGTATGAAAACCACCGAAAAGCACTGTGCCCTGCCCGGGCTTAGTCTACCTGGTGAACAAAACTGGATAACCTGAGATTTGAATGACTCATAGTGTCTAAGTCAAGGTGAGTTATTTCTGGACAGCAAGGAAACAGCCAACTCTCCTAAGACTGGACCAACATCCCCATACCCATTTTTCTAGGTTTCCTAGAGACATGACATCCAAAGTCAGCAGGAAGTAGGTAAAGATTACAATGACCATATTCCTGCTCCACCATCACCCTTTTCTAATTTTTCTTTTTTAATTATACCAAAACAGAGGATGTTAGAATTTTGTCTATGCTTTGCCCCACAGTTACTTAGAAATAGCCAGGTGTACCCCTCTCCCTCTCTCTGCTTTTCTCTGTCTCTACTACCCTTTCAATTCCCCTCCCCATCCCCTGAATAAACTCTATTCTATACTATACCATCATGTGGTATAGCTGGTCTCTCAGGGGGAAAGGATGCCTCAGCATGGGCCCATGGTGGCACCTCTTTCCCCCACACGTGACTACACATCTACCAAACATATTCCTTCTCTCCTTATATTTCTACAAAACACAACACCAGTATGCATTTTCTCCAGTTTTTAAAATTATATTTCACTTAATTTTGCATGTATATGTATGGGTGTGTATGTGTGTATGTTTTATTCACATATGTTACAGTGTGTATATAGTGGTAAGAGGATAACTTGCAAGAGGTAATTCTCTTCTACCGTATGGGTCCCAGGGATTGGCCTGGGGTCATCAGGGTTATAGGTAGGCATCTTTATCTGCTGAGCCATCATCTCGATGGCCCTCAGTATGTGTTTTTTAAAGGATTTTTTACATAAGCAAATTGACCTAAATTTTTCTTTTTGTTGTTGTATTTTAATCTGGTTTTGGTATCAGGATAATACTGGCTTCCTAGCATGGGTTTAGGTTATTTATAACCCTTGGTTTAATTTTGGTTGAGTCATATGAGTCTAGAAATTTGTGCATTTCTAGATATTTTTCCAATTTATTATGAGTTATGTTTTCAGAATATTGCCTAATGATTCTTAATTTCATTGTTGCCTATTTCTTCCTCTTTTAAAACTAATTTTACTAAGGTTTTCTCATTTATCTCTTAAGAAACAACTGTATTCAACAATTCTTTGTATTATTATTTTTAACAAAGAAGATAAATGTTTTGTTTGTTTCTCACGATGTTGCAAAGCCAGTGCCTCACGGTGGAAAAATAACAGCCAACACAGCACATGGCGAAGCAAAGACAGTAGTCTCCTGCCTCTGACACTGCACACACTTCCTGTGGTCCCAGGAATTTCCAAAGAGAGGACACTATGTCTCTGACCAAAACCCAGTGGTGGATATGGGCAAGTTACAAAATTATGTAAGATAAAACCATGGTTATCCTGAATTATGAAATCCTTTTACCCAAGTAGGTAGGGTCTCACCGTGTAACTGTGGCTGGTCTGTGTTCTGACTTCAGTTACCTCTCCTGACAGAGGAGAGTACAGTTCACCGGCAGCCTTCACGCTCTCCAAAACACCAAAGTCCTCTTGTTCTTTCAATTTTGTTCCAACTTCAGGCAGACTGCAGTAAACAACATCTCCCCAAGCTTCCTGTGCAAAAAAGTGCTCAGTCCCACTGTTCTCTCCATTCGCGCTTCTCTGTGAATTTACAGCAAAGCAGATTCGGCGCGCAGTGAGCGTTCGGCGGCAGCGCAGCGCCCAGGGACGGATGCAGGCTGCCGGCTACAGCCCGCAGGCTCCTCGCCACTTGCAGCGACACAATCCGAGGTCCCGAGGGTAACTGTGATAGGTTTGCCTAGTTGGCCCCTCTCTCCTTAAGCTTTCAGCATTCTTTGTTGTTTTTGTTTGTTTTTGACATTTTAAACATAACATAGCATGTCTATTTCTAGATTCCTCCTGTACTTGGTGTGGAGAGCATTTTTGGCACCTCTGGTCAGTTGGTGGCGGAGAAATATTAATTTTTCAGGACACCTTGAAGCGGACCATAAGCAGGAAACCGGCTTTGGTGCTGAGCCCCCAAAGGGCTAGAATTAAGCACATTTGCATCTGAAGCTCAGAGCAAAACGCTTAGGAGTGTAGCCCAGAAAGGTACATTTACATTTGAAATGTAGCTCCGGACAGGGTAGACTCACAGGATGTAGGCTCAGCAGTCTCTTTGTCTCTTGAGACCCCCTTTTGTCCCTGATCTTCACACCTGGCCTCCAGAAAGATGTTTACAGGATCTTTGATTGTTAACTTGCTTGTGTAATCTTTCTGCATGTAATTAATGTGGTTTAAAACAAGAATAATAAACCAGGCTTCAGCTTCAGCCTTGAAGTTTAGGCCTCAAGTCTGGCTGAAGTCATGCTGTAACTTTAACTAACTTGTCTCTTTTCTTTCAATCCTTGATCCGGCTCTGGGGGACCCAAATTGGGTGTCCGAGCTGGCCTCGGACAACTTGGATGTTCAATTATTTCTTATTATTTAAGAACTTTTCTTATAATGTCATTGAAATTTGAAATGGACTTTCTATCCCTTTATAGTCTATATTTTGGTTCTCCATTCCACACTGCAGATTTATAGGGTTGGTCTTATGCCCCAGATGGCTTAAATGTGGTTATGAGATTGCTGCACCCCTTCTTGTTAGACACATATAATAATCAATACTGTCTTCAAACCACTGATATTACTCCTCTACCTGGCCAACTGTATTAGTGATACTCTAATATTGGTGGTTCTCAACCTGTGGGCCATGACTCCTTTGGGGTACAACAATCCTTTCATAGGAGTCACATCTCAGATATTACATCATGATTCATGACAATAGCAAAGCTACAGTTATAGAGTAGCAACAAAAAAACTGTATGGCTGAGGGTCACCACAACAGAAGCAACGGTCACAACGTTAGGAAGGTTGAGAATCACTGCTTTATCTGTAAGAACATTTTTATTTGGTTTATTGAGTCTTTCATTTTTGTGCTTTTTTTTTTTTTTCTACTTCTTTTTGTTTTGAATCCCCTTGCAGGTCACTGATCAGATTTTAAAAGTACACTTTGCAATACTATTAAATATCCTGGCCCGAGGCTTCTAACCTACCTTTGATTATTGAGTTCCCAGAAGACACACACAGTCTTTATATTTTTTAATATGCCTTAGGCAGCACAATAGCTCGGCAACTGCCTACTCTCCATGCTGTTAGAATCTACCTTTATAACCAAGTTATTACTTACTATGTTTCATCCGGGCTGCTCTTAGCTAGAATTGGCTAGCCCATGTGGCCATGTTTTAATGGCTCAGCTAACCCACGGTGGCTCTCCTTTCTCCTCTTCTTCTATTCCATGGTGGCTTTTTTCTGCCTCTTCCCTCCTCCTGGTCCTCTCTCTCTGCCTATGTCTCTTTTGTCCAACTATTAGCTGTTGGCATCTTTATTCACCAGTCAGAATTATCTTGGGTGCAGGGTCCCAGGGGTTATATGCATATTCTAGGTCTTAGAGACCTGCACTTAGCATTACAATAGACAATAAAAGACAAAAATTCAACAACACTTTAAAATTTTTTTCTCTCTGGCATTTTAAGCAGTTTAGTGTTTTTAGATTTAGTCATTGAAGGGTTGTGAACTTTTGGAGGAATCCTGTGGCCCTGGTTTTGCCATTTCTTGTGTTGCTATGATGTAATTTACATGTATGTTGGATAAATATCTGGTTTTATATGTGAATATTCTTTGTAAGATGACTTTCCTTGAAGGCTCAACACATAATACAACTCAGAAAGGAGAAAAGGAACTAAGCCAAAATTTGCATCACTGCTATTGTGGGATACCCACTTGAGAAGTCATAGGTTTAAGTCAATAGAAAATCTTGACTAGCTAGCTAGAGACCACACAGGGTTCAGGATCCCGGTGTAGCACCAAGCCTTTCTCAGGGTGAGGTTTTTAAACACAAAAATCATGTTCTGGGTTAACATACTTGAGTTGACAAGAACGGTTAGGCAAAACCAAAAACTACAGAAGCCTTTTGGTTAGTACATATAGAGACTTTCCAAGAACTATAGACTTTGAATGATTAGGTCTTTATTTTTGTTTAGGCACGTGATTCTGTCTAGGTGCAGAGTTTAAGGGCCTGAATGGTACTTCAGTCATGAAGTCAGTTGTGCTAAGGTCTGGGTGCCTACTAAGGTCTGGGGGCCTAATACACCACCAAAATACATCAGATATATGATAGAAAACGAAAACAACTACAATACCACCAATAACCAGAGAAAAGTGGCAAAATTGTAGAATTAAGTATGAACTTAAAACTTTACAAAGTTACAATAAAAATATTAAGTGAGGGGTCAGTGAGACTGGAGAAATGATTCAGCAGTTAAGACCATGTGCTCTTGTGGAGGACCTGAGTTTGCTTCCTCAAGTATCTACATAGATGTTCACAACCACCTTCAACTGTATTTCCAGACCATCTGGGTCTTCTGGCATCCACGGGCTACTGCTAACACATGGTTACATGATCTCCCACAAGCACACACGTGTCACATGAAAATAAAAATGGAGGTGGGGAAGTGAGAGAAGAAAAAAGCAAGATTAATAAAGAAAATAGAGAAGAGAAACAAGAACTAGTATTTGGTTATAAAGCAAATTAAATAAAATTAGATAAATGTAGAAAGAGGAATAAAAATAAAAACAAGATTTTAAAAAGTAACTCTCAAATATAGTAATATATATGTATATATATATATATATATATATATATATATATATATATATATATATATATATATTAAATAGTAAAAGGGAAAAAAAGAACTGGAGAAGCTTGCTTTTGAAATATCTAAGATTGGACTCTACCTTGGTGGTATGTGTGTGAGGGCCAGTGGATCATAGGTAGAATCGATTGTAATTTTTAATTGGTTCCCATCATGCAGGATAGTGCTGTATTTTGGCTAGAAGATGGATGAAAGTATATGCTATTAGGATCTGGCCATATTAATGTTAGAAGCACCCCTTCTTTGTGTACTAGTGCAGGAGTCTGAAAATCACTGAAGAAGACCCCAGACTCAGATAGCATACAAAGACAAAGAACGTTTACTCTGCAGACACAATCAGCATTCAGGGTGGGGGTGGGGTCAAATGTTCTCCAAAATGCTGACCCCAGACAAAGGCACACAGGCCTTTTTATAGAAAGCTAGGGGAACTCTTGAAGATTAGGTACTCTTTTTAGGTTCCACCCAGCAGTTACCTGGCAACAGTAAGGTAGGCCTGGCTTACTATAAAAGGAGACATCTGCCCCCCTCATTACTCTCTTCCTCTCTCAGATTCTCTTCTCTCCCTGACCCCTTTCTCCCTTTTCCCCATTCTCCTCCCTCCTCTCTGTCTACTTGTTCCTGGCCAGTCTCTCTATTTCTCTCTGTCTATCTTTCTCTGCCTCTACCCCCTTCTCAACTCCCTTCCTATGTCCTAAATAAACTCTATTTTATACTAAACCTGTCATATGGCTGGTGCCTCAGGAGGAAGGTGTTGTGTTTTATAAAAAGTTAAGGAAGAAAGAATATGTTTGGTAGTGGCATGGTATGGTGTGGGGGAAGGGGATGCCTCTGCAGGCACATGCTGAGAGAAGAGAAGAGAAGAGAGAGAGAGAGAGAGAGAGAGAGAGAGAGAGAGAGAGAGAGAGAGAGAGAGAGAGAGAGAGAGAGAGAGAAGGGAGGGAGAGAGAGGAGAGGAGGGGAAAGAGAGAGAGAGAGGAGAGGAGGGGAAAGAGAGAGAGAGAGAGGAGAGGAGGGGAGAGAGAGAGAGAGAGGAGAGGAGGGGAAAGAGAGAGAGAGAGAGGAGAGGAGGGGAAAGAGAGAGAGAGAGAGGAGAGGAGGGAAAGGGGGGGAGCAAGAGCGATCTGCTTTTTCACAGTGGCAGAATCAAGGGATGGGGCAAAGCCAGGCCCATAGGGCCAATCTTCCTCCTCCCAAACAGAATGCAGAAGTGCAGGGTGGGGTCAGGGGGCAGAGCAATGTCTGCTTTCCTGCAGCAGGAGCAGAATTAAGGGGCTGTGAACCTGAAGCAGAGCAAGCACTGAGAGAATGGGGTGGGGAGAGAGGAAAAGTCTACTGATCACTAGTGAGAGAGTTGTTTTTAAAGTGTCAGTTAAGTGGCTATATAGAAATATTGCTTAGTGGGTACTATGAATTAGACCTAGAGACATATCAATAAGTAGGGGCAAGGCTGCAAATACCAGCCCTTTGAGAGAGAGTAGAGTTATTAAAATGTTTCTACTGGCATCCTGAGAACAAAATTAACAACAAACAAACAGCCAGGTCTAGATGTACCAGGTCGTCACTTGTCACTTGGACGCTAGTGGCTATATGTGAGTCTCAGACTCACAGGAAAAATTGGTTTGTCTAAGCTTAGGGCTTTTTCTACAGCAGCAAGAGAAAACAAAACAGCTTCAGACAAGATCAGGTCTGTTCAGGGATGATCTGAGAGGGAGGGGTCATGAAAACCAGTTCCAAGAAGTGGAAGGGGTCATTCAAGGGTTAGAGATCCTAGAACAAGAGTCAGTGAAAAGACCAGTTATAAAGACTGAATGTCTCCATCCTCAGGACAGCACAGGGGGAGGCTGTAAGCTAAGTGACCTTCCCTTCGGACCGGGGGACATTTACACTGACCAGTGGGAGGGAGCTTACCAGTTCTCCAGTTTGGCTAGATAGTTCTAGTGACCAATGGCTCTCCATGTGTTTCTAAATCGAATTCTCACTAATAATATTGTGTTTTATATAAAGATAAGGAAGGAATATGTTTGGTGGAGGTGCAGTATGGTGCGGGGAAAGGTGGTGCTTCTGTGGGCACGTGCTGAGTCATTCCTTCCCCTTGAGGTATTAACCACACTGATGAAGAGTAGAGGAGAGTAGTGAGTAGAGAGTAGAGGAGAGTAGACGAGAGGAGAGAGGAGAGAGTAGAGTAGAGGAGAGGAGAATAGAGAATAGAGTACAGTAGAGGAGAGGAGAAAGTACAGTAGAGCAAAGTATAGAGAGTAGAGTAGAATAAAGGAGAGGAGAGTAGAAAAGAGGAGAGTAGAGAGACGGAGGGAGGAAGAAGAGGAGGAGAGTAGAGGCTGGCCCTGAGCACATGGAGAGAAAGGGGTAAGGGAAATAGGGAGGGGAGAAGAGGGTAAGGGAGCAAGAGAAGAGAGGAAGAGAGGAGGGGGCAAGCAGCCCCTTTTGTAGTGAGTCTGGCACATCTGGCTGTTGCCACGAAACTATGGAGTGGAGCCTAGACAAAATGCCAACAGAAAAGATGTCTCAGCATATATTCATAGAGGCACCCCCTTCCATCTCTCTGTAACTAGCTCTATAAAACATATCCTGGCTCTCTCTTTTATATAAAACATAATACTAGTTCCTGAGACGTATGGTCTGATCTGGTGCGTTATGGCCTTCTTTTGAAATCAGGCCTGGTCCTAAAGTGGAGACAAATGGGGTTCATGTTGTTCTTTCACTAGGAGCTCCTTTGTCTTTGAAAGGCTTTGCAGTCTGTAGGAGAAGCAGGTTCCCACGTTGTCCAGAACTCCCCAACTCTAGCTAGGGGTGGCAAATGCCCAAGCTGATGTGGCTGCATCAGACACTGGGGGAAGGAAACATAGCACTGCATTCTGAATTTGAAGGCAAGGTCCAAGAAAACTGGGTACTGTGTCCTTTTCAGATCCTATCCAGCTGTAAGGAAATGATATATGAAAATTGAACAATTGGCTATATCTAGGGTCAGAAATCACAGACCCACCCAACAACAAATGGAAGATAGTGGGAATGCAGCTCTATGGCTGTGGGAAGCATACACAGAATACTTAAGAGTTTTGTCTCCATAGTAATCCATAAGCAATAGGACTTTTCACCATGGAAGGCAAAGCCCCCAGTGTGCCTTTCCAATCTGAGTATCCTGTTGCATCAACACTCATTCTCTCTACAGCTGCCTCTTGCATCTCTCACCTGTTCAGAGATTGGCATATTGTCTACTGCTTCCCTGATTTGTGACTGTTCTCTGATTTCAAGTACCCAGAGTAGCTCAGTCTCAAATAGGTCCTCTCTCAAAATGGTGCTTGGTTACATCATTTTGAAATATAGAAAACACTAGAATGGCTTGCTTCTTATTGTCTTCTATTCTTTTTTTCTGTTTACAGAGCTCTATCTTTGTAACCCTGGCTAACCTGGGCCTCACTGTATAGAATAGGCTGGCCTTGAACTCAGAGATCCACCATAGCAGTATTTTAGCATAACCATTGAATCTGGTTAGAATTCAGGAGAGAGGGCACCAAGCCTTGAAGTAGTCTTTAGTCAGATTGTCAGATTTTTCTGGGGGAGGTTCTTTTGAAAGATGCTGCAAGCTCTTGAGCTCTTGCACAACTTGAAGAAACGCCAGGCAAACCTGGGAGTCTCTTTGGCTGAGAATTGCTTATGGTGATGGTTCTTTTTCAAGACAGATAAGAGGTTTTCTTATGTGAAGTTGATTTGCTAAAGGTGCCTTTTGTGTAACAATAAAGAGAGGTTCTGCAAAAAGGGTGGGTGTTCCTTCCTGAGAGACTGATGCCCCTGCTGCTTGAGAAGGCTAAATTCTTCTGGCAGTGTCTCTCCTCAATCACCCAGCATAATCCAGAACACCAACAATCCACCAGCCTCAGCCTCCTTATTGTTGGGATTAAAGGTGTGAGCCATAATGGGCTCAGAATGGCTTTCTTTTCCCATGCTGACCAGCTAAACAGGAAATCTGCCCAGTATATTTATCCTTTTGGCTGCCAACATAGCTTGTTTTCATGAGTGTTGCAGGGCTTATCTTTTGGCTACAACTTTCTCCTGTACCAGGGCCATGTGAGAGGCAGCTTTTCCTGAGCTGTTTCTCTATGCTTTTTAATGGGCCCTGCTGACTTTCTTGATTCCCAACGTCTTTCTGTTTCCTGGTTCTTCTCAAAACCTTTAACCCAAAGTCTTACCCACATCTTAGAATTTTTGCTGTCTATTGTAAGGTAAACCAAAAAAGACATTCCATGTACCTGAAAGGAAAATATGGCAAGAAAAAGTGTGAATTGAAAATAATAGCTAGGTATAATAACATACCTGTAATCCAAGTATTTGGAAGGTGAAAGCAGAGGGTCAGGATCAATGGGTTAAACTCTAAAGTAAAATGTTGTTGAGGATATATTTGTGTGAAGACAAGTCCCCTACCCCCCACATACTACTCAGAAAGTTAAGATTATGGTAGAAACATCTAGTGATCAATTTGTCCAATACACATTTATATGCATGCTGTATAACGCTGGTGCCAAAGTGTCTATGTGGATGCCAAAGGTCAATGTCCACCATTTTCCTTTATTGCTCTCCATCACACTTTTTCAGAGGGTATCTTACTGAACCTGGAGTTTACTGATCTCCGGAGGCACAGATGCATGCCAGTCTGTTGGCCTTTTATGTAGGTGATGAGGGATCTGAACTTAGGTCCTTGTACTTGTGTAGCAAGCACCTATTGTACACTGAGATATTTCCCCAGCTCTATGCTGTTTATTAGCAACAAATACCATAAAGTTAAACATCTGACACCATGTGCTTCTTGATGTGACACAGTAACAGCTATACAGTATTACTGTTAAATGTCAGCTAAGCTAAATGATGCCACAAGGAAATTCGACATACACAGGATGAAGTCAACTGTTATGCATGAGTATTTAATAGACTTGTAAATGATTTAGTGATAATAAAAAATTTGTATGTGCCCATCTCTAGATGAGAGAAAGCAAACTTGAAATCCAGAAACTAACGTGTATCTGTGGTATAGTGCTATATATTTTCCCTAGGACAACCATAAATGCTGGCTCACCTCAGATGAAGTACTGATGGCTGAACAAAGCAAGGATTCTACCCAAGTACAGCTTGGGTACAGTTTACTGGGGTTATTTATGGGAGTACATAGGCTAAAAGGCAGGTGCATCACTTAAAAGCCTATCTCAGCATGGGGATAACTTCAGAAGGCTACATCTCTTTAATTCCTTCCCCAACGTGGAGACAGCTCCATTAAAAAGAGTCTACTCCTTGAGCAACTATTCTTGTAATCTAGGTAAAATGGCCTTATAAATCTTATAACTTTCTAGAGCTTCTAGAACTTCTAAGCTTTGTTATCCCACATCTTTATGAGCCCTTTCCCTCTCCAAGAGGCAATACGTCAATTCATAGTGAATACACCACGTTAAAAATGGTAAAAGAACTTAAGTCATTTTAGAGAATAGGATGTTCACCTCTGGTGAACAAGGCAGCTTCTAGAATCTAGGACCTTGATAATATTCAATTTCTTTACATGAGTGATTGCTTATGTGTGTGCTTGCTTTATAGTAACTCATCAAGGTGTACCTGTTAGTACTTGTGAGCTTTATGTAGGTTAATCTAAGACATAAACAAATTTAAAATTGTAATGAATAGCATGGACTAAAGTTAAAAAAAAGATATAATAATAATGCTTCACTATGTAATTATCTTATTACCTGTATGCATACCATAATATATTGAGGGGAAAAATATATACCATAATATATATTCATTCAGGGAGACTGGGGAGATGTTTTAATGAATACTTGCAGTGTAAGCATGAGAATCTGCATTTAAATATTTTCTATTCACATAAAGACAGGAACAGCTATATGTGTCTGTAACCAGAGCATTTTGTGGGGCAGAGACCCGTAAGTTAGGGGAGCCTGCTGGCTAATCTGTTAGCCAAAAACTGCAACCTTCAAGTCAATGGAGTAACCATTTCAATGCAGTAAGGCAGAAAATGACTTGAGATCTCAATATGTGTAACAAACACACACACACACACACACACACACACACACACACTTTCAAATTTTAGATGAACTAGTCTTTTTAGATGAAAAGTTCTGGTGCATTAGTATTACGGATTCACTTACTCTTTTCCCCTTTTAAAATAAGTACATTGTACTTGAGCATTTTTGAAGGCAAGTATATTTTCGAGTATTGCTTTATATTAAACATACCTTTTTAAACGTTATTTTTATCTAAAGATACATATCTACATCTATATATCTTTCTGCCTGTTGATATTAAAATGTTTAGTCACTTAAATAACCCATACATCCTTGGTTTGGCCAGGGCAGTTCTATTTCATAGCAGCTGTCCAACCCAATTATTATTATCAGTACTCTTTTAGTCCGGAGGCAGTCTGTTTTAGGTTATATCAGATACGGTCAACTTAATTGTATGTTATTAACTTTAAAGATATCTTGCTCTTAGTAAAGAAAAATTCAAACAGGATAAGTAAGTCCTTACTACTAACACAATGGTGGACTAAGCATTAAGCAATTCCTAGTTCTCTAGTGAGAAATACAATTTGAAATGGGACTGCAAGGAGGTATTTTGTCTTCCTCAACAAGTAACCATAACCCTTAATGCAAATTAAATGATCTCCAGTACTTAATTCAGGGCTAAATGGACTTACATTTCCTTCAAATGTCACTTCTCATTTTCTCCTTCAATGTTTAAAAAACAAAACACATCTAAGTAGCATGCATATATGCACATACACAGATCAGTGATAAACTTGAGGGAACATTCTCTTCTCACCATGTTGAGTTTTGGTGATCAAACACAGGTTGCTATTTTAAGGCAAGTGCTCTTCCTTCATCCACATCTCACCCGCCCTACACATGGTCTTAAGATTGATGATTTGCTAGTTACCAAGGAATAGCAACTTAATTTCTTATCTGGAATTCCTAAAAAGACCAAATCTAATCCATATCTCTCAAAATGGCAACCCAAAGCCAACTGGCTAATTCTTTTGTTTGCAGCATGTGATGGTTATTTTCTTTCCAAAAAGTTCTAGACTAACTGTAGTTATCCTAAGTTTCTTGACCCTTTTTAATTTTGCCTTTTATGTGCTAATATTTGCATTGGGTATTTAACCTACCTGTTTTCTCATCTGATAGTTCCTGTATTATTTTTTTGGTCTTTAGCAACACCTCAAAGGACATTCAGCTATACTTGTGGTCCAGGTCATTTCTAATTTCAGACATCCAATCACTACTTTTACAATCAAATCCTGTGCCTCCAAAGCTTCTCACGTTATCTCCTATTCTGGCTAGAAGTATCCTTGCATACCTGAAAAATATCTACTTGGTCATATGGACTTGGTCTTTAAAATTTCAGGTTCAAGCCTGTGTCATCTCTTCCTCCTGAACTTTAGAAAACAGGTAGGAAAAGTACTGTAAACTCAATGTCCTTTAGCTTAAATAGGTGGCTTCACATTAACTACAAGATGAAATACAAACATTCCATATGGCAAGAGCAGCTTCCTAATGTTGAGTCCTTATCACTTTTCAAACTGTCTTTTGCCATTTCTTCAACCTCAGCTACATTTAGAATTCCCAAATCATTTTGTTTTGTTGGTATGACGATGCTGAAATGCATGCTCCAATGTCACTCCTGCTACTTAATATCTCCTCTAAGTTCCCAGGATATATTTATATAAACCTCCCCTTCCTAGATGTATATAAAAAGACTAGAAAGCAGGGACCACATTTTACTCATGTATGGGACAAATATTGGGAATAAATAAAAATTCATATAACTTTATGGCATGACACATGTGTATCCCTCCCATCAGACAACAAAAATAGTATTTCATATCTAGGAGACACCTCATTTTACTTAAGCTACTTTGTTATAAGCTACTTTGTTATTTAATCGTTAATTTTGATCCATCAATTACTAATACTTTGAAAGGCGCTAATTATCAGTTCATTATTTTGAAAGAGTGACTGGTTTTATTTTAAAATGTAAACCTATAATTTTGTATTAATTTAACTTAAATAATAGGTTAGGAAAATCAAATTGCTATATTGATGCTCATTGGTACCAATGAGAAAAGAATTTTGTTGGCATTCTGGATCAATATCTGTTTGTTATTTATATATTATTGAATGAGCTTTTTTCTCTGAACAATGTATGTGTTACAATGCAAGTTTGTTTCATTATTAAGCTATCTGGATACTGTATGACTTAATGGACTTAACCTATGCAAACAGTAAAGAAAACAAAACTACCTTCTAAAACCTGAGAAATGCAAATCACAAAGGCTGTTAGTTGAAATAAAGCTGTTTACAAAGACCTTCACTCATCTATTTGAGAATATTGTTGACTTGATTTCTACTTCTTATCTCCATATTTCTATATCTACTTATTCAAAGACTAAGTTCCTAAGCAAGCATTAATCTTGATATATTTATTCAAATGTGGATTACATAAATTTCTCTTATATAGATGTAAGATAACACATTCATCTTGACAAAAATTAACCTTAACAAAATCACACAAAAGATATGTCAGTAAGACAAACTAGAACAGAGTAAAAAGAGTTAGGTGTAATTTGTTCCTTTAAGGTTGGCTGAGAATTTTTGTTCACAAAAGTGTTACCTCCTTATTTCATTCCATTGGATTTTCTGGAGTGTTTATTTTCACAAGTTAACCATTTAAAATATTTGTGGTTAAATATCGAGATCAGTATTTGGATAAATGATTTGGAATAATTTTTCCTGAAATATGAAATGAACGCCAATAGACATCGATGTTTACTGAGTTATTAAGCAACTGAATATCTCTATACTTTCAGTCCTTCAATTGCTCCTAAGACATACTCTAAAAACTATCTGAAGAGATAATATATTCAACATGACAGTTCAACAGATAAGACTAGAGATTCTTTTCAGTCATATGAACCAACCCACCTACCCACATACTCTTTACTTACATCATTCTCTGTTTCTCCCCTAATTTTGTGGAAAATTCTTAAGAACTATATTTTAAAATGAAAATATGTCCCAAAGAACATCAGAAAATGGAGGTACAAATAGAAGGTGCCATTGTTAATAAATGAAATCCTAGCAGTAATCTGTGAATGCTAATATAACCCAATATATTTTACTGGCGATATGAAATTTGTAGTTACCCATTCCACTGCCATGCATGAGGAAAGGCATCAGATTTTAAAACTGCCTAACATTAAAAAATAAGCCTCTTAGTTTATTTGCTTTCTAAAACAGGGCCCTTCATCCTGGAACCCCCTCCCCCCAATGCTGAGTCATGTATAGGATTGGAAAAGTTTTAAGTTCAATCACTATTTGTTTTCTATTATACTACATTTGGCAGATTTTTGTTTATTTGTCTGTAATTGCAGTAGTTGCAATTTAACAATAAACCAGTCTGACATTTTAGATCGTGAAGATACATACCATATATATTTCTTTAAAAATAATCATACTTTTTGTAAGCAATACTTTACAGTAGACACCTCAAAAAAATCTACCATAGATGTGAAACTTAAAACAAGAAATATTCAAGTTCTAAATCTTTATACATATATATCTAGATTTCTATATATATTATATATACAGACATAAGTATATATAAAATATATATAATCAGATTTGAAAAGTGAACAAAAATTGAGCACTGTACATAAGTTCTTTTTAAAACTCAAACAATAGAAAAACTCTTTAAACATTAAACAATTTTAATAAAAGTTTCTGTACAATGCTAAGCAGTTTTATTTACACATAGAAAATGTAATAGGAGTAGTGTTTGAAATTACAGAACTCCTGGAAAATTTCAATGGCAGGTAAATCTGGAAAAAATAACAGCATTCCATTCACAAATATTTTCAGGCAATAAATATGTATTTATAAATAGTGTAAATTTACATCAAGATTAGAAACAAAAATCACAAATCTGAAGTTTATTTCTTAGTCTATGTGCAATCCATTATCTTTGTGACTTTGCTGTTAATTAATTTTTTAAATGTTTTATTTGGGAACCAAAAGTATAACCATCATGGTTTCAAATAAGACAGAAAATCATAAAAGCAGTAAAAAAGTTTCTTACTTTACACATTAAAAAAAAAAAAAAGTTGACCAAAGAAAGACTTAATATTGCTAACTACCTTACAAAGAAATGACCAGCTAGGCTAGTACTTCTTCCCCAAAGGAAAATTCAGAAAGGGAAAAGATAGGTGAAAACAAATTCATTAGCCCAGAAATCGAGAAATATAAAAGAGGTTGTCTTCAAGTCAGTAGTCTGTATGATGTTGCCAGTTTTGTCAGATATATACAAAACGTGGAAATTATTATTCATTTTTTCTGAAGTTCAGCTAATTAAGTTTAAGAGAGTCCTGGCATAGGAGCAGTACTCTCCTGTCCAGTTGGTTGACACTCCACACTTGGAAGGTTGCATAGACACAGTTTTCAGCCAGCAGCCTTACGAGATAGCTACAAAAAGCAGTGGTGCAGAATTGGGTTACTTCCTGAATTGCAGAAAAGGTTTCATGTTTAATGTCCATGGAACAATATCAAGATGAGGCGGATGGTAATGGAGGAGCCTGGAAATAAAGCAAGGTACACTATTTTGGTATACTCATATGATAGTTATGCTCCTTGATTCACAGCTACAAATATATATGTTGGTTTATGAAACTGGAGGAAATTATTCTGTTAAAATTCGACAGTCTTGCTGCACAACCTAACAGTATAACTATTCTTATTCCCACCTGGCCACATTTCCTAAGAATCTAAGACCATCTTTTGTTTTATTGTGCCTCCAAAATCTTTTGAAATATTTAGTTTACCACTTTTTATAAATTGCTTTCTTTGACAGGGCTTTACAAAAATAATTTATCAAATTAATTACAACTTTACTAGTGACTGCCTTCAGTGATCTAGCTAAGGCAGGTAATACATTTCGTTTGGTAATTAGCAGGTAATTTTCTTTTTTCTTGAAGCAATCGTGAAGACCATCCAAATGAAAATATTAGGAGCTAAACTTCATAAGCTCGTGTTTTATTACATGTATGTGAAAAGAATTGGAAGAAAAGAAAACCTTGTAAATAATGTCTGTAGTTCCTTTCCGATCTGCTTTGAATGAAATACTTCCTATACCTTCTACTTGCAATGAAAAACTTTGTGATTTGTAAATATACTTGAATTTCATAAGGTTAAATATACCTCATACCAGAAAGTTAAACACTACTCAAATACTCCCACAAGATCAAAATACCTGCCAGTATACAATTTTAAACAAATTCAATTAGGCCTAAAAGCAGAGGTAAATTTCAAAGCAATCACACAGAATTATTTTGTGGGCACTATTTAAACAAACATTCAGCCAAGATGAAATATGAAAATCATGATGGCATTGTAAAACATACAGTTTTAAAAATAAGTTTTAGGTTGTTCTTTCCAAGAAGCAAGGCAAAAATATTTCGCCAATTTTATAGAAATAAGTACTTGGAAAAGAATTGGGTAGGAACAATATATACTCTTATATAATATCTTAATAAGCCAAAAGAAAATCTACATATTTCGTTACCTCCTATTTATCAGGTGACAGAGCAAACACTACTGCCTCCCAACTGATCTAATGTACTCACATGTTTATTTCACTTACTAATGTAAATTGGTCATAGACTTGCATCAGATCCTCCATTTTGTACTGTTCTAGCACCACAAAATTTTCCAGACTCCCACTTGTTTTTCGTGCACAGTCTTGGCAATGTACTATGTAGGTCTTTCGAGAATTACTCTCATTAGTGACAAAAAGCAGATCAAAAACCTCCACCTGTTTTACACAAATGAAAAATGGGTCAATAGACATAATGGTGTTTATTGTACAGCTTCTGTGTAATTAGTCGTCTTCTTTAATTGAACTGTAAAAAAAAAAAAAAAAAATGGGAGGGGGTGGGGGAGTGAGAGTGAGACTGAAAATGTTTATACTATACCAAACCCCAAGACATGAGAGCAATCATATTTAGGTGAATGAAAGAAAGGAATGGTATGAACATGACATTTTGATAGAACTTAATTTAAAAATGTAATAAATGCCAGTTTATTTTTCCTTTAAATCAAAACATTTGTATAAAATCTGATCAAGTGATCACTATTTTCCTTGCATGTCTCCTTGACAGAATCCATCACAGGCAGCCATATAGACTGAGCTCTTTAAATACAAAGACTGTGTTCATATTTGCACTGCCAGAGCATCTCATAGTACCCAGTGCTTACTCAAACCTCAAAATACACCTGTGAAATGAATGACTATAATCTGATTATTTTAGAGATGAGGAAACTGGCAAGTAACAGTAAGTATATGTTAAAAGTAAGAGCTTTAGAAACATTAGAAATATGTCTTAAAATAACATTGTGGTATAGGAATCAGATTCCAAGAAGCTCATGTTATTATCCCAAGGTACAAAACACATTTTCTTATTTATTTACTGTGACTATTTTATATACCACTAAAATACGCAATTAATTAAATCATTTAAAGTCAACAACAGATTTACCAAAGTTCAAAGTTTGGAACAGATCATCAATGCCCCATCTGTAATTTATCCTTAAACTTTCTCAAGGATCAGAAACTATCAACAAGAATGAGCTAATTCAAAATTCGAGAGCTTACCATATTTCTCTTTATCATTATGGGCAACAACATGAACCTAAATAATGGAGCTAGAAAATATGACAGCATTCTTCAACCTGTCCCTTATTTCTAACTTTTAATGAGTTACCTTGTGGTTTTTATCTTTTAGATCAGTGTTTTCTCAACCTGTGGGTTG
This sequence comes from Micromys minutus, assembly GCF_963924665.1. Taxonomy (NCBI): domain Eukaryota; kingdom Metazoa; phylum Chordata; class Mammalia; order Rodentia; family Muridae; genus Micromys; species Micromys minutus. The sequence continues at coordinate 6,027,060 of NC_137970.1, forward strand.
TGACCCCTTTAGGGGTCGAACAACTCTTTCACAGGGGCCGCCTAAGACCATCAGAAAACAGATACATGCATTACAACTCATAACAGTAGCAAAAGTTACAGTTATAGAAATAATTTTAAGGTTGGAGGTCAACACAACATGAGGAACTGTATTAGTCCTCACAGCATTAGGAAGGTGGAGAAATACTTTAAATTTCTGTACCATTTTAACAATCCATTGCCATGTTCTAGTGTAGCATTTGTGGCAAAGGAATTCTCTCTCACAAGATTGCTATGATTTATCTTATTTTCTCTATCCTTCTCATTTCTTTGTCTGAAACAGATACTGTTTTTGTTGATTTCTCAAATGTTTCTGGTGGATTCAATGACTTTGGAATAAATATCACATTATTTGACAGCTTCCCCATACATCAAACCATACATGTCACCTAGACTGAATAAGAAGAATCTGTACTTTCAGTATCATAGCCACTCTACTGGCTAACCATTTTTCTAAAGCCACTCCATTTCTCCACTCATGGTACTCCTGATAGTTAACCTATTTTCTCACTCTAGCCTGCTAAAATCACACTCATCCTTCTAGAACGGGCTAAAGCTATGAATTTGTTGTTGCTTTTATAATCTCATATTGCCAATAATAACAGAAAGGAAAACAAAACTTCATCAATTATTTCCCTCTCTGTATTTTTCTACAAAGTCCACCGTCATACTTATTACAGTCTGCTGTATTTTACTTATTAGTTGACTGTAATTTATCCTCTCCAAATAGATTTTAAGTTCCTCAGAACAGGTATCACTTTGATGTTTCCCTTTCAAGCCTTAGACACAGCTGAAGATTAACGTTAATTGTGGACTCCACCAGAAGAGAACTGAACACCAAAGCGCACTGGGTTGTACCAAACTCAACCCAGTTTATTGGCATCTGTATACATCTAGATTGCTCCTAATCTAAAATCTCTCAACTTTCCTTGTTGGTTAATGATCTGACAGCCAAATGATTCTATAGCAGATACTGTTAAGGTAAACCATTAATGAGATATGACACCATTAATATTAGTATCTGATGAGAAAGTATTAAAACTATACAATACTAATCACAGTAAAATGCATTAAAAAAAGAAAAGAAAAAAAAAACGACGACGAACCCAAAACTTTTTATAAACAACTGTGGGCAAGAATGATGATTTACCTCACAAATGTTACAATAATGAGCTGGTTCTTCTTTTGTCCGCCCATGCCATATGATCTCTTTTCCTGCAGCAATTAGAGCTTCCCTCAATGTCTGACATTGCTTCAGGGTTCTCAGAAGACAATATCTAATATAGAAGAAAATTACTCATTACTAGCAGCCAAATATTACATACTTCTCACCTAAGAAATATACCAAATTAGAAATAATGCCAAGAGATTTGCTTTTAACATGTTTTCCTTTTGTTATATGTCTTCTGCTCCCCACTCCCAGATTATTTTTGGAATCTATTTGCTAGCTAAAGATGGCATATAACCCACTATGTATTTGAAAATGGACTCAAACTGTAGCAATTACTCAACCCCACCTCAACCTTCTAGCTGCTGAGATAAGTAGGTGTGAGCTACCATGCTCACTCAGTTCATTTGTCAAATTATCAGATATGATCAGATTAAAAAAAACAAATTATCAACAGCTCCAATAATAATAATAGAGTCATTTATAGTTGAAATTGGTATCTGAATATCACAACATGAAGGTCCTAATAAATAAATTTTTTAAAAAGATTGATTTATTTGCTTATTTATTTTCTGAGTACACTATAACTGTCTTCAGATACACCAGAGGAGGGCATCAGATCCCATTACAGATGGTTGTGAGCCACCACATGGTTGCTGGGAATTGAACTCAGGACCTCTGGAAGAGCAGTCAGTGCTCTTAACCGCTGAGCCATCTTTCCAGCCCGTAATAAATAAAATTTAAACCCTTAAATTAAGGGGTTAAAATTCTAGATAGAAACAGCTATGATTCTAGGTAGGCAGAAAGGCACATCATCTCTAATCATACTACCTAAACACTAACACCATCATCTGTGTAGTTGCTTTTTTAATTTCCATGAGACAAGAATAATTTATAAATTTATTAACTACATGATACAAAAACTGGTTTAAAGACTGCAGAAAAGAAATAGACATGTATTTCTTCATTCTAACTTAAGATGACATAGCAGAATCCATTTATAGTAACACAACTTAACTTTTCTTGTAACTTATACTTTTACCAGTTCTTAAAATTTGTGTTGATTTTTCTAGTTTTCTATCATTGCTTGGAACTGCTAAATTCTCCTGTGAATCTTAGCGCTCAGGTTTTCCATTTGAACTGAGTGGCTGAACTAATGACTCTAAAGCAATTTGAAAGAAAAGATTCATCAACTGATTATCATCTTGACAGCAAAAGTCTTATCCTATTTGCTAACTTGCTGCCATAAACAGTAGGTGTTCAACTGTTCTTGATTGTCAAGCAATTAAAATTCAAGATATAAATAATAGCATATTTGTTTTCCACTTGCCCATAAATATTAATCTCTGGGAGTTATGACCTACTTGCATACATAATACTATAAACTTACTTCAATATACAACAATGTCAACTTTAGGGTTGCAGGACTTCTTTAAGGATCCTACCAATTCCAAGAAATTTACTGAATTTGGTTTTTAAAACTTCTGAATGTTTAACTTATTTAAAAACAAAACAAATGCTTTAGGCTATGGTTACATGTCAAATCTAAAGGATTTATGGGGGGGGGGGGGGGTTGGCGGGGACAGACAACCTAGCTACTAAAAACTTTTATCACAGCAAAATTTAAGACCATGCCTTTGGCTCCTGCTGCTTACTGTCTTCTCTCCTTGTGTCCCATACAGTCCACTTCTAAAGGCACATGTACTTGAGTGTTCTATGAAAAACTTCTAAATAGCATTTTCCTTCTTAAAGAACACAATGCCTAAACTGTAGCTATCTACATTGCAAATTCAAAAATGCTCCTACACAGACAAAAATAATATAAATAAAAACAGATAGAAAGAATGCATCTAGTACTTCACTTGCATTATGCTAAAATTAAGGTTCTTAATTGCTTTTTGTATTGCAAATGGATGAAACTTGGAGCCTCAGTACAACTAAATTTATATGGAAAAAAAGAGAGCCATTAGACTAGTTGAATTAAGATTTGTAAAAGCAGAGATCTCTAGCTTCTGCAGTCTCATACTACATTCTTTTTCATGTCCTACTCTCATATCCTCTAGATCCTCCAATATATACCACCCGAAACACAGAGCTTTTGATCTGTGGAGTATTATTTCAGTCTTTACCCAGAGAATGAACCTCCATCTCCAATGTACTAACTGCTTTGGTAATTTAGTTACAGTTAGAGAGGATGCCAGAAATTATAGCTCTGTAATTTTTATTTTTTTGCCATAAGAGTCTTAGAAAAACTTTAATTTTCCAACCATGTTAACAAATTACACTTTTTTATTGCTTTCATCTATACTGCCACTGAAATTGTGCTCAGCAGTTAAAACAGAGAATTTAGAAAGACAAACAATGAATAGGCTGAAAAGATGTAACTTAACTGCAAATCAAGAGATTCATGGAAAAGCCTCTAGGTAAGATAGAACTATTATTCAGGGCTCAACAGTAATTAGTTTTACTTAGATTAGCCATAGCTTTTAAATTCTATTTAAACATGAGTGTATTAAAGAGCAAAGATAAAAATAAAATCACAAACAAAAATCAAATTTCTCATTTCCCGACAGTAGTTAAGATTTCATTTTACTAAGAATTAAAAAAATAGATCAGTAGCAGAAAATTACAAAATTGTGTAAGACAAAAAAAATGCGTTTTTGTAATGGGGGGTCCATTTTAGGAATAGGGTCACATTATTTTAGCAGCTAGAGAAAGACGACTCTTTAACAATCAAGTCTTGCTTTAATTGCTTAGATCAGCCTCAACTGCCTAGAGAGACCCTGTATTACAGATACATTAAACAACAAAGAAAAGCCCCAACAAGCACAGAAAGGGGTGGAAAGTATAGTGCATTTGAAGTTACACAGCAGACTCTAGTCCAGCCCAAAACTGACTTAAAAATGCCAAATCTAAGGAGATGACTTCACAAGAGAGAATGAAAATGTGCATTATATTCATAAATGACCCAGAATATCTTTAAAAGAAGAAGAATCATCTTCAAACGAAAGTAGAGAGAAATCATGGAAATTTTCTACTCTGTAGCTGAAATTTCTGAATTTGAAAACATTTAGATTTGGATAGGAAAAGCCATCTTCTACATAGAAGGAATGGCACGACTAGCCGTGTTTAGGCTGTTTAAAGAACAATTTCTCAAACACAATAATTTCAAATAATTTTTCTTATAATGTTTTAACTTTCAGGGGCTGGAGAGATGGCTCAGTGGTCAAGAGCACTGACTGCTCTTCCAGAGGTCCTGAGTTCAAATCCCAGCAACCACATGGTGGCTCACAACCATCTGTAAAGGGATCTGGTACCCTCTTCTGGTGTGTCTGAAGACAGTGACAGTGTACTCATAAACATAAATAAATCTTGTAAACTTTTAAAGAAGTTTTCCAGTGAGGTTTTAGGAATAACAGAGTTAATAGGAATGAACCTACTAATGATATCATATTGAAGTTAAGAACATACAGAATTATTCTTGTATTTTAGGGGTATCTTGTCCAAGTTTCTAAATTAGTTATCTAAATGCCAGTGTAGAAATAGAAGTAATAAGGGCATGGACTTTTATAATTCTTTACAGACTACAATCCACCACTAAAAAATTTTAAACATCCCCAGAGGTAGCTGGCCAAGATAAGTCAGCAACAAAAAGCAAGCTCACACTTTCAGAGCTCCCATGCTATCTGTCAGGTCAGGATTGTTTCTCCTTTGACAACAGTGGGTATCAGTATCACTAAGTTACCTAAGAGTTTCATTTAAATTAAGCACATGGCTGAAATCAAGGTCTCACTCAGTCAACAATAAAATGACTAGTTTAGGAACTTTTACCTCATGGACAAATCAGTTAATCATGTGAAAGGAAAAAAACAGAAAACAATTAACACTTAATCATTCCGATCTATATCTTAAAAACTCTGTACTAATCATAAACTGAAAGTAAATAAGGGAAAAGCTATAAAGGTTTTCTAGTCTCAAAAAGCAATCTCATGTTTTTTGTGGTGTTTCCAACTTGCCTGATCATAAACTTTACTGGGCCCTTATAAAAGAGGATCCCACCTCCACCCCAGTTTCTTCTAGCAAAGCTTTGACTGGGTAAAAATAGAATTTTAAGTAAAGAACCAAACGATTCGTGTGACCAGGAGAGTAAAAACCAGTGCAAATATCTCAATTTATTAAGTATTGAAATTAAAAATAGGTTTTTTGGAAGGTTGGGGGGCTGGAATTTCATATTCCTTAAATAGGGTAAATGGTCCCATGCTAATGTAGTTTTTAAAAAAAAAAATTCCTGTGAGAAGTAGTATCTGGTGGTGATGTTATGATGCCTGCAAATTAATGTTTCATGTGGCTCAAAACCAAAAAGCAAACACACATGTATGAGTCTACAGAAGTTGCTAAATAAATGTGGAAAGGTTACAAAATTTCAAACTGGAAGTTGGAGAAAAAAAATGAATAAAAAGAATAAATAAGTTTAGGGTGGACAGCAATGTGTTACACATAAGTTCATTTAAGAATGAAGAGCTAAATCCAGAGCCTTGGACTCATGACATTCTGCTCTACCCAAACATCAGTGCCTCGCTCAGATATCAAAAATATTCCTCTTACAGTAGATGGGAGCTAACAAAGAGGTCCACAATTCAGCAGTGTTCAGAAAACGAGAGATTTTGGTATAATCAATTCCTAATGGGATGTCTTCATTAAATCCCTCTTCTAAGGGATTAGGGATGGACTGTAAGAGCCACAGGGGAATGGATGAATCCAAGGAAATATCTTTCAGACAGAACAGGAATGATATACATATGAGCTCAAAAGATACTCACTCTGACAGTACATAAAGGTTCAAGATAAACAAGGTCATAGTGCTTAGAGAAGTGGACACAGGATACCTAACCAAAAAAGTACCTGCTATTGATACTGCTTGTAAAGGAAAAAAAAAGTTTTCTGTAGTGAAGTATCACAGTAACTATAACTACCCTTCAGAGTAGGCCCTATGTCCGTAGATGAACAACACAAAAAGAAATCAATGGTATGTTTGTAGACATTTTGGCTCGTATTTCTTTGCTTGAGCATTTTTTGTCTTACTGGGATTTTTTTTGTTTTTGTTTTTTGAAGAGAGAAAGGGCATGGAGTTGGGTGGAAGTAGTGACTCATGCCTACAGAGTGTCAGAACTCAAGTGAGGCAGATACAAGACCATAAAGGACTACACAGTAAGTTCCAGGCCAGCCTGAGAAACAGCGTCACATTCCATTTCAAAAAAAAAAAAAAAAAAAAAAAAAAAAAACAAATATTAGAAGGTAATTAAATTATGGGTATACAGAGAATGTGTTGCCTACTATGTATTATGTAAAAGTATCATTATTACTTATATTTTGATTTTATTCTTTTTTTTGCCTTCATAGATATATAAATAAGTTCTGAAACCAATTCTACAAAACAGTCAAACAAATTTGGTCAATATACATTATAACTTCACTCCCATAAAAATATACCAACATAATACTGACATGCATGTTGATACCAGGTGTCTTTCTCCAATGGCTCTCCACCTTATATTTTGGGACGGAGTCTTTCAATGAATCTCAAATCTCAAGTTCATCAATTCACCTCACCTAGCTGGTCAATGAAATCCAGGGTTCTACCTGTCTCTACCCACAAGGGCTGAGGTTATAGAAATCAGCTGTCACACCAAGCTTTCAATGTGGGTTTTGACTTAGATCATATATATATATGAGATCATATAGAGACCAGAATTTTTTTACATTTTGTGAGTGAAGTTTACACTATTACCTCTAAGTAGAACCTAACAATGAGATTATCACTAGTATATATGTATTCAAAATAAGTCACTAGATAAGAATTCATACAAACATATAAAATGTTTACAAAAACTCAAACAGGGGAAACAGTTTATTATAAAAATTTTAATGAAAACGTTAGAAAAAAAACATTTCAGTGAACTACCTCTATTAACTTCTCTGTACCAGCAATTACTCTGTGATGTCATTCTTCCTTTAGTGACTAAAAGCAGATGTTTATTTAATATTACAATTGAAATTCTACTGAGAAATCAAATAGTTCGGAGAAGAGTGGGGAAGTACGAGAAAGTTAATCTTCTGTTGTAGAATAATTTGTATCTTTATTCCTTTTAAAATCATAGTGGGCTATTTGGAAGGGAAAAGTATTTGTAACAAGCAGATTCTCATATTTTGCTAGACTTCTGGATCATCTTGTTTTAATGTTAATATAATTCTATGGGGGAAAAATGTTTAATAGTCATCCTGCCCCCTAAGAGTTCAGTACCGTAATTTTAGAAAGTACTTACTTAACCATTTCAAAGAGCTTTGGATCTGAAACCTTGATATTTCGTGCCATATTCCAGGAAAGATGAACCATGGGTACTATTGACTTTACACTTTGCAATTTGTTCCATTCGTACCGTTCCACTGCTAACTTATACTGACAGGCTGAGAAGAAAAACAAATCACAAATCAAACCAGCAAAAGAAGGGAAGATAACCATTATTACTTCATGAAAATTTCAAGTCACTATTGTTACTGTGTTATTACTGGTTTTTGTTGAGACAGGGTTTCTCTGTGTAGCTCTGGCTGTCCTGGAACTCACTCTGTAGACCAGTCTGGCCTTGAACTTATAGATCCATCTGCCTCTACCTCCCAAATGTTGGGATTAAGGGCATGCACCACCACCATCCTGCTTACAAAAGTAGTTTTTCTTTTGTGACAATTATGGTAATAGCATCAGTAGTAATCATATACAGAGTGCTTCCTATTACCATGTGCTAGGCATTGTGTATAACTAATTTTTATCCATTTTATTGTTATTTTATCCAAGTAATTGTTAGCATTTTCTTATTGGTTTTACTATCATCACTACATAAAAAAAAATCAAGGACTAGAAAAATTAAGTAACCTGCCCAAAGTTATAAAAACTGACTATTTCCAGGTTACATCCTGTTTTACATGTACTTTATGGTCATTGTAACTAGTAAGTGCACACTATCAAACCTTTAAAAAACCCAAGCACTGACAAAAATGTATCCATATACTTTTATGCAAAAATGCTTAAAATCTATACATTTATCTTTGTTTTTTTTTTAAATAAAGTTGTTCAATTAAAAAAAAACCTTATAAAAAACGTCCTGGTTCAAATTCAGGTCTTTCTGGTTCCAGGTCCCCTATTTTTAATTTTAAGACAATACTACCTAAGTGTAGGCTCAAAAACAACTTAACATAGAAGGAAAACCTACAAGAATGTATTTGTAATTAGCTTTTTTTTTTCTCCTTTAAGAGTTCCCTTTAGGGATGCTAACCCCAGAGGCTCGCACTGCCCCAGAAACAACTCACAGACTGTATGAAGTCCAAGAAATAAAGAAAAGAAAACAAAACAAAAAAATCTCTATACAACAAGAAAACTTTGACTATTTCCATGTTACATTTTGTTTTACATGTACTTTATGCTCATTGTAACTATTAAGTTTTCAATGCATACTATCAAACCTTTAATAAAATCAAGTACTGACTAAAAAATATATTCATACAGTTTTATGTAAAAATTATTTTAAAATATGACAAAAAGTACTGACAAAAATGCATTGTATAATTTTATGCAAACAATGCTTAAAATCTGTACATTTATCTTTGTTTTGTAAAATAAAGTTGTTAAAAAAAAGAGTTCCCTTTATAAAACAAAAGCAAGGACTCTTAAAAAGTAGTTACAAGTACCGTTTCCATGTATATAAGTATATAAACCTTTTAAGTCTTTCATTTGCTAAGGATCTATGGTTTTGGACTTTCAATTGTTAGCTAACATTTAACTTTTATATGAAAAAGGAGACATTCTCTTATAAAAAATTTCAGTTATTTATTTATTTTTAGGTTAAATCTTTTTTCAAAATACCTGTAAGTGGACCAACATTCCAAGCAATGTTGTTGCACCAGCCAATAGCTTGAACCCAATGAACAGTGCCTGCATTTATCCAGACTAGATCTCCAGGTCGCTGAATAAATCTATACACTGGAACATTTGCTTCATAAAGATCTTCAAGGTTGGGCCACCATGAACCCATTAAAAAATTCAAATTATTTCTGAAATAAGAGAAACAGTACAAATGGGTCAGGGACTCTAATAAATTCTTTATAAAATAAAGTCAAAAAGCTGTAGTTTTTAATGACAATTCATTTCAATTAAGCTTAACTGATAGTATAATAAAAACTGCTGCATGTATATAGAGTGAAATTAATTACAGTTAAGCAAAGGAATATGTTTAACGATAGTTTGAATTCATTTCTCTACAATCCAAGAGGAATTTGTAGCTATTCTAAGTAGCACATACTTTTATTCTAATTTAATTTCACTAAGGCCCCTCTCCACTTTTACACACCAAACACTTCTATTCTTTCAGTACCTGAAAAATCACTAAACAACAAAGAATGAAGATAAATTCACTTAAATTCATAAATAAGACCACTATGTACCAGAAACCCCACTCAAGAAAAAGAGTCTCTGCTGCTGCTTTGAGTCATAAGGAGGAAAAGGGGAATAAGTTGTCAATTTCTATATGGTTTGGGAGATCAGTAATTAAAACTATGCAGTTGAAAATAAACTTGTATATATCACATACAATAGCCATGACCATCACTATGAAAACATTCTATAGATTCTATTACTACTCTACTTTAAATATGCTACTGGCTATTCATAAAGTATGCTGGAAAAACTATATAGCAACTTTTCCTATAACAGAAGTTTATACCTTTTATAGGAACCACTTCAAATTTTACATGTTGGGCAAAGAACTCATATAGTGGAAATATTTGCTTAAAATCTAAGAAGTAACCTTTATAACTTGGGGTAAAGTGTGTGACAAAGTGTATATGAAGTTCTAACAGTTTGTTTTATAGAAGTTCACAAAACTATGACCCTGCTGACAGTTTTTAATCAACAAACTTTATCAGAAGATAGACATAACCATTTATTTACATATGATCAATGACTGATTTTTATTATAACACAACTGTGACAGAAACCATACAATCTGCAAACTATTACCCAAATTTTATGCAAAAAACTCTTGACCTAAAATGGAATGTTAGTATCTTTCTTTTCCCCCCTCTTCTTCCTTAAAAAAATTCAGGGCAGCCAAGCAGCTCTACTTGTAACAAATACCTGTTATTAAGCCTGAAAATTCAGGGCTGGCAAGATGGCTAAGTTGGTAAAAGTATCTGCCACCAAGCCTGACATTACTTAGATCCCTGGGTCTCACATGGTAAAAGGAGAAGACAGACTTTCTCAGGTTTTACATTATCTTCTGACCCTACACATCCCTAACTGTGTGTGTGTGCTCTCATGTTCTCTATCTCTGGAAACAAACAATAAAAGCAAACTGCTAAGCAACTCTCTGAAACTCTCTAGAGCACACTGCTAATGACAATGACACCCTAACTGCAAGGAGATAGGACTGGCCAGCTGTTTTGTGATAAGGCTATACAAATGCAGTTCTCTATAAAACTAAAATCAATATTAACACATATCCTAACCCTATTTTGACCTTGTGCTACCATCATAAAAGTGCAAAAAACTTTCTAACTAAAAGCAGGCAAAAACAACCTCAATTAATCAACATTACTAGACTACAAATTATGATATAAAGTAGAATAGGTTGCTTCATCAATACATTTAAATCTATAAAATTACTGTATCTGGTTTTCTTGTACTGAATGAAATGAGTGTTAGTGAAGAAAATATAAGGTGATTATTTCTCATTTATGTAAAAAGAAATTTGAGGTCCTTCAATTTTTTTCAATTATGATACATGTCATAATTACCCAAATATTTACAGCAAGGATTTTTAAAAAGTAAAAAATTATATGTTAAACACCACATGCTAATTTATGCTTTTAATATTTAAATCATAATTTTCTAATTTTATTAGTAAATGAAAATACCAGGAGCTTACACAATTGAGTGCCTTTTAGAAAAAAAGAACACACAGTTCTAGCTAGAGACATTAAGTTTAAACCAAATTTTAAAAATCCAAAGTACTCTTTAACATGAGACATAGCACACAAATAAAGGATGATTATTTCTAGAATTGTAAAAAAAAGATTCAGCATGCACTTTCTTTGATTAGCAAAACAAAATCTGAAAGAATTAATTAAATTTTATAAAAAGCTGTTAGAAGAAAACTTGTCACTTTTAAAAAGAATTTATATCACACATGGCAAAGATTATTATGTTCAAGTTTTAGTTATTCCCAATCATAAGCATGTTCACGTTACAGAATTTTTCACTTTCTAAGATATTTATAAATTTTTCTTAGAGTACATGCCTTTTTAAGTAAGTATTTGAATGTATCAGTTAAAAAATGAAAATAACTCAAATTTTCTAAACTCATGCCTATTATATTTCAGAGTCCTTTCAGGATACCTTTACTGTAATTTTCTAGTAACATAAAACAATAGGTTTGAAATCATTCAATTTAACATAAGATTTCTACTAAATTGTAACTGAAAGCTGACTATGTATCCACATTGGGGTATCCAGCTTGGTAAGTTGTCCTTTGTAGTTACTGTTTTTTATAGTAATTATGTTTAAAGAAAATTTAGTTTGGAAACCTACTTTTCACAGAAGTCATTCAGAACACCCCAGTAGCCTTCAGGAACAACAAACCATTCACAATCACCTGGGCCAATATTTATATTAACTGAACAGAAGTTGTTATTTTCTTGATGACCTAAAAGGTGAAAAAGAAATCAACATACTATTAATTCTATAGGAAATGTATCTTTAGACATGAAATGTTTAAAATGTTAATAGAAAACTTCATTCAGTTTTGTATCATTTGCATTTTGTGTTCAGTCTGGTTTCATGATTAAGTTTGTTCAGCTACTTATTAAAGACTAATATAGAAGGCAAAGTCCAGTTTAGGCATTGAAAGGCAAAGTGGAGTTAGGCTTGGCTAAGTTACTTATTAACCCAATCAAGTTGTTAAACCATTTTAAATATACTTTCCTAAATTTTATAAATACCACTACCTTTTAAAAAAAAATAACTACTTGGGCTGGAGATGGCTCAGAGGTTAAGAGTCTATGCTGCTCTTACACAGAGGACTTGTGTTTGACGTCAAGAACACAATCAGGTAGCTCTAAGATGATCTGGCACCCATGGCCTCTGTGGGTACCTGAACTCATCTGTACATACATGTCAATAAAATTAAAAATAATAATATAAAAATAAAGTAGCTATTCTCAAGGGGGTAAAAAAAGAAAGGCAATCGGGGATCTTCCTCTCATATAAAGATCAACTTTATCAGAATTCGGGGGATTGACAGGTTAACTACAATGAAGTAAATACTTAACCAAAAAAAAAAAAAAAAAGGTGACTTAAAGTGAGTGGACATGAATAGTATAATACTTTACATGTTGCCTTTCCTGTAACTCTGGTTGAGTGACTTTGTTTCTAAGGAACTGTATTTTATTTGTATTATTTTTATCTGAGGACTCATGAAAGAACAGAAGCTTATTGTTTTATCTATCTCAGGGCAAGCAATATAATGATACTGAATAGTTATTTTAAGTAGATATTTGGAAATGCCCCCATAGTATGGATTCTAAATAAAAGTGAGTTCTAGTTATAATCAAAGATTCTACGACTATATCACCTATATAAATGTCTTTATGGATAAAGATTAAATCTTAGCACAAGGTTGTAGCTTAAAATATATATGCCTGATATAAAGTCACCTATAACAGATATCACTGTTTAATACATTAGATTGTATTAAATAACACTGAATACAAAGAAATGCAAAATGGTATTTTTTATATTGTGCTGATTAAAATATATACATTCCTTATAAGACCAAGCTATATAATACTGATGACTTTCTGAAATGTGAACTGGAATGGGTAGCAATTGCATAGTATACACTGGCTTTTAAATATTTGGTAGGAAATAAATGTGAGATCTCTTAATTTTGTATTGATAATATGTTTATATTTTGGATATTATAGAGAAAAACTAACTTCAGTTACTTTTTTGTATTTTAATGTATCAAAGTTATTTTTTAAATTATAAGTGATTTAAATTGTATTTCTATTGGACACCACTACCTTAGAGAACTTCTTCAGAAAATTATTGAGAGAATGGGAGAAAAAGTTACCAACAGTATATCAGATAGAGAATAAATAGAAACCTATATACTACACAAATATACTGCAAATGTTATATTCCTCTTCCTCCTCATCCAACCAATAAATGAACGAATGAACTAAGATTTCAAACACCAAACCAACCAACCAAACAAACAAACAAAAAAAGTAGGGGGGGAATATAAATAGCAAATAATATCTGTAAAGTAGTCAGCATCCTTAGATATCAGGAAAATGAAAATTAATTTTTTTTGAAACTGCTGTCTCTCAACCTAGACAGAATAGCTACCAAGAAAAGAAAGGTCAGAAAGTGCTGGGAAGGATGCAGGGAAAGGGGAACCCTTATACACTTCTGTGACAATGTAAAGCGGTGTGGCCACCTGGAAACCAGTGTAGTGATTACTCGAAAGGTACAAATACAACTTGTGATTTAATCCAATATAACACAGAAATAAAAATGTTTCTTTTGACTGCTGCAGTATTTATAATAGCTTAAACATGGAACCAACCTAAATGACCATCAATCTCATTCTCTCTGTCTGTCTCTCTTTCTCTCACACATACATACCATAAATTTTATTCAGCTGTAAGAATAAAATTACAACCTTCACAGGAAAATGTATGGAACTGGAGATTATGCTACATGAAGTGAGCAGGCTTAAGAACAACAAGTATGTTTTCTCTCATGTATGAAATCTATTTTTAAACTTACATTAAAAATGACTTGAAGAAGGTAACGAGATTGTTAAGATTTCTTTTTTTTAACAACTTTATTTTAAAAACCAAAGATAAATGTACAAATTTTAAGCATTTTGCATAAAAGTATATGAATACATTTTTGTCAGTGCTTGGTTTTTTTTTTCCTTAAGGTTTGATAGTGTGCATTAAGATCTTACTAGTTACAATGAGCATAAAGTACGTGTAAAACAGGATGTAACCTGAAATTAGTCAAAGTTTTCTTGGTGTGATTGTTAAGATTTCAAGTTCAGTAACTTGGTGCATTTTTCAGAACCCTCTAATGCCCCCCTTCCCCAAATAAAACTTTACGAACAGGGGAAGGGAGCATGTGAGATAGCTCAACAGGTAAAAATGCTTGCTGTCAATCAAGCTGGACAACCAGTGGTCAATCTCCAGATGCACATGGTAAAAGGGTAGAAACTGACTCTGGCAATTTATTTTCTGACTTCTATGTATGTGCCATGGCACATATACACAGATTTGTGCAAGCATATATGGACATACACAATAAATATGTCTAATGATGGATCGGAAATTAGAACATGGTTCTCCTGACAATTTATGCCAGAATTTTTTTTAAAAATCAAATTCTGTATAACATACAGAATTAAATTTCAAATGACACAAGAATAAAACTGCAATCAATGGTTCCAATACTGGCTGTAGATAATATTCCCTTGGGAAATACTCTGTGTTATTTTGTTGTTTTAGTAATACTCCATCTCAGATCTTAACCTCTATAGATCAATTATATATTCTACAAAGCAAATTAATCTAGACAGCCAGAGAAAGAAAATGATTTATATGAGTCAAACCAAAATAGTTCTATTTTGAAATGATTCTTAAACCAATTCACTAAGGAACAATGAAAGAAAGCAGTTTAGATTTTAAGTCATATATACTTCAACATGTGAAGTTGAAACTTGTGACATGAAAAAAGGCATGTAACATATCTTGTCTTATCAGTAACTGACTAATTCATTGGTGCTAGGATTTTAGTGATGATTAAATATTTCAAAATATTACTCTAAAATTTCATGTCAATCCATAGGCCCCAAACACAGTATATTACTGATAGATGAAAACTTGAAAGCAGAAAATTAAATCATCTGACATGAAGAAAACAATCCCAAGATAGCATATGACTTACAAAAACCTGAGCTGTCTAGTTGGTGGTCAAATCCATAAGATGAGTTTAGTAATCACTTCATATTAAGTGATTTTGAAACTATCAGTTGCAAGTTATCTAGAGGACTATAACCATAGTTTGTTTTTAAAACCAAATAGAATGGAATAGATGGCAAAATATGTTTTTTATGTAAAACTGTTATATACAAGACACGCACTAGGCTATGATATAAACTAAGTATATAAACTATGATTGTTTAAAAAAAACTGTTATAAAACAGTGTACCCTACCATTCTCAGAAGTATGCAAGAATAACAGCTGTTGAGCCAGAGGGTACTCTGAAAATTTTCAGAAGATTAGATTTGAAGGATATCAAAAGGAAGAAATTCTGGCCTAAGTCCTGTTAGAAGCATCAAAGATTAATTCTTTTAATTCTATTCATTTTAAACAAAAATATGTTGAGTCTCTTTCTTTAAATGGGAAAATTAAAAAAGTTTCTTTTATGAGATAATAATTTATAAAATTTACCTGGTGTTCTGCTTCCTGGAACTTTCATGTATAGCTGAACTGTGTTCATGCCCAGTATAGTATGACCAACATGGCTTAGAAGATTTCCTGCTGATACAACTCGCACAAAGGCAGGAAGTTTAGTCAGCTCATGTAACTGTAACTTCCACCTATAAGGAAATAAGAGTAAAACCGTGATCTTTGTGGAAGATATCAATTTATCCAAAACTAATGCACCAATCAGAAAAAAAATCTATAAGTATTTTACTTTCACATAAAAATAATGGAATGTGTAAATTAAGTTCCCAATGAAAAATTGTATAAAATTATAAACCTAGAACATAAAAAAAAAAAAAAAAAAACCCTGTCATCAATTCAGGGTTTTAGTTTAAAAAAAAAAAAAAAGTATGTAACTCTTAAGTTGAAAAAATAATTTAGCTGTAAAGCCTAGCAAAATTACTTAGTTTGACCTCATGTCAATTTAGAAAAATGCTAAGAAACGAAATAGAAGAAACTGTAAACAATTCTCAAAGTAAGGACATTTCTGTTCTCAGCTCACATAGCTATCCTAAGAACTTACTTTTTGTCATCTGAAAGGTCAATGTTGGTCCCAAACTTAATGGTTTTAAAGGGTCCTTTTCTTCTTTTCCCGGAACTTAAAAAGAAAGAGGCAAATTACAAGCACATCTTTTAAACAGAACTATTAAGTAGAAATGAAAAGTTACTTACTTATCTGATGATGTAGATTCACTGTCTGAGTGGTCTTTATGGTGACTTCTTTTCTCATTTTCTTCCTAAAAATCAGAAAAGGGCATTTTAGCTTAGAATTCCACACAACTGGTTAATATTTCTTTTATGTCACTACAGGTTCTCATAGTAACTCTACTGCAAGGAGAGAAAAACTGATGTAATTCACTGTAACACAGTTCAACTTGTAGGACAGATTTTACTAGATGAATATTTTTTTGTAGGAATTACAGAGAGGGACAGTGTGGGGCGCCGCCTGCACATTCTCCATTACAAGATGGCACTGACATCCGGCTAGAGTTAGCAGTAAACAAGTCATGTGCACACGCGCTGGGTAACTTTCCACTCCTTGAGCCCTGCCTCTCCCGTGGTGTCATAGGGCCTGATGAGTTTCAACCAATCAGGAGGCTCCATGTCCAAGGCGAGGACTGATCCCTTTATAAGGGGATGGGCTAGATAGTTCGGGGTCTTCGTCTTCACGTGTTGCAAGCTTATGCTCTGCCTCTCGAGAGCATTAAAGTTTACCGCAGAAGAATCCTATTTCGTGTGCCGCGTCGTTCTTGCTGGCGAGACGGTTGTGCGGGACAGGACAGTGGAAAAGTAACTGCTGTCTAGTTTGTGTCAATTTGACACAAGCCAGAGTTATATGAAAGAAAGAAACCTTAACTGAGAAAATACCTCCACAAGATATGGTTGTAGGATATTTTCTTCACTAGTGATTGATAGAGGGCCTGGTCCATTGTGGATGGTACCACCCATGCTGGTGGTCCTGGGTTCAATAAGAAAGCAGGTTGCCATATGGAGCAAGCCTACCCTATATGCAGTACACACCCCAAACCCCTCCCATTAGCTCCGGTCTCCAGGTTCCTGACTGTGCTTGATGATAAGCAGCGTGATATGGAAATATAAGCCAAATAAACCCTTTCCTCTCCAAGTTGCTTTAGGTCACGGTGCTTCATCAAAAAGAAACCCAAACTAAGATAGTAGTCCAAATTTGTGATTTCATGTATAAATGATGTCCTGACTGAATATAAGAACTCAGTGAAACATTTTGGCTATTTTAAGAGATAAGTAAAAAACAACTTAGCACGAAGCAGTATTTCAAAGAATTCACTTCTATGCATGTTTCACATCTAATTTGTGGAAGAACTCACAAAGTTCTCATTATACTGCTACATGATTTTAGTAATATTTCAATGATATAAGATATATAGGGATGTTTTAGTAATACTTTAGATTTTAAAATATATATTGAAATTATGTAATAATGACTTACGTTTATTATGTCTTCTTTCTACCTCTTCCTCATCATTTTTTAAAATAAAAACAAAGACTGAAAGGAAGAACACTAATACTTCCCGAAAGAGTAGTCTACCTGGTAATATTAAACTGACAGAAAAACAATGCAAGCAAACAAGATCAAGAATAAATGAAACTCCAAATAAGTGATCCAACAGGAATCTGTTGTCTTCCAGGAAATATTTGCCAGGTCTAAAAATGCTTTTGAGAAGACACAGATGCTGCTAAAAGCCTATAACATACAAGACAGCCCCACAACAAAGAATTATTCAACTCAAAATGTCAATGGCACTGAAGAAACCTTGATTTAATCATAAATATCCCAGATAACCTAGGAAACATCTTATTAGACAGTAATTCCCACTCTACAAAATACTGAATCAGCTCATAGGCTTGTTTAAGGTAAAGTGGGTAGCACTTACAAGGTGTTTTATGTAACACAATCTGATGTTTACAAAAGTAGTGTTTTCTTTGAAAGCTACAAAATGAAATAATTTTTAAATCTCTACAAGAATCGCTAGGAAGCAAATACTTACTCTTAATGATTCTTGGAATGAGGAAGCCTGGTACTGAGCATATTTAGCAATTGTAGTATGAGATCTATTGCTTTCACAGTGCCAGATTTTCTTGGTTCCAGTAGGGTCCCAATTTTCATCTGCTGGTTGTAACAACTGTGTCCTCACTTCTACCATATGTTCATTGTTAGCTTCCACCAAAGTTTTAGTAGAGAAAAGTCCCAAGTCTTTATAAGTAAGCCATAAAGAAATAAAAGAAGTCAGTAAAATCAAAACAAAAATGCACCCCACCTCTGCCTCTTTTCAAAGAGAAAGCCTTTTATGGCAGCATGTCCATTTCCCCTAAAAATCAACCAGGTCATTTATAAATTTTGAAGGCCTGGGCATACGTAATGCTCATGTTATTCAAATGAAGAATGAGTCAAGAGTCTGATGGTCAAACTTTCACATACTTCATTTTTGTAGGTGCTAACAAATAGCAATGGGGAGGATAGTACTTGATGAGTACTTATATTTTACATTCAAAATTCTCATAGTAGTTAAACGTAAGTCATTAGACAAAAATATAAGCTAAATTAAAAAATTGCCAGCAACCAACACCATCACCATAATATACTCAAATCATAGACTTAAAGTAAAGATAATCAAATTCTCCATCCATATTAGAAATGAAAATATGTATATGTGTGAGTGGTGATGGTAGGGGGTGGTACCAGACTTAAGTGTTGCTTTAAAAGGTTAAAAGACAGCATGCATAGAAAACAATTTTCTTTTTACTTAAAAGCATACCTAATTTAAGAGCTCCAGCAAGGCCACGTATTACTGTAACAGGGTTGTTTGGATTTGTACAAAATTGATGTAATGGAGGAAAGAAAGCATCACGTTTATTTTCCAACTGTAAAGTTAAAATATGTGGTTATATCTCAGGAAAATACAGCTTTTTAACTTAAATATTATGCCTCATATTCCTTGCCTATCAAGCTATTTTATTTCATGTGTTCATATTTCTCTTCTATTTTCTAGTATTTTGCGTTTTGATTTTAACTGTGACTAAATAGCAACCATATCGATTTTTGTTTACTACATGTTGAACAAATTATGTAGAGATGATAAAATACTTTCTTTCATTAGTATGTGCAGAAAAGAAAAAAAAAAAAAGTCTAATCCCAGTTACCACCAAATTAACTGACTGACTGATTATACTGTCACATGCTGTGACATGGATGAGCCTTGGGGACACGATAAATGCAATAAGCTAGTTATAAAGAAATTTGATTCCATATATAAAGTAGTAAAATTCATGAAAACAGAATTATGACTTAAGGGGATGGGAAAAAAAATGTTCAATGGGTAGACAATGGCAAAATATTAAAGTTTTCAAGGTAAGTTGTACAACATAAGTATGTTTAATACTTAACTATATACTCACAAAGGGTTGAGATTCTGAATTTTGTCATATATTTAAAAATTCAGCAAAGAAATCAAAATTTCTCAAAGTTAAGAATTGTTTTCCCAGATGTAAAACCAAAGTATATTACCATAAGTTTACATGTATCTAATTTTTTTTGTTGGAAGAAGTTAATATAGTGGTAGCAGGATTTATTTGTGGAAAACAGAATTAAGAATTGTTTTTATTTAACTCTTTGTATCAGATGCCTAAATTTCTATGAGATAAAACTAAGTTTTAAATATGCTAAATAACTTATGAAAATTTTGTAACATCTATCTATAATCATATTCTTCCTTTTTTAGACATGCTGGCTTTAAAAAATTGTTTTATTTAAATGAGTGTTTTGCCTGTGCCTGGTAGCCATGGAGGTCAGAAGAGGGCAAATGGAGTTATGGATGGTCATGTGAGCACAGGTAACTGAACCTGGATCTTCTGGAAGAGCAATAAATACTGTTAACTGCTTAGCCATTTCTCCAGCTCCAATGACCACATTCTTAAAACACCTTTTTTTTTTCCTTTTCTGTCACCAAAGGCATTTCTTTTAGCATGTGTATAAAACAGAGTGAATGCTAAGGTCCATAAAATTGATAGATTTAAAATGCAATTTACCTTTAAAAAAAATAAGTTAAATAGTTTCAAGTAGCTTTTGTTTAATGCTGCTCAAAATTAAGGCAGTGAAAGAATTTCTCACTTATTCTCATATACCATAAAATCACAGAGAGACTCTGGGTATAGCAGAAAAGTTATAGAATACATGCCCAGAATGTGCAAAGCACTAGGTTTAGTCTCTAGCACAGTAGCAGCAACAAAACAATAAATTTGTAATACAACCAACAGCTAAAAAGGTACTTGCAAAATATCACAAAATATCTTTAAATACATCTTTTTGTTGCCAAATAGTCACATTGCGGCCAATAACTGTAATATTTACAAAGGATATCTATACTGATCTAAAAGATTTTAACAAAAGACATATACAAGAAAACACTGGCTTGGATTATTTCTAGTCAATCCAGACTTACATAAATACTAGGTGTAGGTGGATTCAACTTGTCCTTTGGCAAGGGAGGGTATGGTGAGGACGGTGGTCTTGGAGGTGGACATTTATCCAACAGAATGCTACTATTAGACAGGCCATTTTTACCTAGATTCCTTTAAAAATAACAGAAATGAGAAAAGAAAGATTAGCTTTACATTTACATAGAAGGCAGAAAACAATTCTGAATTAACTTCTAACAGACATTTTCATAAATCAATGAGTGGTGGATCCAGCAGGAACAACAAAATTCTTCCTCCAAATACTTATTTTGATTTCTGTATCTTCCACTAAAGAAAACTAAAAGAACATGTTGAGCATAAAAAAAAACCCATATTTTGTTTATAATTTCTTTATCTGAAGAAT
The DNA here is from genome assembly GCF_963924665.1 of Micromys minutus. Lineage (NCBI taxonomy): Eukaryota > Metazoa > Chordata > Mammalia > Rodentia > Muridae > Micromys > Micromys minutus. Next base: position 6,048,221 of record NC_137970.1, read on the forward strand.
AGGTATGAATTCTAATTTCTCAATTATCAGAATCTTTCCCATTCAAGGTTGGTACATTAGCTTCACCAAGAAAAAATGCAAAGTCATATTAGCAGTTTTTTTCTTTGTCTTGAAAATTAACTACCTGCTTGTCAAAAGCAAGTCCATATTTCTTTGATATAACTGATGTATATAATCTATAAGAGATTATAAACATTTACTTATTAATCTTAATGCTGCAGACAGATGCTGGGTATGCATGCTATTTTCTGAACACTGTTTTAGAATACCATAGGCCAGATAATAAAACTTTATCAATATAGCCCAAAGTAGAAAGAAAAGGAAGCAAATTTATGGAATAAGATGGTGACAGAGAGAATTTAGAAACTATGTCATTTTAAGTTGTTCTTTTTCCCATTCTGAAGCAGCCACACTTAGTAGATAAATGAAGAAAAAGGGTTCTGAGTAAAAGGACCCTTAAAAAAAAATCTGTTTAAAAGCTCCTAAGCCAGAGATACCATGTCTCTTATATACTGTGTTACTTTCACCTGAGTTCTGGTACAAGCTAGTACCAACCAAACACCCCATTAGTTGCAATCTCAAGTCTCCAACTTAAACAAGTAATTTCCTGTCTCTTCATTAACAAATTAACGCCTAGATTAGTTGAAACAGCCCAAGTCCACCCCAGAGATTATTAAAAGTTTTGATGCATTTAGCTATTCATATTAAGTGTCTGTAATGAAGCAAAATGACCTTTGTAAGTTTAACACAAAACTGTGAGAATGTATTCAAGTGAATGTCCCAATGTCCTCATGGGTCTCAAAACTGAGATGGAAGAGCGTCATTCATGACACATTAAGAAATATAGTAACTAGCCACTCCATAACACAAAAATTTATTAACAAAAACTGCCTTTCCACATTGTTTATAACTTTGGGGACAAAACAAAGCTCTAGAATCTATCTCCAGAAAAACGTTTTTATGACATCTTAATTTTTCTTTTTTATTTTATTTTATTTTTAAAGCAAATGTTTTGAGTCTACAAAGACTGGATGAGGTATTGAGCTAACTTAATAGAAGCAAAACTAGGAAAAAGAGGGTAGAGACCAGATTAGCCATGGCAGAGGCAGGCACATAGAAGACAAGCATATTGGAAATGTATAAAGTCAGTTATGGCTGTTGACCTAGACACTTAAAGGGGTTCAATGTTGAAATGAATAATCTAACTTAGAGACAAAATGGTTAATGTCCCTAATTAACAATTTCTAAAGAAATTTTAGAAATTAAGAAATCTTACTTTATGTTTAGAGATCTAATATTAAATGCTGACATGAAAAAAAGTCACCTTCATTTAGGACTGGGTGAGTGTGGTGAAGCACACTTTTAACCCCAGCCCTTAGGAGGCAGAGGCAGGCAGCCTGGTCTGCACAGTGAGTTAAGAGGCTAGAGAGAACCTGCTTATTATGCCTCCCCCATACCCACCCAAAAAATAGTTCATGACAGCTGTTGCTGTGTTACAGGCCACTGAGAAAAATGATACCAGCAAAGTGAGCTCAACAAAGAAAATAATAAAAAACATAATTTCTGCTTAAACTTAGTGTAAAAGTAGTAATCTGATAGCTTAAAATTTGACAGGAAACAATGAAAAGCCATATGCAATAAAACACAGACCAGAAGACTCTTTAAATAAATCAACTCAAGTATTTTAAATAACTTCAGTATATTAAAGTTCCAGTATCACAATTAAAGTGATAAATTAAGATTAACTGAAATTTATTTTAAATGAATCCTTCTCCCATGCCAGTCCTATTTCATGTTCCCCATAACTAGCAAACTCTCTAAAATAATGCTTAATTCTATACAATTAATTAGTGACAAACATTTAATGGTAGATCCAAGATATACTCCTACAAAGCAATATAAATAAAATAGTAAAAGATAATCACATTTCTAGATAATAAGACATACTAGGTACTGATGAGAACTGTTTTAAGCTTTAAAATAAAATTGTTATAATAGGCAATGTCAACAGACCCAATGCTTATATTTCTTTTTATAGAATAGTTATTTTCTATTGATTAAACCAGCAACCAAACAAAGGCCTTTAAAAATCTATATCATTGCTTAAACTTAAAATTTAGTGTTAGAAAACTATGCAGAATTCTTTGTGACTATTCCAAGCAATGTTAACTGATTACATTCAATATTTATTTATGTGTAGGGGCTGGGAAATACAAACCAATG